>NC_043710.1:37163922-37267820 GCF_006229205.1 Suricata suricatta
CTATTTTGATTTTCTGTTTTTGCTACCATGGAAATAATAATAATTTTTCTGGAAGTAACAAACAATGTAATCGTTAGAAAAATGATGTAATCACCTATGGTATATAAGACACCAAGTTTCACAGTAAAGTGTGGTCTCTTCCACCATTCATGTTGTCTGTGTTCTTTCTTGTAGATATTTCGCCGACACCAACCCCCTACTCAGAGACCCTTAGACTCTGGTGCGTGGGCTGGTCCCCCGCAGCAACTGGTATTTGACATACCTCAAGTCTAAAGGTCAACGCCTGGATCTGTGGCTCCCTCAGCCATACAGCAGGGCAAAAACAAATAAACATAAAATATATTAGAGAGGGCTGCACTTGGGCTGATGGAGGGGAAAGGTATCTCTTCCTACAGAAAAGAGTCAGATTCCTATGTGAATCCTGTAGGACAAAGGGGCCACAACAGTGGAGGGGACCTTCACAAGCTTAGAGCTACAGGAGGGCAAAAGGACTGCCCGTGTCAATGGTAGTTCATTTGGAAATCCTTAATGACCAAAGACCCTCACCAAAGAGTCTCATGAAGTCAATGCACATCATCTCCCATCCAGAAAGCTTCAGTGCTAGAAGACCACTGCACCTGTGAGGTGAGGCTGTGTCCCCTTTCCTAAAAATTCTCTCACCTTGAGTAAGATTCATGACATCTATGAGGTTTAAAATTGGATATGGGAGGGGTAAAAAAGGAAAACTGTCTATACTTGCTTCTTACTGCAGACTTCACAGATTGAAGCAGGTCGATGAGTGGGGACAGTAAGTGTCTAATTAGCATTAACACAATGTTGACTTAATTGCTGAACTGAGCTAATTTTTGGTCCTGAAAGCTCCCAAATAACACAAGGACTTGATAAGCCATAATGAGATGAACATCTTCCCAGCATTTTATCTGTGTCTAGTGCATGTGTGTCTGTGCATAAAAACTGTACTCCTATTGAACATGCCATTTTTTACTTCAAAATGTCTAATGCACATCAGATATCGGGAAATTCTAAAAATACTTTTTAAAAAACTATTTACTTAGGGCCGCCTGAGTGGCTCAGTTAGTTAAGCAGCTGCCTTCAGCTCAGGTCATGATCTCATGGTTTATGGGTTCAGGCCCCACATCAGGCTCTCAGCTGTCTGTGTGGAGCCTGCTTCAGATCCTCTGTGCCCCTTTCTCTCTGTCCCTCCCTCACTAATTTTCTTTCTTTCTCAAAAATAAATAAAAATATATAAATAAAAAGAATTTATTTATTTATTTTGACTGGGGGGAGGGGCAGAGAGAGGGAGAAACAGAGAATCCCAAGCAGGCTCTGAGCCGTCTGTAGAGAGCCCACTGCTGGCCTTGATCCCACAAATGGTGAGATCATGACTAGAGACAAAATCAAGAGTCAGATGCTTAACTGACTAAGACACCCAGGTGCCCTAAAAAATACTTTCCAATGGGGAAGTACTGTTTTTATTCTCATTTATTAAATTAAGAAACAGAGGCAAAAAAAATTAAACTAACTTTGCAAGATGGCAGAGTAAGGCCTTAGAATTAGACAGAATGTTTCCAGAGCTTATGTTCTTAACCATACTCTATATCTCCCATCTCATTAAATAGTCTTCTTCCTTCATAGGTTTGAAAGGTTTCATATAATTGTTGCCTATCATTTATTTCACTAATTCTCCCTTGTTAAAAATCTAGGTTGCTTCCAATGTATTATTATTTAAATGCCATCCTTTCAAGATTTTAGATACATCCTCAAACCTCATTTATGTGTCCATCATTGATTATTCTCTTCGTGAAATTCCTAGGCAAGTTTGATGAATGAGTTTGGACCACTTGAAGGGTTTTCTAAGCTGATTACTCCCATTTTACACAGAAAAGCTGACTTTGCTCCCGTCACGTAGCTAGGAAAGTGTAGAATTTGGGAAGAGCATTCAGGTTTCCTGATGCCAAACTTAAAATCAGAATGTCTGTTTTTCTTACACAAACTTGGGGAATCAACAAAGGAGTAAGGAAGTATTTGTAGAAGGACCAGTGGGAGCCTTTTCAAAGAGGTCTCCTGTCTGCCTAGATACAAAACCACCTATGCTATCAATAATACTGTGAAAACGTGGTGTGAAATCTTCAACTCCAACAAATGGGAAACAAACAATAGCAAAAAAAAAAAGATCATTCCCAAGGACTATATCTAAGATACCCATGCCATTATTTCCGGTGAATAACTCACTCTTTCCCCAGAGCAAAATTCTAGTGCACAAGTTAATATGTATTATGTGGATATAAAATTATATAAAATGTTTATGGGACCAGAGAGAATATTAATTAGCAAAGATAGCACGAATACAAGCACTTTCCATTTGAATGGTTAGTGAGAGGCCATAAGACATGGTAGAAAGACTAGAGACCTCAGGAGCAGAAGATGAACGTAAGGAAGGCAGGACTCCATTTGCCTGCTGAGTGTCCTTGGGGAAGTAGCCTATTATTTCTGAGTCTTATTTCTGAGTTTTGTTACCTGGTACATTGAGAACAGAATTAATGATAGATATCATTTATAGACACCTACTGTATGCCAGGCACTCTACCAAGTGATTTAAATAGATGATTTCATTTAATCTCACCATAATATTATGACATAAATGGCAGCGATATTCCTGTTTTAGTGGTAAAGAAGCTTAGAAACATTACGTATATCTGATCCCACATCCAATATTCTGAAACCCCAACTCACAATGAGCTAGTGTGGCTTCAGAGATTGTGCTCTTTATCCCTATTTTGTTTATTCTCTTCTTGCCTTAGGCACAACAAAAATGTTGAAAGGAATAGGTAAAAACAATGCACATAAGGAAGTAGTAAATTATGGCTCATTAATCACAGGAGAACATAATTTATTTGGCCTCCTATAAAACCTGTTCAGTTCAACTGCCCTTAGACACAGGTAATGTGAGCCAGAGGAAACAGATTAGGGGCACCTGGGTGGCTTAGTCAGTTAAATGTCCGACTTCGGCTCAGGTCACGATCTTGTGGTTCATGAGTTCTAACTGTAACGGGCTCTGTGCTGACAGCTCAGAGCCTGGGCCTGCTTTAGATTGTGTCTCCCTCTCTCCCTCTCCCTGTCTCCCTCTCTCCCTCTCCCTGTCTCCCTCTCCCTCTCTCCCTCCCTTCCTCTCACCCTCTCTCTCAAAAATAAACATGCATTACAAAATTTTTTAAAAAGAGTAAAAAGATTATTGGAAGGTATATGAACTTTGGATTCAGTAATACACGGGTTAGAACCCAACTCTATTAGAGACTAGCTAAATAACAGGCATTTGTGTCCTCAAAGATGGTCAAAGGGTGACACTAGCTGCCTCACAAGAGGTAAGTGCAAACGTTTAGGGACTTATAATAGATGAGAGGTGGGCTAATGCGAGTTTCCTTTCATACAGGCTGATTTGTGAAGCAGATCTACTATCAGAACTCAGGCCTCTGCCTTTACTCCAGTCTTCTATACTATCCCAGGCTTCATCCCTAATTTATAGTCCATACCCCATTTGTTAGCAAAAGGCATCACTCCCAAAAGGTGTACTGATATGACTTGACAACTTGCTCTGTATCAAGGAGATGCGAATAAAAAACAGCTTGAGGAATCTTTCCCTCTGCCTGAAACCAAGACAAAATGGCGATCCCGGCAGGTCAAGGAAAGGGTTTTGAATTAGCTCTAAGGCTTAAGTGCCAACTCCGTTTCAGAGTCATGGGGAAGCCTGTTAGGTCTTTGGCTGAATTCCTCCATCGTAGCTGAAAGAAGAAGAAAAGTGGAGTGGGCAGCACTGAAGACAGGAAGAAGGTACCCAACACGGAACTTGAGGTGAATGATCACAGTGGTGGGCCTGTGCTCCTATCTTCCTCCGCTACAGACTCTTATCTGCTATTCTCTGTTTCTAGAAACCTTCAGAGCAAGGAACTGCTCCTCAAACAAATTCATGCTCATCTGACTTCAATCAAATTTTAAGAGAGCATCTGCGTGTGTAAGGATGCAGGTCTGAAACTGACTCCATGAAACAATAGAAGGGCACACATTGCCCAAGGCAAAAGGGACCACCCTTGTAACATTCTAAGGGCAGGCCTAAAGATGGAGGCTAAGACTAGTTACGCCCTGCCTGAGGGTCCTGGGCCCACTTTGTGATTGGTCAATACTCTAAATGTTGTGATTGGGTCCCGCCAAAAGTAACAAATACTCTAGGCAATGTGAATGGTTAAACCGGCTGTCAATAATATTGTATAATAATGATTGGATCACTGTATTTCCTGTAACTCCCCCTTCCCAAACTCATAAAAGCCCTACCCTACGGGCTCACTCCACGTGGATCCAGTAAGTCTGTGAGCCTGAGTTTAGGCTGGCCGGGCCTAAATTCTTAATAAAGCTCTTTGCTTTTGCATGCGTGATTCAGTCTCCCAGGTAATCTCTGGTTTTAGGGGGCAATATTAAAATCTGGGTACAACACGTGCATTCTTTTTTGGTGGGTTCAACTCAGAGAAACCTCAAACCCTTATATTTCCCTTTTAAAGGATGCCACAAAAGCACTGCTCATTCAAGCACCTATCGGCTGTCCAACAGCACCAGTTTTACGGACAGAAATTGCCATTTATTGAGCCTGGGCCATGCGCTGGGCAGAGAAAGCTCATGAGGAGAAATGGTAAATAAATCTCCTCACTGCTAGGAACTTGAAGAGGCCCATTTACACTCATTCTCTTTCCACATGCCTTCCCCACAGTCTAGTGTTACCTGGAGAGGAAACAGAAAAAATATTCTCTTCTCCGTTGACAGAACGGAACTATTATCCACCTTTTTAAAAGCCCTTAAGTTTTTCTTTCCTGAAATAGGAGTGGGCAGAGAAAATGCATACAGATGAATGCAGCAGAGTGCTCTCAAAATCAGAGCAATATTTAAAATTTGGAAGACTATAGAAGTCTTTCTTTCTTTTTGCCTGGTGGATAGATAACATGCTCAGGGCAAACTACTACCCTCTGTCTCTACATCTACAAGTCCCTGAGGCATAGGGAGAACAAATTGTCTGGCAAAAAAGTCATTTCCCTTTAAGGAAAAGCTGAAAGATCCCTGTAACTGAGAAAAATGAAGTCCTTTATGTGACTTTTTATGTTCTTTGTAGTAAGAAATGTTTTTTAAAAGCTTAAAATGCACACAAATAATATTTGTTGTATTAGAAAACCCAGATAATCAAATTAAGAAAAAAATAAGTTACTGGAAATTATATTGTGAATGGATAACATTGTTAAACTTTTTTGCTATTTATTGATTCCCTTGAATATTCTTAAAAAATTTTTTTGTTTTTTACTTTGAGAGACAGAGTGTGTGTGTGCATGCACATGAGCGGAGAAGGTGGGGTGGGGGGCAGAGGATTCAAAGCAGGTTCCACACTAACAGCAGAGAACCCAATGTAGGGCTTGAACTCATGAACCATGAGATCATGACCTGAGCAGAAATCAACTGACTGAGCCACCCGTGTGCCCCCCTGAATATTCTTGATGAGGTACTTAATATGCTTTGCAAAGGCTTGCAGATTATGAGAGGCTTAATGGTTATGTGAGTTTATTGAACAGTATTTACAATAAAGGAACCCATTTCTGAAGCAATGTGGGAGAAATTCAAGGTCCGCTATTTTTAGAATATTAGCACATTTACCCCCCCCCCCCCACACAAGTTTTTACATTAGACTATGGTCTAGCCTATAGTTTGATGAGTACTATCCAACTTTGTCTGAATCACAAGATCCTGGTTATAAGTGCCAAAGCTATCCAACTTGGAATTCATAAAATATACAAGTAGAGAAATGTAGAAAAATTAGCTGCCTTGTCTGTACCACCACCAGATGATAACATCTTCATTTATATGAGTCAAAATTCTTGCTGAAATTGACTGCCTAGTATCATCATAGAGAAATTATTTTAGAGAAAATTTCATTTAAGATGTGTGTCTAAGTTTTATATTATGAGACATTATCTTCTTATTACATATATTAAAACACTTTCTAAAAAGAAAAAAAAAGAATAAAAGATTTTTCTCTTCCTTTAGGAGAACACATGGCTTAGGGTAACTTACTCATTGGGTGGGGTTAGAGCATTCACCTGTTTATTCTGTCAGTGGGACAAAGGAGACCTTGAACTAGCCCAGCTTCCAGGTGCCTGGTGTCGTCCAGCTGTCCAGGTATTATCAACCTGGTGTCTATGACAATGAGAAAGTGTGTCTCACACAGCACCTGGTGGATATCAGCCAGTCTCTGGCTCTTGGATGATCAAGAATTTTCTACTTACAGCAACTCTGAGCACTTCTAAGGAATGCTAAAGAGATGCTTTAAAATGTCTTATCTCCCCAAAAATGTGTGTGAGTTGTATATTATCAACTAATACTGAGCTAGATTTACCTAAAATACATATGGGTGTGAATACATCTACATACATAAATTTTTTGTAAAATATATATTTTTAAATCCTACATTTTAAACTGGTGTTGTCAGTAGGCACTAATTCTGCCTCCCTGGCAATATTTAGCAATGTCAAGAGACATTTCTGCTTGTCCTGGCTGGGGATGACAAGGCTAATGGTATAGAGCTCCAGTGATACTGCTAAATATCTTACAATGCACAGGACAGCCCTCCACAGCCAAGAACTATCTGCCCCACAAGGTCAATATTGTCAAGTGTAAGAAACTTTTAACTAGCCATAATTTGGTACCTTGTATGTAATCTCTACTTGTTCTTGTTTGCAAATTGCTTAACTCCAAGTAGAAGACTTAATCTCATTCACTTCTCAGAAGATAGTGTTCTGCTGTTTTCTGGTAGGTGACCTATTTTTGGATTTAGTGTAGCTCTTCAGTTTCACGTTTGAAAAGTCTCTGGGAGGACTTAGGGTTGTTTCATTTTGTTTTATGTTTGGCTGTATTATGTCAGTAGGCCATGATGACCTGATAGCTCCCTTAGGTTAATAAGAAAGTTTTCTCCAGCTGCCCTTTCTATCCTAAAAGTAGCAGAACAACTCTTCCGACTCTTCACTCATCTCTCTCACGACCCATCTCAATGTTTATGGTGAAACCAAATCAAAGGTAAGGGCATAGAGAAGGACCCACATAATGTACTGTCCAGAAACCACGGAAGATAAAATTTTGCTTATACTGAGTGGGGTTATGAAAAGCTTACATTTACTAAAATTTCATCAATAGAAGATAAATGCAGAGTTGCTCATCTTTGTGGTAACATACCAAAGACGGGTTGGAGTCTTAACTTCATTATATTCTAGATAGGCATTTACTTTAACAAACGATTTCAATGACTTAACTAAATGTACTTATACTCTGAAAGGCTGAATATCACAATGGATAAAACTAATAACCGGAGGAGGGGGGCAAGGGAAACATTTTTAGGACTAAACATAAGTGAATTCTATATAGCTCAAATGGGACCATTTAATTAGCCCTGAAATTGAAACAAACCAAATAAAAGATTTAGTCTAATCATCCCATGAGACATTTATAATGCATTTGCATTTTTCCCTTGTACCCTGAGACTCAAGGCATCCAACATCACTATTCAAAGGCAAACAGAGTTACTTAATGTTTATTATTAATGATCAATGTGAAAAAATAATTCAGATAAGATATGGCATAGGTTTTCAGTGTTTGCCCTAAACTCATCTAGATCCCTTGCACACAAATGACTGGAAAATGTATACTTCATCCTACTTACAAAAAATCTCACAGAATTAGAATACTGGCGAGCATTATGAGGCACCTGGGTGGCTTAGTTGGTTAAGCATCTGGATTCGGCTCAGGTCACAATCTCACGGTTCATGAGTTCGAGCCCCATGTCGGGCTCTGGGCTGACAGCACGGAGCCTGGGCCCACTTCAAGTCCTGTGCCTCTCCTTCTCTCTATGCCCCTCCCCTGCCCCTGCTCACACACAGTTTCTCTTTCAAAAATAAATAAACATTAAAAAAAAAAAGAATACTGGCCAACATTTAATGGGATGGCTTTGCTACTGATAGGAGATAGCATCACATGTGAAGAAACCTTGTTTTATTTTTTTAACCTTATAATAAGTGCACAAGGATTCAACAAAATGCAAATATCAATCTCAAATTTAACACTTTTAACATTTGCATAGGAACCCATGTCCTGCCTATCCTCGCCTTGTTTTCCCCTCTGGTCTTGATTTTCTCCTTCATCTCTATTTTTCCTGTTCCACATTATGGACTGGAATGTAAGCATTTATTGAGCAGACAAAAGGCTAGAGGTCAAATCAACAAGCCATCAGAAATGATAATTTTTCCTAAGCAGCCACTGACTCGGACCTTTGTCTAAGATAAATGCTCTCCCCTATTTCTTTAAAATACCTTTTTACCTTCATTAAAAGGTCAAAAGAGTAAGAACCTTACAGATGTTCTGGTTAAATATCTCAGTAACAGTAGAACAGTTTATAAGACCAACCTGAGTTGCCTGGTGAAAGTACAGATTTCTGGGCCCTCTCACAGATGTCCTGATTGACCAGGTCTGGGCTGTGAGCCCAGGAGTCTGGATTTTAGCAGGAAGTCCATGTATTATCCTTGAGAAACACACACAGGGTTTACACGGCAGGCTTTGTGCAATGCACCTATGTTTTATTCTCAGTTCTAATACTGGCTCTGTTGCACTGCAGAAGCTGCCTAACCTGGATAAAGCTTTAGTTTCCATCTGTAAAATGGGAGCAGTGATATCAACTCTTGTGAGTTAATATTAAAGCAGTCATTTTATTTTTTATTATTTTATTTTATTATTTTATTTTATTTTATTATTTTTTGAGACAGAGAGAGACAGAACATGAGCAGGGAGGGGAAGAGAGAGAGACTAGAATCGGAAGCAGGCTCCAGGCTCTGAGCTGTCAGCACAGAGCCCGATGTGGGGCTCAAACCCACAAACATGAGATCATGACCTGAGCCGAAGTTGGAGTCTTAACCGACTGAGCCACCCAGGTGCCCCTAAAGCACTCATTTTAAGACCTGACACGTAGCTAGTACACAATAAATGGTCTATCGGGAGTAGTGGTCTCCATCAGTATCAACATCATCACCATCACCATTCTGTCCCCATTAATCCCTGGATACTCATTTTAGGGAAACACGGCAGTTCTAGAGGAAATCATGTGAAACCTTTAGATTTATTTTTCATTTTAGAAAATTTAATCAAAATCCAAGGCATTGCAGGAAAGGCATGTGTGCTAAGTTACCATTTGGTGTTTTTGCTTTTGGCACGAATATTTCAGCTCCATGGGGTAATGCTCTCATGCTGCTCAGAAGCAGAACTTGGTTCCTTTACATGTGTCTTAAGGATAAGTCAACTAATTTAATAAATGTGATGATTTGTTGATTATATCACAAAATATGGAAACGGTGTGCACGTTGTTGATTTCCTTGTTGAATAATTTATGTAGTTAAGTTTTGATATATTTTATAAAGGATCAGGCTGCCTTATAAATATACAGGTAGCACAATGTAGTACGTTGGACAGTTTGGGGTATAATAGGCTCATTAAAAAAATGAAACCTTTAAACATGCAGGAGGGAAGAGCTTTACTTAGATCTTTGGCATTAGATGAAGACATCCGAAAACTCATCAAATAAGAAGAATAATGATGACAACATCATGTTTCCATTTCTCTATGCTATTCTATGATATTGTCAAGTGTGATATTCCCTTCTCAGAAAAACACAATATAGTGGTTTTACCCTAACAAAACTCATGGGCAAATACCCTGAAATATTCATCCTTCCACGGCACAAACCCCTTGCTCGCACTGATTACATACACCGGCACATGGACATCCAATGGCACATTTCACTCACACAAAGGTAGGAGGACTTCTTCAATTAATAAGAGCTGGATTTCACCAAATAGCACCAAGTGTAAACATTACGTTAATTGCCAATAGAAAGATGCACATAATGGAATCTTACCAATACTAATCGGCTTATATTATTATTGGGTCCATGAATGATAATGTTCATTATAAACCAATATTAGAATAAAATTCCAAGCACACCAATAAACCGGCTGCTAGAGTTACTTAATGTGCTTTTATGCAAAGAGCATGTGTTTCTAATCTAGATTCTGTTGACACAGCAGACTGTTCAGACTCCAATAGTTGCATGTTACGCTACCCAATAGATGGTAAGTCGGGCAGGACAGGTTGTCAGACTTTATCTCTAGTTAGCACTAAATATCCACACAGCAAACTATAGCAGAGAAAAGACCTGACCTTGCTAAATTAGACACGTTGGAGAGAGGGCAAATGAAGCCCTATTTTCAAAGGGAGGATGCCTAATATGCAGTAATCAAAATGTACCCTTTGGAAGAGGTACACCTGCCATCAAAACATAAGGTTTCAGTTCACCTACAGAACTATACTTAGAGAAAGAGTTCCATTCTCTACGAAAGAGTCTATGTCTCCACTCCCTACCCGCCCCCCACCCCCGCAAAAATGACAAAACAGTCAAGATTACCTTTCTCACAGTGGCTTCCTGTGAATCCAGAAGGACAGACGCATTTGTTAGGAGACACACATGTTCCACCGTATCTGCAGCCCTCTTGGCAGAAAGCTGTCACAAAGAAATAAGAGATTTCTCTTAGAGAAGATGCCAATAAGGAAATTTGTGGCAAACAGCATGAACACTGAAACAACTCTTTCTTTGTTGCAGAGAGAATACATATGCGTTGACATATTTAAAAGTTTCTATATACAAAAAGAAATAAACATAAAAATACCTATTTCACTGGTTTATAGGAGACCAACTGAAATAATGTGTATTAACTATTTTTTATGTTATTTAATTTTGAGAGCCAGAGAGAGACAGCATGAGCAGGGGAGGGTCAGAGAGAGAGGGAGACACAGAATCTGAAGCAGGCTCCAGGCTCTGAGCTACCTGTTAGCACAGAGCCCGACACAGGGCTTGAACCCATGAACCATGAGACCATGGCCTGAACCAAAGCCAGACGCTTACCCGACTCAGCCACCCAGGCGCCCTGGGTATTAAGTATTTAGCGCAGGGCTGGCATGTGGTAAGTGGTAGTTAGTATGAGCAGCTATTACTATTGCTGTTATTCTGATTACTGATATATTTGAAATCAAATAGGATAACTAGAAAGGATAGGGTAGGGGCAAAGGCATTTTGAACACTATTTTGAAACTACTCTTTGTAACTGTTTTTAAGCATCTTTTCTTATAATAAAAATATGTATGTATTTCTTAAAAAATTTCAGATTAGTCTATATAATTTTTGATGACATAAATTCAAGTGCTGACAAATACTTACGATGTGTCCAACCATTCCATAATAAAACAATACTTTGATCTTAGAGCTAACATGCTTAACACACCTCAAATTATTCCTTTAGGATAAATGCTTCAATGTACAAATGCTGTTTCCAAAAGCGTATTCTTTGTTAAGTCTTTTGATAAGCATTGAAAGGATTGAAAAACCCAATCCCGAATCAGTGCCGCCTTGTTAGCCTTTGGAGACCGGGTTAGCTTCCCGTTACCGGCTAGTACGGCGTATAGCTCCGTGACCCCCTCCTTAGCAGTACAACCTATAATTGTTCACTTTTATGAATAATTGATTCCCACCTTCTGTTTCATCCACTGGACTGTAAGACCCATCAGGACAGGTAACGTGGATTGTTCTTGCTCCCCATTGTACCACAGTTTCAGAACTTGAGCATGCACCAGATGCTTAAAAAATAGTTGCTGAATGAACGAACCCATATTCTGCAGTTTATTCTGAGGGGAAAACTCTTGTTCTAACAATTCCGTAACACTTCCATGCCAGATAACTTATGATCAAACCCCTCAGTATAACCCACAATTTAGTATACCAAAACTGTAAAATTTGTCATTAATGAAGGTGACTGCAACTTGTTACCACCGAATTTCTTTTATTCACAAGAGAGTTAGGTGAGCAAATGTTTTTAATTGCAGCTAGAAATATGTCACACTGGAAAAGTGTCATCGTTATATTTTCCCGTCATCACGCACATAGTATGGGTTTAATTTTTAAAAAGCTCCATAAGACCTCTGGATAGCTGAACACTAGTTCAAACACACAGAATTTCTCACAATATCGCCATTTTCCACATCATTTAATATCCCCTGGATAATTTAATTTTCTGTAGTTTAGTAATTAATCCTGAGCTCCTTTGCATCTGCTAGAGTACAGACAGCGTGTACCTTGCTATTCAAATACCATTTCTAATTTTCTAACATCTTTGTACCCTAAGACTATGCAAAAACCATTCAGACACTGTCAGCCTTGTTATGTTCATCACAAACCAATATGTATATAAATATATGCATGCAAACGTATACAAAATCTCTTGTCCCCCAAATCACCCATTTGTGCTCTGGTGACTGACATTTCAAGTAGGATATTTAACATATAGCTCTTCACCAAAGCTAGTAACAAAAAACAAAGTGTTGTTGCAAGCTGAAAGGGCAGATGAAAAGCTGGTAAAGAGAAGTTTCAAGAGACCCCAAAAGATGACAGGAATGTGGAACTAAGAAACATGGCCTGGATTTCTTTCATGAAACAAACAGTACTTGGGCCAGAGCTGTGCGCACATGTGCACACACACATATACAGATTCATAATTATACACGTGTGTGCTCCTGACTTCAACTCTTACAAAGAAATGATCACAATTTTGGGAGGAAAGCATGTTTGTGATGTTTTCAGAATGCAGACGCCATAATAAATAGGGTGCTATGAGGATAAAATGAGTTAATATTTGTAAGGGACATTAAATAGCGTGTGGCACATAGGGTTAAGTGACTATTTTGTTAAATAAAATTGATTGACGGCAATATTGTTATGACTGTGAAGCAGGGAGCAGGAACAAATTGTCTAATATCAAGACAACACAAAGTCATTCGACAAGGAGTCAGGCTTGACTACATGGATTAAAGGCGTCCCTTGTTATTTGTGTTTGATTTAGTTTCTAAGAATAGTAATAGTGGCCTTTATCATAGAAATGCCAGATAGGTGTTTCTGTTTCTTTCACAAAACAAGGTGAAACCAGTGCTCAAAACAAAGCATCCTGCCTAAGGCCATACAGGTAGCAAAGTGGGAGAGCAAAGACACAAGCAGACTTTTTTGGCCATAGGTCTTTCCTTTTCTTCATACGTTACAGCGCAGGTTAATCTGCAACCTGGCATTCACATAGGCAGTTTTATTCTTTTTTTTTTTTTTTTTTGGATAGTTCCATTAGGGCTAAGTAAACAGTCTATAAATTGAAAAAAAAATTATGTCAATTTGCACATATGGCATCAAAGAAGCGGGGTAGGGAGCTGTTCAAGTTCATGTTCAAGTTCATGTATGTCTCATCTAATCTCCATTTTTGTCTGGGACTAGGCACAATTTACCAAATCAAGGCACATACTATTTTTAAATGGACTTTATCTGCAACAAAACAGAAATTCATCACCTATCCATACTTCAGAGAGTATGACAAAGTAATTAAAAAACAAAACAAAAGCAGATAAAGAAGGAACATGTCATCCAAAACTTGAACTACCTGAAATGAAGATCAATGCAAGTTTTCTTTGAACACTTTATAAGACATCAAAAGACACTGACATCCTAAAGGTTATGGTTAGATTATTTATATCTGGTTCCTCTTGATCAACTATCAACCTAGCATTTCAAAGACAAAGACGCTGATGCTCAGAGGACCTATAATTATGCACAGCATGACATAGTGGATGGTGTAACTACAACAAGAAACCAAGTCAGCACTACATTTCTTTCCAGTTTCCCAAAAGGCAGGATGGTAGGACCACATGACTCAAATCTTTGTTTTATATTTAATAGGTGTGTCATCTCCAGCTAGTTATATCACTCCTCTGGACCTCAGTTTTCTCAAAAACATAAGAATAATGATAATAATACCTATGCTGTGCAGGTTACATTAAACTACCAAATCAAACTACCCAGGAAAGGTCATGACAGATGTAGTGAACCCCAAAACTGGATGTGGCCATTGTTATTTATCACCAGGATTCTGTTTTCCCAAAGAACACAACTACCAAGCACCAGTTTTTGTTCTAGATGTGGCAAGGAATTAGACAAAAAAGATCCCTATGCTGTAGAGCATATTCTTTAATGAAGGCTCATTGCCATTCCTTTCTTGACTTGATTTGTTTCGTTCTATCACCCGGTTTACAGTGAAACATGGAATCACAGCTACTTTGCAAACTCAGAAAACCTCAGGCATCATGGGTATATTGCTCTTTTGTTAACTGCTTCCTGATTCCAAAGCATGGCTTGAATAGATGATAAATATGCAATGAAATTATAAACCAGAATCTGTCATTTCAATGTCATTTGTTATTAATGTCCTACCCTGGGGGAGATGGTGCCCTGGACCAACTGAGAAATGGTATTATTCTGCTTTTGAAGGGACTCTTTGCATTGTGCAAGAAAACCAGAAAAGTCCAAATTGAGAGAGCATTAATCCACAGAAAGACTACTTGTTTTAAATTCAAAAATTCTCAGCACATGAAATAAAACTTGGACACGAAGGGGAACAAAATGAGGATGTAGGTTTGCAGATGCCGGGTCATGGATGCCCGGTATCAGCACCACGTGTTCAATGTGACAAGGCTGGTTTCACGCTGATAAAAACATAATAAACATTCAAGTTCTAAACACTTTGCAGGATCCTCAGAAAGTTTTCTTAGTTTCCAGGGATGCCCTATATGCTGACAAAATATAAGGAAACATACAAGTTTCATTCAGCACCATCTGAAAGGAGGAAACCCTTTTCTTCCCTCTTGGTTGCCTCGAGGAAGCATCTTCCTTGAGCTCACTTCTGACCTGTGGAGGTAGAGGAATTAAATTCTACTGGTCAGCCTGGGGAGAATATGTATCAGGATGATGATTCTCAGGTGGGAGAAGCAGGAAGCTAGGCTGGGAAGCACTATATGTGGCCTAGTATGTAATTGTTACATTTCTAGCTTTATTTTTGGATAGTTACTATATGTGAGTTACATCCTTTAAAAATAACCATCGAGATACCTCAATAAATAATAGCTAACTACCAAGAGCCAATGATTATGTGGTGTCAGAACCAAAGATTATAATTAAGTTGATTATGTGCACCTAAAACCCAAAATGGGGAGGAAATATTTAAAACCTATTCATGCTTAGCAGAACCCCATGCCACCCCCATACCTTGGGAGTAAGCTGCCTTCTACAATGGAATCAATTTTCCTTACCTCCCCAATGACACCTTCCTCCCTGGGACCTGGTTGGTAAGTTGTCCTTATTCTGTGTTCATTTTTAGCAAACTGACTTGTCTTACTCACACACTCACCTTCTTCAACCCAGCTCTGTCAATAACAAAAGTGATATCACCTCTGTTTGCTTTTTGGTTTATTCCTCATCTCTTTCAGAACACGGTATGCATCAAAGACCCCCTCAAACATGTCTGGAAGTCACAAGATGGCAGGTAGTGTCAGTGCAGTAAAGACATTGGGTGGGTAGAGGGCAGGGATGTTGCTAACCGTCATATAATGTATTGGTGGGCCCTCCATAACAAAGAGTTTTCTGGCCTCAAATGTCAATAGTGTTGAGACTGAGAAACTCTGCTCCAACTTTACACAACGGTAAGTCTATTAAGTGTCTCCAGGAGCAAAATTCTGTTACTTTAACCCTTTTTTTTTTTTTTAACATTTCTACCTCCTTAATTTCTTCCCCCACAAAAAAAAACTATTAAAATATAGAAAAAAACGTAATAAAATCATCCAGATGGCTAGTCTGACACATAAAACCAAACATCCAGATGTCTACAACTCTCATTTTCATATCATTCTAACCTTAAGCACACAGTATACTGCATAAGTTAATGTTTAACTATTGGCCTCAAGTCACCATCACCCTTATTACTTACTATCTGTGATTGTATCCACAGTTCTAATAACCCTTTTCACTCTCCTTTTCAATAGTAGTAATACAAAGAACAGCAATGGTGAATTCCATTTATGGAAGATGTATTAAGGCCTTACAGACTATATTCCATTTCCTCCTAACAGCAGCAGCACTGTGCACTGGCCTTGTTATTCTCATTGTCAGATGAGAAAGCTGACTTAGAGAAACGGAAGGTCAGTACTAAGTGGTACTCTGGGTTTGGGGTCCAGTGTCAATCACCTCTCTCTAGGCCACTACCCGTTGGCGCTTGCCCACCTACTGTGCGCAGATAACATGCTGGGTACTGAGAAGTCTATAGCTAGGTGAGAGATGTCAGAGACATCTAAAACACATATAAAACCAAGAATAAAATGCAATAAATGCTATGATAGCAATATGAATAAAATGCTGGCAGAACACAGAGGAGAATGTGATAAAATTGTGTTTGGTGGATTTGGGGCAAAGCTTTTCAACAGAGCTGGCATTTGAGTTGGGTCTGGAAGAATGAATGGGATTTTTGACAGGAAGAGAAGGGACACTTCAGGTCAAGTTCTGTGGAAAGGTACTGAGTAGAAGATGAAAATGAGCCCGTGCTTATAATTCACATCAAAGTTAGAGACAGGGCATTAGAAGAGAATGCAGTCAGTCATGCAGGGAAACAAGCATGGTAGCCTCTGAAAACTGTCCTCTCCATCCTCCCATCCCCATTCACTTCCTGGGTTTGTAAGTGACCTCAAGGCACACTCCTGTACTGCTTGGACAACTGCATACAGATTCTTCTTCCGTCCATCATTCTAGTAATCTGTCTTAAGATAATGCTTTGCTCATCTTTTTTTTTTAACCAGTCTAAATAGTAAGTTGTAAGTTTTATTCAGAAACCTTCACATACATACAATCAGTAATACAAATTTGACTCAGTGTGTGTAATGCATTTCGATATTTTCTATTATATTGACTTCTACTGCATTGCTCTGCACTGTATTCTATTCTCTATCATTTATAAAACACAACTATCATTCAATGACTTGCTTCTCCAGTCCACTAAACCCGCACCTCAACTATGCACTTATTTCACACATCCTTGGCAATCACTGTATTCTTCAAGTCCACAGCATTCTGTGACAGTGTGTGGGGCCACGGAGTCACTTTCAGATTCATCTCGAGATTTTGGTCTTTGCTCTAGAAAGACTGATACAAGAAAATGTTGCTATTTTCTAGGGATATACTTGCAACAGAGGCCATATGGCCTGAAAAGCCAAAATACTTATTATGGGCCTTTATAGAAAATCTGTGACAGAGAACGAACAAGATGGGAATGGCGGAGGTTGAAAGGAGAGATAGTGCATCATTTTGCATTTTTGTTGGGGTAGTGAGGGGAGAGGTGTGTCGAGCCTGTATACATGCTTCTCTAACTGGACTATGAGACTCTTAAGGACCAGGGTCATGTTGTTTGTAATTCTTCCTTTTTCTATATCATCTTGAATTCTGGTGATATTAAACCTATATTTTTTGGTAGAGTACATCAATTATATAAAGAAAACAAAGTTTGAGAGGACAGTTTTGTGTCATGAACTGTATCATGAAATTTGAGATAAACACTTGACTGAGTCAGATCAATTCAGTTTCAAAAATGGATCGAACATTTACTATGTGTTCAGACACTAGATACTCTAGTAAGACATGATTCCTGTCCTCCAGAACTGAAAGTCTATTACAGTGGTACTCCCTGAGGCAATCCCCCACCCTCCCCAGGGGATACTTGGAAATGTGTGGAGGTATTTTCAGTAGTCTCAAAAGGGGGCAGTGCACTGGTGGCTGTCCTGGTGGGTAGAGACCAGGGCTGCTGCAGTTGAATATCCTGCATGCACAAGAGAGCCCCAAAGCAAAGAAGTATCCAGCTCAAATGTCAACAGTGCCAAAGCCTAGCAAAGGGAGACAATCCCTTTTTTCTTAGTCATTCCAGAGATACTTATTGAATAACCTCTGTGCCAAAGATAATTCTGAGAAACAGATTATAAGAATACACAAAAAATATTTCAACTTATGTGTCTATATTCTAGCAGGAGAACATATAGAATAACAAAATAAATGTGTAAGTGATACAGTAAGGTAGATGATGACAAGTCATAAAATGAAAATTAGAAGCAAGCAAGTGGGGGGTGTGCCAGCAGGGGAGGGTTACAGTTAAACAGGGTGATTTACTATATGGGCCTTTATAGAAGGCTCCATTGTGGAACAGTTGAGTAAGACCCCAGCGGAGAAGGAATGAGCCATTAAGCAGAAAAATTTTCCAAGCAGAGGTTACAGGAGCCCCGAGGAGTAGTGTACAGATCATGTCAGGCTTTACACATCCGAGTGACATTGCCTGCACAAATGTTTTTAGATCAAAAAGAGGTCCGTCCACACAACAGCTGATACCTAAGCCAAATCAGAAAAACAGTAAGTAACCAGGCAGTTTGGGGCCAAGGATGGTCAAGTCAGAGGTGGGGAGGAACAGCACATGCAGAAGGACAGAGGCATGGAGCACCATTGGTGGAACCAGAGGAACACTAAGTCTGCTGGGAGACGGGCCACCAGCAAGGAGATGCAGTGATTGTGGCTGGTATTCTTTGTTTTTTTAATGTTTATTTTTGTGTGTGAGAGAGAGACAGAGAGACAGAGTTCAAGTAGGGAAGGAATAGAGAGAGAGAGTGACACAGAATCTGAAGCACGCTCCAGGGTTTGAGCTGTCAGTACGGAGACCAACATGGGGCTCAAACCCAAGAACAATGAGATCACGACCTGAGCTCAAGTCAGACACTTAACTGACTGAGCCACCCAGGTGCCCCCTCTTTTTATTAATGTTTATTTTTGAGAGGGATGGAGGAGGGGGGGAGAGTAAGAGAGAGAGAGAGAGAGAGAGAGAGAGAGAGAGAGAGAGAGAGAGAGAGAGAGAGAGAGAGAGAACATGCAAGTGGAGGAGGGGCAGAGGATCAGAAGCAGGCTTCTCATTGACAGCACAGAGCCTGACTTGGTGCTCGAACTCATGAACCATGAGATCATGACCTGAGCTGAAGTCAGATGCTCAACTGACTGAGCCATCCAGGAGCCCATGAGACTGGTATTCTACCAACCCAGGCTTTGATCTATTTCACTGAAGAGCCACTTTACTTTGCCTTCCTCATCAGGTACTCATTGCTCTTATGAAGAATTCAGGACTGCCAATATTGTCTTATTTTTCTCCAATCCCAATTTCAGAATAAGACTGGTGGCTTTCTCCTAGAAAGGCACAGTAAAAATGCTGAATATGAATAAGTTTCTTGAGTTTAAAGTTTCCGAAAGTTAGAAATGGAAGAATCACATAAAAGGAAGAGTAATTAAGCAAACAAATCTCTAAAAACTTGGGAATGAGGACTATTTGGCCCTGATTTTTTGCACCTAGATGTCATTCATCCAGACATTACCCAAACACCATCGGTGCCTGGGGAATTCTTCCACAGAGCCTATAGCGTGGTCCGTGGCTATGACTCTGGAAACAGATCTAGGTTCTGGTCCTGGTTCCAACCCTTATCAGCCTACTGATTCTCACCTCTCAGCTTAGGTGAGATAAAAGTGATTAAAAAAAAAAGGGGGGGGTTATGTGCACTTAAGGTATAAAATATGTTGATTTATTACATTTATATATTAGAAAAGGATTACCGCCATGACCTTATTTTGAAAATTGCTTAATCTCCTTAGGCAAAAAATTCCTTACTGTATAATTAGGTCAATAAGAGAACCTATGACACACTGGTATTATTGGGATTAAATCAGTAGTACATGTAAAGTAATTTTCATAGTGTCCATGCACAGTAAGTGGTTATTTCCTCTTAAATCTTCCAGTCTTTTACTCTCTAGGTTAATTAATATAGTGCAGCAATTTCTTCCCAAATGTGAAAATTTTGAGGTCTGTCTTCCCTAACTGGCATATGAACTGATGCCAGAGTTTGAGAGTTTGTTGAAGACTAGAATCAATAATAAAGAAAATAATAAGGGATTAAGACAATAAGCAGAGTTAAGACAACTTGGTTCTAAGAAGAGGAACAGAGTAAGAGTTGGTGTTCATATTTCAAAAAGCAAAATTCAGGAAGTTAGTTAAGGATGTCCCATGGTGTTAAAAAAAATTAAGGCAACAGTCAAATTATAGCTTTGCAACAAAAACTGAAAGCAATTCCAACTTTGGTGTTCAGTGTTTACAAGAGAGCTAAGAAATGGGAACCTGAAAGTGCTATCTGTGAAAAGCGGCTCAGGAGGTCAAAAGGCTTCCCGCTACAGGCCATATTGGACCCAAGACATATATTACCCCCAGAGGTCACAGTCTAGAGACTTTTAAGAAATAAATTCCAGCAAGCTCTCCCCTGGAAAAGCATTCTGTAATTTTATATAACCACATGGAATGAGACGTTAAATCTTGACTGAGATATGAATCCAGTCTGCAGCAATAGTAGCTGTCATTTGGGTAGACCTGAGTTCCTGAAAGGGTTTTTCCATTTCCTACTTTCACCTTGAAATCGGAGCAATTTCTCAGATTCATAAAGCATTCTATGCTTCTATTTAAAAAGTGCTCCGCAAGAATCTTAAAAGGCAATTTGTAATGGAACCTTCACTTTGTAATGAATGGGGACCTGAAGAGGACAGAAATTAGATGGCATGTCCAAGAAAAAGTTAATTACGATGCAGGGACTGAGACTTCTAGAATTTCTCCCCAATGGGAGAAAGCTTTTTTGGGCTTTTAAAGGAGTGGAGAGGGAAAGAGAGAGGGTAGAAATAAGGGAGGAGGGAACGATGGAAGGAGAAAAAGAAAAGGAAAAAGAACTGTTTTAGTCATCAGACACTGCAGCTAACACCCTTCTCCCCACTCCCACCCTTCCAAATACCCAACACAGATGGACACCCAGACTGTCAGATGGCAGGCTGGGTGGAAATCTCCTATCTTCTTCTAGCTGTATCAAGAAACATTTGTAAACCTTATTTTCCTATGACAAAATGGGAAAATAAAACAGCACCTTCTTTATATGGTTGTTATGAGAAATAAAGTTGACTGCAGGTGGACCCCTTAGAGTCAGGAGCTCAAAAGATAATAATTTTTGACATTATTATCATTACATTACATACATAGAGAGGAAATCCATCGAGGGGAAAAGACACTGACTTAGGGAACTAAAGGTAAATTAAATGAAGCCCTAACTCATGGGGTTATCACACTGTCGTTTGTATTTTGTTGAAGAGGTACACTTTTTCAATTCCATGCTTCAAAGGTCCTAAGCAAGGAATACAGAATTAGAATTATTAATTACCATGTTGTAGGATGCAAAAAATTCCAAAGAGCTCTGCTTGCTGGAGGATTCAAAAACATATATTTGACCTTTCTTTGGCTGCCTTCAAAGCCAAAGCCCAGGGTCCTCTTATGTGAGCTTGTCTGATTAATGGCTTGTTTCATGCTGCACATGCCTGCCAGGCCTCAAGCCTTCACCACTGCCTGATTATCAGTCTTTCTAGATGTTTAGCTATATCTCACCTACAACACAAGCTGCCCTCATTCCTGAGCTAATGTTATTTTTGAAATATCTAGGCTCAAGTCCCTTAAAACATATTTCTAATTTATAGCGGCACAGTGGAGGTGAAAGAGTATAGTCCCTAGGATCAGAGAAACCTGGATCCAGTCACTAACTGTGTGACCTGCAGCAAGTTACTAACCTTCTCTGAGCCTCAGCTTGCCTACATGTGAGAAGAAGACAAGTTGGAGGTGAAGGCTAAATGACAGAATACATATGAAAGCAAGCAGCACAGAGCCTGTACATTACCTTCCTCTGCAGAACGTTTCCTGGCCACTTCTCACCAGCAGCCTTGTCCCACCAGGCGCAGTTCCCCAAACATGCTGAGCTTGCTGGCATATTCATCTGGTGAGCGCACATGATACTGAACCTGCCGGGAGTAGGCAAGCCGCCACCACTGTTACCTGAGGGTGCTATACAGGACTTTCCATGATGTCCATCTTTCTGCCCAGCTGAGACTCTCAGCCAGAGGGGAATTCTCTCATGGAGGGAACTTTATAAATATCTCCCCACTATCCACAGTGTGCAGGAATGCTGACTCTGATAAGTTGCTATGATCTCAATAAAGAAACAACTGTTCAAGAGTACCCAGGTTGGAGGGACAGAAAGATGCATCTCACAGCTCCAGCCAGTGCACATGCTAAGCATACAGGGAAGAAGGAAAGCTTCTCATAGAAATCATTCCATAACATTTGGGCCTCAAGGACTATATACCTTCCTTGTGTAAGAGTAAGAAGGAGGAAAGAGTAAGGAGGAAGCTGAAGTCAAAAAGCACTTTGCAACAGAAACTAGCCTAGGAGAGGCTACAACACCACTGAACAGATTCCAAAATGGATCAAATCTACTTTCAAGGCCACATTAATTACGAATCATCCCTTTTTGGGGCACCTGGGTGGCTCGGTCGATTAAGCCTCTGATTTCAGCTCAGGTCATGATCTGGCGGTTCATGAGCTCGAGCCCCCCACATTGGGCTCTGTGCTGACAGGTTGGAGCCTGGAGCCTTCTTTGGATTCCATATCTCCCTCTCTCTACACCCCACCCCAACTCACTCGTTATCTTGCTCTCAAAATAATAAATAAAACATTAAAAAAAAGAATCATCCCTCATTTTTTGTTTGCTCATTTATTCTTTTAGGGGGGAGGAATGTGGGGTTAATATTAGAACCCACTGCAGGCCTTAGTAATGTATTTTTATAATGTTACACTTACAATTGAGTAAAGTTTAGGTTCAACAATTCCTGAACATTTTCATTCTTTTATAAGGTTCTCAGTTAAAAACATTCTAAAAGTTTTCTTCATCCATTCATTCAATGACTATCAGCTGACGTTCTATCACACACCAAGTACTCTGTTACGCAGTTAACATGGAACAATGGTCACAGCAGATAATGTCCCTCATCCTCTGAAACTTGTCTTCTAGTGGAGAGGAAAAAAAAGCAAATAAAAGTGAAAAAATTTAGACAATATTAAGTGCTATGGGATGATCAAAATAAGAAAAATAACAAGTGCTAGTTGAGGAGTTCCTCTTTAGAGTAAGAGTGGTCATGAGGCCTACTGGATTGACATTTGGACAGACACACAGAGGGAGAGAGAGAGCAGGCCAGGCAGACACTGGGGGTGATAAGTACTCTGGGCAAAGGGAACCGCTCACTGCACAGGCCCTGACATAGGACCATAGCTAGCATGTGTCCAGGAAATTAAGGATGCCAGATGAGTTAGCGGTGGCATCACAGGAGATCACAACAGAAAGCTCAGGGAACACCAGTTCTAGGGTCTTTAGGACACTTATGGTCCTAATTTTTTCACTGTGACTGAAATGAAAGCCACTGGAATATTTTATGATCAAGATATGTCATTTAGGTTTTAACAAGGTCTTCCTGACTGTGTTGAGGAAAATAGACTATGGGGTTGGACAAGCAATGATAAGAGCAGACAGACTGAGACAGACTGGTTAGAAAGCAATTAAAATAATTCAGATGTGAAATGGATGGTCCCCTTGACCAGTGTGACAGAAGTCAAGATGTGAGAGAAATCAACAACTCCTCCAATAATCCATGGCCCAAGTAGACTGTAGAGTGAAGGAGACAAAACTGAGAAGCAGCATGTGTTTCGCCCTTCTCCTACAGAATTAGGAATTAGGGAAGCCTTTTATCTGGCAATAACATGGACTACATTTATATGTATTTTCTCTGCCTGGAATTATTTTCCCCAATAATAAATTGGTAACTCCTATGTGGCCTCCAATCTCAGCTGAAATGTCTCCTGAAATGGGAAGCATTTTATAGTAAATGGCCTTCTTCCACCCCAGGCCTCCAGTCTAGGTTAGATGCCCATATTAGTTTCCTAGGGCTACTGCAGTAAATTACCACTGACCTGGTCAGTTCTAGCAAACAAAAGAATTTATCTTTCACAGTCTCAAATTGAAGAGTTGGGAGGATTAGTTTCTTCTGAAGGCTCTGGTGGAAAATGTGTTCCATGCCTCTCCTTAGCTCCTGTTGGCTGCCAGACATAGTAGGTGATAGCTTCCTAAGTCCAGTCTCCACCTTTATCTTTATAGGCCTTTCCCCATGGGAAAGCAGGATAAAAGTCTCTCTTGTATAAGGACACCAATCCCTGGTTTAGAGCCCATGCTAAATCCAGGATGGCACCACCTCAAAATCCTTAACTAGATTTGCAAAGATCATATTTCTAAAGGCCACATTCACAGGTATTAGGGGTTAGGACTAAGAATATATTTTGGGGGCTCTCTATTCAACCTACTACAGATATCCTCCTTTGTTCCTCCAGAAGACCTTTAGTACATTTCATCACAGCACTTACCATACTGTCCTCTAACCATCTTCTTACTCATCTGTTTGACCTAATAGGTTTGAACTTCTCAAGCAAACAGACCATGCCCTTCATCTCTCTGTCTCCAGTTCCAAGAGTAGCTCCTGGTACACAATACACACTCAACCACTCCTTACCGAATATATAGATTATATATCACAGAGTGGACTTCTAAAGCCAGCAAAAAATTTAGCCAAGTATTACCAGGCAGCTTAAACTTCCTATTATGATTGGTGAAAATACTCAAGTTGTTTACATCCAATATTGGGCTTTTACAAATGCTTTTGCTTCTATTTTATTTTTCAACAGACTGGAATACAGTGTCAATAAAATTATATATCTATATATTGAGCAATGGAGAAGAGAATTCTTAATCATAAGAACAGAGACATTTTTTCAGTAGTAGTTGTTTTCAAACTTTTTTCAAGAATGAAATCAGGACCCTTCAACCTGCAGAATGATATCATATCCAATAGTCATACCCAAGAAATTACTGGAGTGGGAAAATATTGTCAAAGCAGTAAGCACAAGAGAAAAGGTAGCCAGGTAAAGTGAATGAGATTATAATTCAAAAGTGTGTTTTGATGGTCTCTCAAATTAGGAAGAAAAGAATTGATGACCACTAGATAGAATAGCTGAGAACTTGAGAAGTAGGAGATAGGAAAGAAAGAGAAGCAACACAAGAAACTGGCTACAGCAACAGAAGCTGTGCCAAAGATAAGAAGAAGGTGTAGAGGGCTGATGATGTTTCCCAACATGGAGATGAGAAGAGCACAGAGAGACAAGATAGAAGGGATCTAGTCTCTCAGACTAGGAGTCCCCTGAGCTCATAGAAGCAACCTCCTGGGCAGGACTCCAGAAATGTCTATCTATCAGACTTATGAAATCCGACAGCTACGTAGAGGCAGAAAATAAAAGAATGGTCTTATTTACTTCAAGAGTCACATCGAAACTACTAAGTATTATTATCTAAAAGACTGTGGAACATTTAATAAAAGGTCAAATCAATTCATCTCCATTTTATTGGTTTCATAGGACAGTGTTATGACCAGTAATACCAGACACAGTCATACTGAGGACACAGTGATGGCCACTACAGCAGGCTTAACTGTGATACAGTCATTTACGTAGACCTGCTCTGTAGCAGTACAAAGCAGCAAACACAAAAAGGTACCTCTGTCATCAATGACAATGGAACACATACATTCCCAAACTCAAAGGATCATAATCAGTCTATACCTTTGGTTCACTGGTAAATGAAAGGGCAGAGATTTTCCCAAGCAAACACAATAGACAAAGTTCTGTATTTCCCCCCAAAGAGTTTCAAAGACAAAGCACCATAGATAAAAACAACAATAACCAGAACACCATGAAGTTTCAAAACCATTTTCTAGGGTTTTCAGCAACCTTTTGCCTGAATGTGGTGCATTCTCTGAACAGTTTTTCATGCTGCTAAAACTAAGGGTGATGCTGCCAATACTTGCCAAACAGAATCGGGCAGGTGCTGGTGAATTACATTTCTCTGCAACTATCCAGAAAATGGACAGGTTGACTATTCTCAGATGTATTAATGATGCCAACTTCCATAAAATACCATCACTGGAGTGGTAAATTTCATCAGTTAGAGTCATCTACAGCATCACATGCACACCTTCCGCTTTCAAAGTGAAAACAATTTTTTTCTCCTACTGTGTTTTTTTAACACTCATCTAAGAGTTGTGGGTCTAATAGAGAATCACCCTCCATCATTACACACACACACACACACACACACACGCACACACACTATCACCATGTCCTTGTGTCCTCTCCTCCCCATTTCACTGCTACTTGTTTAGACATATATTGTGTCCAAGTATCTTACTCCTCTTCTTAAAGACTTTCGAAGACTCATTATCATCCAAAGAAGTCTTCCCTGGAATGCTACATGAAGCCATCATAATCAGACTCCATTCTGACTTTCCTAATGTTTTTTCAATGTTTCTCAATATGTTTTACCTAATTCTATCATAAACAAAATTCTCTCCTAGAACACTACATCGTATTTCACATGATTCTTCACCCTGTAATGGCCCTGCCTCACTTATCAATTCAGCCTTCAAGACCTAGTTCAAATGGCATCCCTTATATCAGAATTTCCCAGGCTCAGATATTTCTTCTATTTTGCTATAATCACAAACCTTAGAAAAAGCACTGCATTTACTATATACAGAGAGTGCATTAATCATTTTAACAGTATTTACATCTTTTAACCCCACTCCAAAGCACTATAAAGTAGGTACATTATTTTGAAATTATTAACAAAGAAATAGAGGCTTAAAAAGGCCAAATACCTTTCAAATTTACATAGCTCTTGTGTGATGAAGCATCTTTTACATAGTTTAGAAAATATTGGTTTACATGTAATTTATTACTATCCATGCTTACAAAGGATCAAGAGCTCTGAAACCTTCATTTCTGTATTTCTCCCGGGGCCCAGCATGGGGACTGCTACACAGTAGATAAATGGACACTATGTGTTTAATGACTGGAAGGATGACAAGAACAAAGAACATTCTTCGCTCTAATCTGTACTACCTTATTTTTGTATTTCATCTTATGTCCAAAGTCTTCATCATACTAAAGAAACAGATCAGAAGAAATAACTTGATCATATTTCTACCACCTAATGTTACCATAATGATTCCTTCTGAGGAATAGGGTCTTACTCTAATCAAAAAGACATTTCCCTGAAGACATTTCTACCCAACTGACACAGCAATACTTCACTCTGCCTCTGAGCTCCCAGCCATATTGAGTCATTTTGCTACTCCATGTTCAACCAGTCCCTGTTGTCTCTACATGGTCAGGTTATAAGCCCTATCCTCTACCCTCGTTCCAGCTTTTAAGAGCACAACCTTCTTTTGAACCAATTACCTGAAGCATAACCTGGATACTCCTTCTAGACCCATCTTATTCCATAGGCTCCATGAATCACCAGTGCCAATGTAAAACACTGGGAAAGTAGCTTACACTCAGGCTTTCAGAATTCTGCCTTGTAAAACTTGCCCTTAGCTCAGTCCAAAACTTCTAAGAGAAACTAAAATGGATAGAAATTTCTTGTTAGCAATAATGACTTAGGGATTGATGATGAATTTGTAATTCTGTTAAAAGGTAAAATTGAGTATCATTGGGGAAATCACACTTCTGGTACCTACCTTCTTATGATTCTACTCTGTAAAGACGCCAAGTTCTTTCCCACTGTAGGGCCTTTTCATTTGTTGTTCCCTTTGCCTAGAATATACTTTCTCAAGCTGTTCAGATGGTTCATAGCCTCACTTCATTCTGACCTCCACTCGAATGCTATCTCCTCAGAAATCCCTTTGAAAAATGAGACCTAAATGGGACCACTGCCACTCTATTCCTTCACCCTGCTTTGTGTTTCCTTCACAGAATTTGTCTCCCCAAGATGTCATCGTGTTTGTGACAGTGGTGGAGCAGCATGGTTGCCATTTACAGACCCTTGTTCTTAATCAGAAGGTATTCTAAGTACTCTGCATGAAATGGGTATGTAATTTCCACAACTAGCTAACAGTTGGTTATTTCTATTCTATGCCATGTTGCAGACAAGAAAACAAATATAGACATAATTTACCTCCAAATCCTCCAGACAGTAAATGGCTTGGGAGTAGGATGTAGAAAGAAAAATAAGTTTTCTTTAAGTGAGTAAGATAGAACAAGACATTTTGGTACATGTGGGGAATATTTTGTTGGTTTGTTTTTGTCTGTTCATTATCCATTCCCCATTTATTGTAGCACCATGTGTTGTTTTATTTCAGAAACCCCTCTTATCCCTACTCTTAGTTCTTGTGGCTTGGGTTGAGGTTCATTACATGTCCTATTTTAAGAATGGACATATATAACTAAGCCAATTCAAACAGAACATGTTCTTTATGCTATTGTGGGGTTGGGAATGGTAGGAAGTAGCATCATTTCAACGGAATTGCTGAGCTAATAAAAGTGTCAAACTCCCGGGGTGCCTGGGTGGTTCAGTCAGTTGAGTGCCCGGCTTTGCCTCAGGTCTCACAGTCTGTGAGTTGGAGCCCCACATCAGGCTCTGTGCTGATGGCTCAGGGCCTGGAGCCTGCTTCAGATTCTGTGTCTCCCTTTCTCTCTACCCTTCCCCCACTCATGCTGTATCTCTGACTCTCTCTCAAAAATAAATAAAAATTAAAAAATTAAAAAAATAAGTGTCAAACTGCCAATGGTTATCTTTCCTTCCACTTGAGAGCTGCCTGAGAAAGAAATTGAACATAGAAAAATTCAGACTGTAGAAATGGGGTGGGGGTGGGGGTGAGAGAGAGAGAGAGAGAGAAGAGATATTTTCCTCATATTAATTTGGAAACCTTGGATCCAGCAATGCCTTTTCTATCCTTTCATTGTTAGTTTAATTCCCAGGTATGCTTAGGCCAGTTTGAGTTGGGTTATCCCCTCTAACTCATATATTTCTTACTAATAGAGCAAAAAACAGGCTTCCATGTCCTGGGAACTCAACTAACTCAGCAGTGGTGGATCCTAAAGTGCTATGAGAAAAGGGAAGGAGACAAGTCTGGAGGCAGAGGCAGACTGTAAGCTTAAGTGGATAAAAACTGATAAGATATTAAGGTGCCTGTGACTGCTATTGCTCGTAGTACAGAACTTCCAGATAAGGTGTCAAGTGCCGTGAACAGTTCAGAGCACATCAACAGCCACACTGAAGAAACTGCCCTGAACCATGAGGAATTCATTCGGAGAACACATCTTTTTTAAGAAGACAATTTAGAGCAGTCAGCAAACCCACACTGCCACGAATATCACACGGCATTGATACTGCATGCTACCGTGGACAAGAAACAGCTCAGTAGTGTGAAATATGATAGCTTTGAATGCAACCAGGACCTGTGGTCAGAAAACATGTGTTCATGTCTACAGTATTTCTTCCTGATCACATAGCAGCTGGATGGCCTTCACTTTGTGCTTTTGAATTGGAGGGAATGACCTCCAACCCTGTCAACTCTATAGGGTTTCAGAGAGGTCCAAAAGAGACACGGATTTTCAAATGCTTTGGACACTGTAAAGCTCTCTGCAAATGTGCATTACTGTTAAAGTAGTCAGGTGATCAGGGACAGAGTATAAGTTCTGACATCCACTTCCTTTGTGCTCCTGATCAAGTCATTATAGCCTCAGGATTTCACCTTGCTCCTTTTTAAGAAGAGATGGAAACTCAGTGGTATTAGCATGTTCCTTCCAACCATAACATTATTTCAGTAATTCTCCAAGTCTACTTCCCCTTTGTGGAAAGAAGAAAATCACTTAAATTAATAAAAAGTGGCAAATTGGGATTTTCCAGAAGGCAAAGCCAAGTCATTTCTGAAGTCAGAGCCCAATGACGGGTAAGTAGCATAGCCAGCAGCACCTACAGCTCTAACACTGATAACAGAGGCACAATTCCCAGTGTTAATTCTGAGCAACAAATGTGTTAAATCTGCACTGACTATTAGGTTGAATAAAGCAGTTAGTTCACTATGCATTCTTTGAGAAATATTTCCATAAAAATTGTTAAAATTAAACTTCTGTCACTTAACAGATTAAATTACAAAGAAAATTCACTTACAGTTGACACATCATTTTGTAGAGAAGAAGAATAGCTGAGGTATTCATAATACAACTATCATTACACAGCATTTTCACAGCCAAAAACTGCTTTGAAATTCACTGAAACACTGTGATAAGGAAGTCAGGTATTGTCCCAATTGCAAAGGTAGGAAAACTGATGCTCTCGAAATAAACTGACTCACATGCAAAACACATAGTAGGTGGAATTGGTGAAAATTTTAATTTTGGGTCTTTTGATTTCCAAGTTTCTATTAGGCTATATTCCTTCATGGCAGCCACTGCACTGGGGTTACTATTAGGTGCCATGGCTTTTCATTTTATGTTATGCAAACAGATGAGACTGTTGAGTTTTTGAAGGGGAAGTGAAAAAAAAAAGCCTCTTATTATGAGAGGTCTAGACCAACTGAGTGCCATTCAGCAGAGTTCAGATGACTTTGCTGTCTGGGTTTACACAACCAAATACACATCACACAATACTATTGCTTCTGTGCCAAATTTCAGGCCCAATGCCCACAGGTGTGATTGATGGAACTCAATTAATACTTCTCTCTGCTGCCCGATTTCTTAGTGACACCAAGTTATCCCAGCATGTTACAGCTGCCCTGAAATCTCTTCACTGGCCCCGGCTACAATTGGGTATTGATTGAAAAATTCTATTACTATAGTTAGTTACACAGCTTTCAATAAACAGGTCACAGACAGCACTGTGGCTGGCGTCAAGGAGAGCTCAAAGACCTGAGGGCAATGAGATATCTGAGAAAATTAGCAAGAAGCCTTAGATGCTCAGGTGTAATGCATGGATCTTATCTGCATGTGACCTGGTAATTTAGTAAGTACCGACTTGCTTCTGGTCCTCAGATGAGGCACACCTGCTGGATACAAAATTAAAAATATTTAACCTGATGTTAAATATTTCAATCAAAACAAGAATTAAGCTTTAGCTGCTTTGCTGCAATGACAGAATTGAGTAGTTGTGGCAGAGACCACATGCCCCACCAAAACTAAAATATTTATGACCTGGCTTTTTACAGAAAACAAACGAACAAAACGAAACCAAAAATATTTAACCTGATGTTAAATATTTCAATCAAAACAAGAATTAAGGGCTTGGCATGTGATGGTTTGGAGAGGCTAACACTCCCAGTTCAATTAATAATGCACAGGTCCTTTATCCTAGGCATCAAGCTAGATAAAGAGAAACAGAAGATATGATTGCCATTATCAAGGGTTGGCAAACTACAACCCATAGGCCAAATCTGGCCAGCTATCTATTTTTGTGAATAAAGTTTTACTGAAATACTGTCAAGGTCATTTGCATATTGTCTTTAGCTGCTTTGCTGCAATGACAGAATTGAGTAGTTGTGGCAGAGACCACATGCCCCACCAAAACTAAAATATTTATGACCTGGCTTTTTACAGAAAACAAACGAACAAAACAAAACCAAAACCAAAACCTAAACCTTTGCTGACCTGTGGGCTAGACTGCTGTGGGAGCAACAGGTACTAATGGATGGTTTGAATGTAACATTCTACATTTCTGATGGAACACAAGGGGATAAGAAACCCTTAAGGAAGGGTCCGTAGGCTTTCCAGAGGCTGCCAAGAAGAGCCTACCAGCATGAGCTATTTCTGAAAGAATGAGTGGGGTTAGCTAAGTGAATAAAGATAAAAAGTGGAAAGCTATAAGCAGGAGCATCTGTGCAAGGAAAATTGCAAAGTTGTAGAACAAGATCACTCTGGTGCATGGAAAGGCTGTCTATATAGGAGGTGCTGAACTATATGAGTCTCAAAAGGAAAGTATTAATCTGGTCACATAGAGTCTTATATGCTATCCTGGGAATCTGAGCTTTATCCATAGGAAATCCTAGGCTATTGAAGGAATTAAATAAGGGGATAGTCAAGGTAGTATTTAGGACAGATCTCTTTTGGAGCAAAAAGGCAATAACATGGCTGGATCTAGAGAGTATGATTCTGTTCATGTGTGCAATTTAGGAAACAAAACAAACGAACAAAGGTAAAAGGAGACAATCCAAAAAGGAGACTCTTAACGATAGAGAATAAACTGGTGGTTACCAGCGTGGAAGGTGGGGGTGGGGTGAGTGAAACAGGTGATGGAATTAAAGAGTACACTTACCACAATGAGCATTGGGTAACGTGCAGCATTACTGAATCTCTATATTGTACACCCATAGACACTAATAAAACTAGTAGAACAGAACACTGTGTGTTAACTATACTGAAATTGAGAAAATAATAAAGTAAAATTATAATAAGGGAGTATGAAAAAGAAAATTACAAGCTGTTAGATTTTGGAGATATGACAGGTCTAGGCTCTGCTTGCAGTAAAGTTCCCATTCCATAATATTAAACAAAAGAGAACAGTGAAAAGGAAGATGGTATTTTCCTTAAAAAAGTGATGCTAACCAAAAACATAGCCTACATCTCTGATTGGCTTTTATGTCTCTAATCTAAGCAAGGGCGTAGAAAATCACTGGGAAGAGTGTTGGGCAGATGCTCAATGTAATAAAGGGAAGAGGAGAAACAACTAAAAATGTGCTCTGTGCCAGACACAGTACCAGTTTCTTCACATATATCTTCTTATTTGACTCTGCACTTATAAATAAATAATAAATGCAAGTATATCCATTTTAAAATGAAGGAAAGGGTCTCCCTTGGGGTTATATCAATAACGTCCCTAGTAGGGACCCTAGAACATGACAGGTGCTCAACAACATTTTGGTGTTGCCTTATTGGAATGCCCTGACATGCTATCCTTACTAAATCCAACCATAAGTGAAGGCTTTCTCACTCCACAGATGATTTTATATACTTTCTTTTACCTAAGCTTTTTGCAGGTATTCAGGATTCAGTGGAGACAGGTTGGAACTAGCCTTGGCGTCATAGACATTACAATCCATGGTACTGCTGGACATTAACTCCCTTAGGGTTGCTTGTGGGAGTATAGTTGCAAAGCAAAATTCGGAGATTCTGAGTAAATTCCATACTTTCATCATTTATATGCACAAAAAGCTCATACAGCCCCGTAACTACAGAACTATGTGCAAACAATGACCAAAGAAAATAAGACCTCACCTGTTTTTTTTTTCTCAAAAAGAAAAGGTATTTTTAAGCATACACATTTCTTTAGTTGAGCTCTAAACTCCATGAGAAGTTGGTTACTGTCTCCTCCACACCTACATGGATCATACTGTCAAGTGTCAAAGGAATCAAACAAGGAGGCCATTAGCCTGAGGTGACATCAATGTACCTGTAGATAATGCAAGCAGGTGAAAACCTGAGCCAGAGTCAATTCCTGTAAACACCTTAAGGTTAAGAGACAAAACTTAAAAAAAAAAAAATCACAAACAGCCAAGTAGGCTTCCCAAATAAGACAAGCACTTAACCTATAGCCAGTCAAATAATTTCCTTGTTTTGCTCCCATATGTGCTCTATAAAAGACCTTCCTTTAGTTCTCACCAGCAGAGTGCTGCTCCATTCGAATTGATGTCTGCTCAAATAAGTCTCATAAATTTTCAGGTGCCTCAGTTTTTCTCTTAACACAAGGGGGTGGGTTCCAAGAGCTAGTTGGTTCAGCATTTAACATAGTGTGATGTACAAATAAGCACTTAATAAATGCTTTTTCATGGGGATAAGGGCTTGGTCTGGGGAATAGTTTGAGCTACTGGCCATGTGTACTTCGCTGGAGAAATTATCTTCCCTTACCCTCCAGTATCAATTCACTCCCAATTAATATCATTCATCACATATACTCCAGACTCCCACGGTCATAAACTCTGATTACTTTGTCTGAATTACCAACATGGGGCCTTGTTTACAAATGCCTGAGTTTCCATTTGGTATAAGACTTCCATTTGCTTGCCACAAATCCATTTGTGAGAATTCAAAAATATGTACAGAATACACTAAATGTGAATTTGTACTTTTCTGGGGATGCTAGGAAGTCACACAGATAAACACGGTTCCCTGTAGCTAATAATTTACTTTGTAGCTCTAGAAGATTACGAATGTGACTCTCCCTTTCCTGAGCTGTTACAATACAGATGTACAATATGCAACATTCTGTCTTACTGGGTTCCTAGTGTTTTAAAATTAGAATTGTTTTGCTTAAAATCATGAGCTTTTCCAAGAAAAGGATACAGCATAGCTCTTCTCTATCAGTTAGCACCTAATCTAGGGGTAACCACACACATATTAAGTTCAAAATAGGAGTCAAAGTTACATTAGCTGACGTTTATGAAAAAGTAGTCTGGGACGGATTTGAATGGTTCTGACAGGGAGCTGGTACAACTGAGTGCGCAAGAAAGAACGAGAGTGAATGAGAAGAGAAGCAGAGAAGTAGGTGTGTTGGTTTTTCAGCACTGTAATAAAAAAGTCCCACAACTGGGTGGGTTAAACTACAGAATTTTGTTGTTTCACAGTTGTGGAGGCCAGAAGTTCAAGATCAAGGTGTTGGTTGGTACTTCCAAGGAGTGTAAAGGAGGATCTGTTTTATGCCCTTCTCTCCTAGCTTGTGGTGGTTTGCTGGCAATCTTTGGCATTCCTGGGCTTGTAAAAACATCACCCCAAACTCTGCCTTCATCTTTATATGGTATTGTGTGTATGTGGGGGGGGGGTTTGCATTCAAATTTACCATCTTTATAGCAATGCAAGTCATATCAGATTAAGGGCCCATGTTACTCCATTATCACCTTATTTTAACCAATTACATCAGCAGTGATGCTATTTCCAAATGAAGTCATGTTTTGAGATATTGGGGGTTTAGGACTTCATGAAATTTGGGGGTATGCAATTCAACCCACAATAGTTGTTATATTGTGGAATAACTATATATATACATACATATAAATATATATTTTTTCATCCACAGTTTTTGGCATGTAGTTCCTAAAACCCTTGTAACTTTCTATATAACATTTACAAGGGCATCTTTAAAACAAATATTTAGTTTTGTGCCCAGCTCCAGAGCTTAAATGTGAACTGGGTGTCATTTGTTATTCATAACAAATGCCTTTCACCCACATCTGAATTTATGTTAATGAGGTGACTTCTGAAGATCCCTAAGGATGGGGTTGGCTGCTAAGGGGAACACACCACAAAATTAGCTGGATGGAACTTTCAGCCCTGCCCTGCCCCACTTCACCCCACCTCTAAGAAGGGGAGAGGAGCTGCAGACTGAATTCAATCACCAACACTGAATGACTTCATCAGCCACACCTACACGAAACCTTCATAAAAACCCCAAAGGACAGGGTTTGGAGAGCTCCCAGGCTGGAGAAGACTTGAAAGTCCAGGAAAGGTGGAGCTAATGGAGGGCATGGATGTGTCTTACCCTTTCCTACATACTTTGTCCTGTGCAGCTCTTCCATTCAACTATTCTTGAGTTATATATTTTTTTATAATGAACCAGTTATCTAAGTAAATAAACCATTTCCCTGAGTTCTATGAGCCACTCTAGCAAATTAATCAAACTTGAGGATAGGGTCACAGGAACCTCTGATTTATAGCACAGGGGACAACCTTGAATTTGAAATTGGCATTGGATGTTGCCAAGGAGGGGGCAGTCTTTCAGGATTGAGTCCTTAACCTATGGGATCTGGCAATATCTCCAGGTGGATAGGGTCAGACACCCAGCTGGTGTTGTAGAATTGCTTGGTATGGGGACACTCCACACACCACATATATGCACTTTTTGTGGCCAAATATGTCAGGAGTACAGTGGGAGTCAGGGAGAAACATGAGTGTTTCCTTTGCAGTACCTAAAGCAAAAAGAACATGTGCATGATGATCTGACATTATCTTCACGAGAATATGCCAGTGATTTCTTGGTGACATGGGATATGTCAGAAAAGCCAGTTTAGAATCTCTGCATCATAGAACCATCTGTATGATGGGGAGAAAAGAAAACAAATCCTGTGTTATCTCCTTAGGATCCCTGTCTTCTCTTAGTCAAAGTTTGCTCCAAGGAACATTAACTACTCTGTAATTCTAGCCCAAGTCATCCTGCCCCTATGAAGGTCTTGGGGAAGCTAGAGCTTCCATGGGTCTAGTTAGGTTGGACTTGGATACAGGAGTTGTTGCAGGTGCTCCCAGAGCCAGTAGAATAGAGGTGGTTCCAAGGCTGTCACTTAATCTCCAAATAGGTGACAGAATCAGTAAATTATGACCAGTGGCTAGAATTCTAAGACTGTGAGCTATTGCCCAGCTATTCAGGCCAGGAGGCATGGCAAGTAGCCAAGGCCTAGAGAACAGATGGGCCCAGAGTGCCTGGGGAGGAACATAAACTAGGACTGGTAAACATGTATTTAAAAGCATAGCAAAACAGAATTATCTGCATTGGCACCAATATGATGTAAACTAATGTGCTGATATGGAGAATTAAAAACAAGTGAGTGTATTCATTTCCTAAGACTGACATAACAAATTACACAAACTTTGTGGCTTAATACAACAGAAATATGTTCTCCACAGTTCTGTAGGCTAGAAGGCTGAAATCAAGGTATTGGCAGGGCCATGCTCTCTCCAATGTCTCTAGGGATGCATCCTTCCTTGCCGGTTCCTGATTTTGGTGGTGGCCAACAAGTCTCAGCATTCTAGAACTTGTAGATGAGTAACTCCAATCACTGTCCCTGTCTTCATGTTACTATCTTGCTTTGTGTGCCTATTTTCCTCTTCATATAAGACACTAATTATACTGGATTTGGGTCACCCTAATGACCTCACTTAAACTTGATTACATCTGCAAAGACTCTACTTCCAAATAAGGTAACATTAACAGGAACTGGGGGTCAGAGCTTCAGTAATGTTTGGAGGATGGGGCACAATTCATCCCTAACAGTGAGGCTAAGAGGAATAGGGTTCTAAAAATGGATTTATTCCTGATTACTTGCTCAATCACAGGTATGCCCTTAAATCTTTCAGAATGTAAATTCCACCTCTGTAAAATGAGGATAGTGGCTCTTAATATTTTAGAGATAGACTCTTCTCCATAAAAAGTATAAAGCTAAATACATACAAATGTTTCAGGGGGCGCAGAGGACTCATAAAGCCCATCCCTGGGCCCCTGAGACCAATCTCTGTCCCAATTGATCAAGATCTCTTCCTACTTTGCCTGTTTACAGTTTATTATTTATTTCCATGCTTTATGAACATTTCACTGAAGTTTTATGAGCTTTTCCATGTTCCATAGCAGGAATAGCTCTCTTTAGACACTAGAAAAAAAGAAATGAAATGCTTCTTTCCTTCTTGCAAGACTATCAATGCCAAGCATTTCAAGGGATAAATGATGCTGTATATTTTCTGGTAAGATGAAGGACCTTCATTCCTATAAGCCTGGGGAAAACTTTCATGAAACAGAAGGGCAGTTAAGTGTCTATAATCCATTCCCAGAAACTCTGGGGTAAATAACCTCAGAAGCTTTGATGGATATGGATCTTACAACTTCTCCTGGACCAGATAATCTCACACATTTAAGGGTTCACTCAGAACCCCATATCCAGCCATCAAAGTCTGAGAACCTCTGACACAATGTATGTACCTATTTAAAATATGCATGATGGATAATTTTGTTTTCACTAATGTCCCTCAATTGCAATTGCTCTTTCTAAAGGAAGAAAATTAAAATGACTTTACTTCCTTAATAGGTGGTCTAGCAAAGTGCTCTGATTAGCACTAACCAAATGCTACTGAGTGTGTAACACTCCTGAATCAATGTCTTCAGCACATTACCTGTAGAAGTTTTAATGATATACATTTTTAAAAAATATTGTACTTTCTGCTCATCACATCTCTCTTACAAGCCTCTAACCAACTGGAGGTTAGGAATCCTATTTAATTCTTATATATTCCTCAACCTAGAAACCATCTGGGGCAGAACAGCTAAGCCAGGACAAAGTTGAGACAAGAGAAATCTGCAAGGCACAAAACGAAAGAGGCACTCACTCTTAGAATCATTCAAGTGCCGCTTGTCTGTGATATCCTGGGAGGGTTTATGGAGGAAAAGTCTGCAAAAGAGTTACCTCAAGAAACAAGCCAAAGAACACATGATGGAGAATCCCAAATATCACTAAAAGTAGGGAAATAAAATAACCAAAGGTACAACAAAAGAGACCAACTGACACCATTAAAAGAACATTTCCCGAATGCAAAGGCCCTGGACAGTCAATGAGCCTCCTTTAATATAGCAATACTCACAGGTGCAGAGCCCATAACAAGCTTTTAAAACTTATGAGACAGAAAGCTAGCCAAAATGATGAAATGGAAGAACTCTCCCTTAAAGAAATTCCAGGAAGAAGTCACAGATTCAGAATTGGTCAAAACAGATATAGGCAACATAAATGAGCAGGAATTTAAAACAATTGTCATAAAATTAATTACTGGGCTTGAAAAAGGTGTGGAAGACATCAGAGAAGCTATTGCTACAAAGACTATGCACGTTAAAAATAGGTGTAATGAATTAAAAAATTCTATAAATGAGGGGCATAATAAAATGGAGGCTGCCACTGCCTGGATTGAAGAGGCAGAGAGGAGAATATGTGAATTAGAAGGCACAATTATAGAAAAAGAGGAAGCCGAGGAAAAGAGAGAGAAATTGATTCAGGAGCACGAAAGGAGAATTTGAGAACTGAGTTATACAGTCAAACTGAACAATATCCGTATCATAGGAATTCCTGAAGAAAATGAAAGAGAGAAAGGGGCTGAAGGGGTACTTGAACAAATTATACCTGAGAACTTCCCCATTCTGGGGAAGGAAACAGACATTGAACTACAAGAGGTACAGAAAACGCCTCTAAGATGTAACTTGAATATACCTTCTGCATGACATATCATAGTGTAATTGGCAAAATATAAGGATAAAGAAAGAATTCTGAAGACAGCTAGGGATAAAAGGGCCCTAACATACAAAGGGAGCCTATCAGAGTGGTTGCAACCCTATCTACTGAAACATGGCAGGCCAGAAAGGAATGGAAGGAAATCTTCAATGTGATTAACAGAAAAAATATGAAGCCAAGAATGCTCTATCTATCATTCCTGTCATTCAGAAGAGAAAGAGATAAAGGTTTTCTCAGTCAACCAAAATTGAAAGAATTTGTGATCACTAAACCAGCCCTATGAGAAATCCTAAGGGGAACTCTATGAGGGAAATGTTGCAAGGAACACAGGGTACCAGAGACACCACTACAAGCATGAATCCTACAGAGAACAAAATGATTCTAAACCCATATTTTTCAATAATAACACTGAATGTAAATGGACTAAATGCTCCAATCAAAAGACATGGGACAGCAGAATGGATAAAAAAAATCCATCTATTTGCTGTCTACAAGAGACTCGTTTTAGACCTGAAGACACCTTCATATTGAAAGTAAGGGGATGGAGAAATAACTATCATGAGACTGGAAGTCAAAAAAAAGCTAGAGTAGCCATACTTATATAGATAAGCTGGACTTTAAAGTAAAGGCAGTAACCAATGATGAAGAAGGACATTGCATAATAATTACAGGGTCTCTCCATCAGGAAGAGCTAACAATTATAAACATCTATGTGCCAAATTCAGGAGCACCCAAATACATAAAACAATTAATCACAAACAGAAACAACCTTATTGATAAGAATATGCTAATTGCAGAGGATTTAATACTCCAATTATAGTAATGGGTAGATCAACTAGAGAAAAAATGACTAAAGAAACAATAGACCTGAATTACACATTGGAACAGATGGATTTGACAGATATATTTAGAACCCTACATCCTGAGGCTATGGAGTTCACTTTCTTCTCTAGTGCACATGGTTCATTCTCCAAGATAGACCACAACTGAGTTATAAAACAGCCCTCAATAAATATAAATGAATTGAGATCATACCATGCACAGTTTCAGATCACAATGCTATGAAACTTGAAATCAATCAAAGGAAAAAGTCTGGAAAACTTCCAAAAACATGGAGGTTAAAGAATACCCTAATAAAGAACAAATGGGCCAATTAGGCAATTGGAGGAGACATTAAAAATACAACAATCCAAACTCTCTGGGATGCAGTGAAGACAGTCCTAAGAGGAAAGTATATTGTAACCCAGGCCTATCTCAAGAAACTAGAAAAAGCACAAATACAAAATCTAACAGCACGCCTAAAGGAACTAGATGCAGAGCAGCAAGAGTACCTCACACCTTGCAAAAGACAAATACTAAAGAACACAGCAGAAATAAATGATATAGAATCCAAAAAAACAGCTGAACAGATCAATGAAACCAAGAGTTGGTTTTTGGAAAAACTAAACAAAATTGATAAACCTCTAGACAGGCTTCTCAAAAAGAAAAGAGAGAGCACCCATATAGACAAAATCATGAGTGAAATGGATCTATTACAACCAATCCATCAGAAATACAAGCAAATATCAGGGAATACTATGAAAAATTCTATGCCAACAAACTGGACAACCTAGAAGAAATGGACAAATTCCTAAACACACATGCACTACCAAAATTCAAACAGGAAGAGAGAGAAAATCTGAACAGACCCATAATCAGTGAAGAAATCAAATCAGTTATCAGAAATCTCCCAAAGAATAAGAGCCCTGGATCAGATGGCTTCCCTGAAGAATTCTGCCAGACATTTACATCAGAGTTAATACCCATTCTTCTCAAGCTATTAAAAAAAAAAAACAGAAATAGAAGGAAACTTCCAAACTCATTCTACGAAGCCAGTATCATTTTGATTCCCAAACTGGATGAGACTCAGCAAAAAAAGAGAACTACAGGCCAATATCCTTGATGAATACACATGCAAAAATACTCAACAAGATACTGGCAAATTGAATTCAACAGCATATAGAAAGAATTATTCACCATGACCAAGTGGGATTCATTCCTGTGTTACAGGGCTGGTTGAATATTTACAAATCAATCAATGTGATACATCACATTGACAAAAGAAAAGATAAAAACCCAATGATCCTATCGATAGATGCAGAAAAAACATCTGACAAAATACAGCATCCTTTCTTAATAAAACCTGTCAAGAAAGTCGGAACAGAAGGAACTTACTTAAACATCATAAAAGCCATTTATAAAAAGCCCACAGCTAATATCATCCTCAAAAGGGGGAAACTGAGAGCTTTCCCAAGATCAGGAAAAAGACAGGAATGTCCACTCTCACCACTGTTGTTTAACACAGTGCTGGAAGTCCTAGCATCAGCAATCAGACAACAACAGGAAGTAAAAGGCATCAGAATTGGCAAAAATGAAGTCAAACTTTCCCTTTTTGCAGATGACATGATACTCTACATGGAAAACCCAATTGACTCCACCAGAAACCTTCTAGAACTGATCCATGAATTCAGTAAAGTCTCAGGGTACAAAATCAATGTAAAGAAATTGCTTGCATTTTTATACACGAATAATGAGACAACAGAAAGAAAAATCAAGAAACTGAGCTGGCACCTGGGTTGCTCAGTTGGTTAAGCATCCGACTTCAGCTCAGGTCATGATCTTGCATTTCATGGGTTCAAGCCCTGCATTGGTCTCTGTGCTGACAGCTCAGAGCCTGAAGCCTGCTTTGGATTCTGTGTCTCCCTCTCTCTCTGCCCCTCCCCTGCTCATGCTCTTTCTCTCTTAGTTTCTCAAAAATAAATCAATGTTAAAAAACAACTAAAAAAAAAAAAAGGAAGAAACTGAGCCTATTAACAGTTGTACAAAAAACCCATAAAATACCTAGGAATAAACCTAGCCAAAGATGTAAAAGATCTGTATATTGAAAACTATAGAAAACTTATGAAGGAAATTGAAGAAGACATAAAAAAATAGAAAAACATTCCATGCCCATGAATTGGAAGAAGAAGCATTGTAAAAATGTCATTACTACCCAAAGCAATCTACACATTCAATGCAATCCCAATCAAAATTGTACCAGCATTCTTCTCAAAGATAGAACAAACTATCCTAAAATTTGTATGGAACCACAAAGGACCCCAAATAGCCAAAGTAATATTGAAGAAGAAAACCAAAAATAGAGGCATCACGATCCCAGACTTTAGCCTCTACTACAAAGCTGATATCAAGACAGTATGGTATTGGCACAAAAACAGACACACAGACCAATGGTATAGAATAGAGACCCCAGAACTGGACCCACACATATATGGCCATTAGTCATTGACAAAACAGGAAAGAGTATCCAATGGAAAAAAGACAGCCTGTTTAACATATGGTGCTGGGATAACTGGACAGCAATGCAACATGCAGAAGAATGAAACTAGATCACTTTCTTACACCATACACAAAAATATACTCAAAATGGATGAAGGACCTAAATGTGAGAGAGGAAACTATCAAAACCTTAGAAAAGAAAGCAGGAGACAACCTCCTTGACCTCAACTGCAGCAATTTCCTACTCGACACATCCCCAAAGGCAAGGAAATCAAGAGCAAAAATGAACTATTAAAACCTCATCAAGATAAAAAGTTTCTGCACTGCAAAGGAAACAATCAAGAAAACTAATAGGCAACTGAAAAAATGGGCAATGATAATTGCAAATGACATATCAGATAAAGGGCTAGTATCCAAAATCTATAAGAAACTCACCAAACTCCACACCCAAAAACAAATAAACCTGTGAAGAAATGGGCAGAACATCTGAACAGACACTTCTCCAAAGAGGACATCCAGATGGCCAACAGACAAATGAAACAATGCTCAGCATCATCATTATCAGGGAAATACAAATCAAAAACACACTTAGATACCACCTTATGCCAGTCAGAGTGGCTAAAATGAACAAATCAGGAGACTATAGATGCTGGCAAGGATGTGGAGAAACGGTTGGTGGGAATGTAAACTGGTGCAGCCACTCTGAAAAACAGTGTGGAGGTTCCTCAAAAATTTATAATAGAACTCCCCTATGACCCCACAATAGCACTACTAGGGATACAGAAGTGCTGATGCATAGAGACACATGTTCGTAGCAGCACTTTCAACAATAGCCAAATCATGGAAAGAGCTTAAATGTCCATCAACTGATGAATGGATCAAGAAGATGTGGTTTATATATGCAATGGAATACTACATGGCAATGAGAAAGAATGAAATCTGACCATTCATAGCAAAGTGGATGGACCTCAAGAGTGTCATGCTAAGTAAAATAAGTCAGGCGGAGGACAGATCCCATATGTTTGCACTCATAGGTCTAACAGGAGAACAGAAGAAACCTAATGGAGGCCCACAGGGAGGGGAAGTGGGAAAGAGAGTTGGGGAGAGAGAGGGACACAAAACCTGAGAGACTATTGATTATTGAGAACAAACTGAGGGCTGGTGGGGGAGTGGGACAGGGAAGGAAGGTGATGGGCATGGAGGCGGGCACTTGTCAGGACAAGCACTGGGTATTATATGGAAACCAATTTGACAATAAGCTATAAAAGAAAAACAAATCATCCAAGTGTCCCACAAAACAAATACATCCTTTGTTAAACAGTGTCTGAATAAAGGGGAAACAAGGAAAGATGAAAAATACCTCATTGGAAGGAAATCAGGATGAGAAGAAGGTAAAATGGGAGGTGAAAAAGTAGGGTGGCAGAAAGAAGAGAGGGAATAAATTATAACTAACAGTTCACAGACGTCATTCATCAAATAAGCACCAACTCTTCTACATTTCTCAGCCTTCATTTCAGCTGGCTGGAGTCATGTGATTAGTAAGCAAAAGTGACAGGTGTCCTAAGAGAATTGGGGTGCCTTGTCTACCCCTCCTTTCTGTTGTCATAGTGATCTTGGGCGTCCTGTGAAACACATAACTATAAGCTTGACTAGAGTGACTCAATGCATACAGACTTTATGACAGTAAGAAATAAATTTCTATAGTATCATCTGCTGAGATTGTGTGGTTTACTATCAGGATGGCATAGTCTTTCTATCCTGATTAGTATAATGAAACATTAAAATAATGAATGGAGATATATGGATTTTTTTACATTATGTTTGATTAAGGGGGAAAACAAAAAGGATCTAGAGAACAATTTTTATTATGATAATAATTACATAGACTACTACTCCTTGGCTCCATCCATTTCAGGTCCATTTTTTAGGAAATACTGTACTCAGTGCTCCCAAGTCAAGTACCTTGAAAACTCCATTTCACTGAGAAGAACTGGAGCACCTTCCTAGCCTCAGCTTGCCAGGAGACTTCTCCACATTGAAACAACTTACAGGAGAGCCATTCTCACAGATCTATTGATCACATGCTGCTTAACTGAGAATAATTGCTGACTTTTCACATGCAAAATTGGTCTCAAGTTTCGACCTACTTATCTCTTTATTTAGGCTTTACCCTATCAGAATCTCAATGAGATCTTCAAAAGGAATATCTTTGATTTCCTGTGATTTTTTGGAATTTAACTTGCTCTTGCTATGATCCTTGAATGTAGATGTAATAACCTCAGCAATTAGGAGCTTTAAAGGGCCACCTGAGTAAAGCAATGAAAAACAGTCAAGAAAAAAATGCTTAAAGTTTAAATAGGAAATATTTTATATTCATATAGTTAATATACATGTATACCATGTGTTCATGTATGAGACTCAGTAAGTATAGTGCCCAAACCAACAGATTAGAATCTGGTTGACCTGAATTCTAGTCTATCTCTGCCTGTTATACACTGACCTTGAGCAAATCAGTTAAACTGTTTTTGTTTGTTTTGTTTTTTAAGAGTTTGGGGACAATCAGGCAAGACTGAAAAGCATGGTGGCAAGACCCTAAATTCTGAATGGCACCATCCTGAGAATGAAACCTCGCTTCCCCATTTATTGATTCTGGCTTGGACCAGTCACTGGCCTCTACAAATCTCAAGTGGCTCAGGTGTACAAATGGGAATAAGTTACCTCCATCTAGTAAGTTTCAATGAGGTAATATTTGTGAAAAGGCTTGACACAGAGCCTGGTTAAAAGTAAATACCAAATCAATGTGTTTCTGTAAGGGCTACACAGGTATGGAGTGTTATTACTACTCATAGAACAGTTCTAGTTAATATTTAAGGGCAAGTTGATGTCATACTGAGGAAGTGTATGAGAAACTAAGGATTTGCTATCACAATTACAGGTTTGATAATAAAGGTCATAGCTAAAGAATGCTGAAATGTTTAATATATTGGATAATGTGCATTAGCAATTGTTAAATAAATGTGTGTTAATTTTGCATGGAACTAACATGAAAAGAAACTTGGGATACACTGTGATAAGACCTAATCTTCAAACAGAACTGAAGCAAGTTTTGCTCAAGAGTCGAAAGCTTTTGGGTGTATCATCTCTTTCTCTGAGCTTAATTGTCATTGGACATATGAACAGATCTGATTAAAACAATATGTGGAAGTTCACATAACTAGTATCTATGAATCTGTTTTCTCCTATGCCAAATGTGGAAATCAATAGTATCTAACTTGGGGATAATGAGACTATCATAAAAATAAGCTAAATCACATAGCAGAGGGGAGACTCCATACAATAAACACTGGCCAGAAACCACAGAAGTTATTGTAGCTGTGTGGGGGTTAAGACTGTACTTGCTGGAACCAGACTGAAACCAGAATTAACTGAGTTCTCAATCTTTACATAGTGCTTAAACTTAGTATCTGTGCATTTACCTAAAAAACGGGGAAATACATATCCACTTCATAGGGTTCGTAGGAGAATGAGATGAGCTAATATATGGAAAATGTTGAGAACAGTTATCTGACTTCCAGTCAGTAAGCAATGGGGGGACTATGATGATAATTAGGGCAGGTTAAAATTTATGTCAAAAACATAACAAAGAGATTTAGATGCTATTTCTCAAAAGGGAAAAATAAAAGCTTTCACTTCTGCCTCCCATTGGAGAATGAAGAAGAGGTAGATGGAAACGGAGGAAATGGGAGGGGGAGGTAAGAGGCTCGTCTGTTACACCCCGGTGGAAGCCTTCTTCTAGAAGTTAGACTACAGATGGGCTGCAACTGATACTCATGGTGGCAACTGGAATCATTAGGTCAACTGAACACTCGAGCGCTCTGCCACCACTGGCCACTAATTCTTGGTAACTGTGAAAGGCTTTGTCATCTACAGAGCAGAACACAAATATTACCTTTGGTGCTACTGCTAGCCAATGCCATGCCTATAGGACGTTTCTCACTCATTTGCCCAACAGATATTTATTCACAGCTTTCCTCCTGGGTGCCTGCCACTATCCCAGGCTTTGGGAATGCAGCAGTGAACAAAACACCACAATCTTGCAGCCATACAACTTGCAATCTAGTGGGGAGATGATACAAAGATACACACACACACACACTCACACACAATACAAAACTGCAAATTTGAAAACCTCTGTGAAGGAAGGAGACATCACTAGTAAAGTGTTTAAGAGCATAAACTGTGAAGACTGGGTTCAAATCTTGGCCCTCCCATTTATAAATAGCATAACTCTGGGATGGTAACTTCTCTATACCCTATAAATTAGTCTGCAAATGGAGATAGTGAATTACTTTATACAGTAATTGAGAAAATCCAACAAAATAACACATACAGGTAGAGGAATGAGTGCCTAGAACACAGCAAAAAGTGCTCAGAATATTAATTATTTGAATTGCAAGTGTTTCATGGAAAGGCTTTCTGTTTAATTTGTTAAGCAAATATGCCCAAATGGTAAATACACACACACACACACACACACACACACACACATGCACACACACCGTCAAGATCATCAGTCAATTGCTCTTTTATAATTTGTTAAGAAGCATTTGTCATCATATACAAAACATAATCGCTTGACCATATTTTCACTTTCTAACTGGATATTGTGTAGAAATGGATGCAAGTTTTTAGGGAAGAAAAGAACCCATTTGCCATTAGCTTTATTTGACCATCTTCAATCAGGCAGCTTCCCAGCTGCCCTGACAGTGAGGATCTATCCTTTTCTGAAAGATCTCCTTGGAAGGGGACATTTTAATCTCCATTGGCAGATAACAAATAAATAGTATTGAAAATTTCACACCCAGATGAAGGGTGATGCTTAATCCAAAGTGATTTAGGGCTTGAGTCACATGGTTATTATTGACAATTCCGTGATGGTATCTTTGGCATTTTCCCCAGTCACAGCTTTTTTTCTTAGTTTAAGTAAAACATGATCAGAAAAAGTCAGACACTGAGGCAGTTAAGGGAAAAGTGAGAGGAAAAAAAAGCAAGAGGGAGAGAGAGAAATAACTGATAAAGTCAAATTGACTTCATCTGCAATTTTTTCTTCTTTTTCTAGTTCTCGGTTTAACTCCAAAAAAAAAAAAAAGTAGAAGTATCTCTAAGAACATTTGAATTAAAACTTTAGGATAGGCATATAGTAGAATGGATAAAACTCAGAACATTTTAAAGTGTTTCAGGCATTTTAAGTGCCATTTAAAAAAATCCTGGCTTTTGTATTTGGCGACATTATTAATACTATGTGTTAAAAATTTTTTTAATGTTTTTATTTATTTTTGAGAGAGAGAAAGACAGCGTGAGAAGGGGAGGGTCAGAGAGAGAGGGAGATACAGAATCTGAAGACAAGCTCCAGGCTCTGAGCTAGCTGTCAGCACAGAGTCCGATGCGGGGCTCAAACCCACAAACAGTGAGATCATGACCTGAGCTGAAGTGGGACACTTAATCCACTCAGCCACCCAGGTGCCCCTAATACTCTGTTTTAAAATATACTAAATGTTGTCTTGTTTTCTAGCTGAATTTAGTTGGTCTTTAGGGGCCTTTCTAAATAGTTTAGTGGGTCCACAGAAAAGATCATGCCTCTGATTCTATTAACTGAAAATAACTTTTTTAACCCATGAAACAATGGAGAATCTAAACTAACATGTTTGCTAATCTTGCTCTAGGACAGCTAGGTATTTTAGCTGTTTTTTTTTCTCTTCCTTGGTCTGCGCCCTCAGTATCTGCTCTCAATCTCTCTCAAGCTGCCTCAGCAGATATAGCCCAGCATATTGATGGATGGATGAACCCAGCTGTTGTACAGAAATCTAAACAAGTGCACAAACTAAACCACTATACTCCTCAAGACACTGTATGAAAACTAAATAAATGGTTAAATCCTGTCTCAGAGGAGACGCATAGATGGCCAAATCAAAATATCAAAAAAGTACTGGTAAGTATGACTGCATGGATTCCACATGTTTTTGAACTCTATGAAAATATGATGCAAAGACAGAGATAAATGCAGTTTTTGAACTGTGGAAACACCCTTCTCAAGAGTGAACATTCTCAAGGTAGGAATATAATAACCAACAGACTATACTGTGCATTACATACTTGGCCTCATCTGGGATCAGCAGACTATAGCCTGCTGCCTGTTTTTGTAAGACCCACAGGACCCAAGGATAGTTTTTCATTAAAAACAATTTTTTTTAGTTTATTTATTTTTGGGAGGGATAGAGGGAGGGAGACAGAGAGAGTGCGTGCTCACACGCACACAACTGGGGGAGGGGCAGAGAGAGAGAGGGAGACACAGGATCTGAAGCAGGCTCTGTGTTCTGAGCACAGAGCCGGATACAGGGCTGGAACCCAAGAACCATGCCCTGGGCCAAAATCAGACACTTAACTAACTGAGCCACCCAGGCGCCTCTAGTTTTTCATTTTTTAATGTAAAATATTTTTATAAAGACTATTTGCTATTCAGAAAGAACAATTAGTCACTGTACTTACTGGCCTGCAAATCCTAAAATATTTATTCTCTGTCCCTTTGCAGAAAAAGATTGCAAATCGCTGGCCTGCACCATTTATCACCCCTGACACCTTGCATTTCTCCTTTGCCACATTCACTATACATCTGCTCACTTATTTATTGTCCATCTATTCCTGTAGACAAACATTCCTTGAGGGTAGAAACAAAGACAAGCTCCATAATTTTTACATAGCTATGTCCCCGGCACCAAACACAGTACCTAATACATAGAAATCATCCATGTTTGATAAAAAAGTTAATAACTGGATAAATTCTGATGTAAATGCAGGACTTTCTCCAGCCTAACAGCAAAGTAGAAACCAAAGAGAAGAAGTAAACTGCCTAAAATTGCACAGCAAAGAGTAAAGAAAAAGGATTTTCAATTCAATGATTCCCACTCCTAATTCCAGTGCATTTTCACTACAGGCTTCCTTTGAGCAAAGAAGGAAAGAGCCAATTTTGTCTAATGTGGTTTACACATGAATCTATGGAGAGTAGACAAACCAAACAAAGCACTTACTCACTGGGATAGGGGGAAGTCATGCAAACATGCCAGCTTTCCTTTCTCTCCCCACTCTCCACCCTCTTCCCTACACAAGGCTTCTGTGCTCAGTGCATCTCTGTACAAAGGTCAGGAACTGAATTATATAGCAATTCATGGTAACAGCAAGTCAAAGAGATAGACACAGGGGAGCCACCTAGTGATGCTAAATATATGCATATATACATGGAAGCACATAATTCATACCATTCTGCTTATTTCATTATAAAGAGAGGAAAGGCCAGATCATACTCCTACATTCTTGCTCAATCACACCACTCAAATTGCATCTCCATCTGTTTATATTTCTTTCACCACTCCAATCACAGCAATAGTGACCACCATGGTGAGGTGTCAGGAACTGGTGGTATGATTTCACTTTATTAAACATAACCTAGAAAAGAATGGAGTTGAAGATCACAAAGGTCGTAAGTGGTAGAACCAGAATTCAAACATAGTCTTTCTGACTGTGAGTCCGGTCATGGTAACCACCTTCTTAAACCAGAATTTCACAGTTTGGCTGCTGCTTTGTCCCTTCATGTCCTCATTTCCATTCTTATTGATTTTATGCATTTTTTATCTTTTGAAAAGAAGCTTACAGTATGATCTGTCATAATCTTATTATTACCCAAGAATGACCTTAAGTCTATGATACAGGATATGCGTGAACTCTAAAGTAATTGATAATAGCATTTAACCACTTTCCTGTGTTACTGAATTAACTTCCTTATACATTTTTTTCTACAAATGATTTGAATGAAATCGGAATAAAAGACATACAAAACCATCTTATAACAATACTGAAGCTTATCTCAGTAGAACTATAATTAAATAGAAAAAAATGAAGCCCCTCAAATTAAAAAAAAAAAACCATGAAAGAAACTCCAGGCAAATACTAAAATCTCTAATTGGAAGAAATTACAAAGAAAACACCAATAGATTCAGTTATGTAAAAATTAAAATATGAAGATCTTAAGACAGCATGAAATAATGTAAAGGTAAATGACATAAAAGGAAAATATCAACTAATCTGACAGACAAAGGTCAAGTTTTTGGAATTTTAAAGTGCTTACTTCAATAAATATGAAAAACACTAAGTTAAAAAACAAGGGACAAGACTTCTTGTGATAACAGTTTAAGACTATCTCTTCCACCATAAACAACTATGTCTGTATAAAATATATGAAACTGTTTTCAGATTTCAAACAATGGGAAGCACAGGAGATGATGCCTCATGGAAGGAAAACAAATAAGGTAATTCCTAAGATTGCCTCAATTTTAGGCACTGTGTAGGCAATGGTATAGGACAAGGAAACTCAAGCAGAGCACAGAACTCCTCATGGGGTTATGGGACAAAGATCAGAGTCTGAGGAAGTAGAGGTAACTGGTTTGAAGGTACAGTGCCCCAGAGGAGGAAAGTGAACAGAGAAGAATTTGGAAATTTGCATAGGGACCCTCTTGAATCTTTGTCCACAGAGCTGTGCACCCTTGGAGGAATACTCCAAGCAGTCAGCCAAAGAAGGACTCATGGAGCATTGTAACCTGAAGAATTTTTTTTTTTTTTTTGCAGTTTAATAGAATTGAAAGACATTCAAGTTTTGGCCAGTAAAAGTTGAGAGCTCTTGTTGAATACTCAGAGCAGTTTGTAGAGCCCCCAAAAGACCAACTTTAGAAATAGGGTTAATTTAGGTAAAGGCTATTATTAGATTCACTCAAACTAAACTTAAAAACAAGCCTCAATGGGCCACAGGAAGAGGGAATGCCAAGCACTGCATAAAGGAAGAATTTCATTTAGAAGAGTGTGGAAAATTTCAAGCTATAGAGTACTCTCAAAAAATAATGGAGATTTTGATGGTAAGCAATAAAGAGAAGGCTGATGCCTTCATATGAGCAATAAAACTACACTGCAGGTCAGCAAGTTTACCAGAGAGAATTAGGGAAGAGACAGTAAAGAAGAGACTTCCTCCAGGGGCTCCTGTGTGGCTCCGTTGGTTAAGTGTAGGACTTCACCTCAGGTCATGATCTCACAGTCCATGGGTTTGAGCTCCACATCGGGCTGTGTGCTGACAGCTCAGAGCCTGAAGCCTGCTTTGGATTCTGTGTCTCTCTCTCTCTGTGTCCCTTCCCTGCTCACACTCTGTCTCTCTGTCTCCCTCTCAAAAATAAATAGACATTAGAAAATTAAAAAAAAAAAAAAGGAGAGATTTTCTTTGGCCTGAATATTATACTTCAAAGACTGGCCTAAAAATATCCTAGCTAAGGAGTCTGAAATTAAGTGAATCAAACTGAGGAGCAGGTTACATTCCATAGCACAGTCAAAAACAGAGCAATCAACTAGAAATCGGTGGAACCTGATACCTGCATGTGTTACCAACAGAGGCAGGGAACTGACAAAGACAAATGAGAGTCAAAGAGAACCCTGATAAAATAATGGTCTCCCAGGGTGACTATGAGCATACTCAAGGCTACACCTCTGAGGAACATGATCAGTGACTTCACACTTGAAGGAAAATTGGCTTCACTAAAAGTGTTAACACATAAAGCAAATGACAAAAAAGTAAGAAGCCTTGGAGGAGGAGATCAATATCCAAGGTTGCTACAATATATTATCTAAAATGGGTACTTTTCCATATAACATTATGAGACATTCTACACTTAAGAAAATAGAGAAGTGAAACCTATACCCAGAAGAAATACTGAAAAAGCAAGAAAGGAGCTCCCATTGGCAGCTCCAAAGCAGCTCCAATAACAATGTTTAAATAACTAAAGAAAGTCATGTTTTTAAAGGAAGGTATGATAACAATGCCTCATCAAATACAGAATATCAATAGAGATAAAAAATTACTCAGAATCAAACAAAAATTCTGTCGTAGAATATTACAACAAATAAAAAATGTGTGAGGTTCTTCAGCCAGGATTTCAGCTGACAGAAGAATTGATACACTTAAAGATAGATCAAAAGAGATCATGAGAGCTGAAGAACAGAGGAAAAAAAACTAAAAAAAAAAAGAACAGCCTCATAATTAAAAGTCACCATTAAGTACACAATATTTGAACAACCTGGAGTACCAAGAAAAGGAAAAAGAAAAAGGAACAAGAGATGGTTACAACTTCCCAAATTTGATGAAAAATATTTACCTACACATCCAAAAATCTCAACAAATTCCAAAAGGATAAATGCAAAGAAATTCATACCAGTCAGATGATAGAAAAAATGGTTGAAAAAAGAAAAAGGAAAAAATCTGGATAGCAGAGGAAAATGACGCATCATGTAGAAGGAAATAAAAAGCTCAATAAGATTAACAGCTGACATCAGAAACAATAGAGATTAGAAGACAGTGAAAAGATATATTTAAAGTGCTCAGAAGAAAAAAATGCCAATCTTATTTTTTTTAAGTTTATCTATTTTGAGAGAGAAAGAGTGCAAATGGGGTACGGGCAGAGAGGCAGACAGACAGACAGACAGAGGGATGACCAAGCAGGTTCCGTGTGTGGTCAGCATCCAAAGACTGGTGTGGGGCTCCAACTCACCAAACTGAGATGATGACCTGAACCAAAATCAAGAGTCAGTCACTTAACCAACTGAGCCACCAAGATGCCCCTCAGAATGCCAAATAATCTTATATCAAATAAAGTATTTCATGAATAGATATTTTTCCAAAGAAGATATACAAAAAGCCAAGCAGGTACAAGAAAAGATGTTCCACATCCCCAGTCGTCAGGGAAACACAAATTAAAACCACAATGAGATATCACCTCACACCTGTTAGAATGGCTAGCATCAAAAAGACAAGGAAACAAATGCTGGTGAGGATGTGGAAAAAGAGAACACTCATGCACTGTTTGTGGAAAAGTAAATTGGTACAGCCACTATGGAGGACCCTACGGGGATTCCACAAAACAGGAAGAATAAAACTACTACAAGATACAGGAATTCCACTTGTGCGATATAATGAAAGGAAATAAAAATACTAAAACTAACATCAAAAGATATCTGTAAACTCATGTTCATAGTACCATTATTTACAATAATAACAAGTCATGGAAACAACTTAACAGTCCATCAACAGAAGAATGGATAAAAAAAGCTATGAGATACACACATATACATACACACAATGGAATTTTATTCAGCCATGAAAATGAGAAAACCTTGGTATTTCCAACAATATGAATGGACCCTGAAGCCATTATACTAAGTAAAGTAAGTCAGCTGGAGAAAGACAAATATTGCAAGGTCTCACTTACATGTGCAATCTAAAACAAAACCCACCAAACGCATAGAAAAAGAGATTAGATTTGTGCTTACCAGAGGTGGGGGGTGAGACAAAGGGGAAGTGCGGGAAGGCACTCAAAATGTCCAAGTGCCAGTTATAAAAGGAGTGTGAGAAATGTAGTGTATAACATGAACGCTACAGCTCACACTGTTGTGTGATATCCAGGAAAGTTGTTGAGAGTGGAGCCCAATATTTCCCATTATAAGGAGAATTTATTTTTTCTTTTTATTGTATCTATATGATAAGCTGGATGTTAACTGAATCTATTGTGGTAATCACTTCATAATACATGTAAGTCAAATCAACATTCCGTATCCTACAAACTTACAGTGATCTATGTGAATTATTGATCAATAAAACTGGGAAAAAGGGTAAGAAAAAAAACTTTCTGCAAATGAAGAAAAATAAAGACATTTCCAGAAAAACAAAAGAGGGGATTTGTTGCTAGCCAACTCATTTTCAAGTACTACTAAAGTAAGCTCTTCAATTTAAAAGTGGCCTTGGGGCTGCCTGGGTAGCTCAGTCGGTTAAATGTACAACTCCTGATTTCAGTTCAGGTCATGATCTCATGGTTTGGGATTCTGAGCCCCACATCAGGATCTGCACTGTCAGATTCTCTATCTGTCCCTCCCCTACTTGCTCTCTCACTCCCTCTCTCTCAAAAGTAAACTAAAAAAAAAGTGACCTCAAGTGAAATTCTTATATCCATTAAAAAAAAGTAACAGTAGAATTCTTATTCACATAAAAAATTGTACACTCATGTAATTATAATATAGTACATATGCATAGTCTTCTTTTTCACTTGACTTATTTAAGATCCAATTGTATAAAACAACAAGTATGGGGTGCCTGGATGGCTCAGTCAGTTGAGTGTCTGACTCCTGATTTCAGGTCAGGTCATGATCTCAGGGTTGTGAGATCCAGCCCTGCACTGGGCTCAATGTTGAGCAACGAGCCTCCTTGGGATGCTCTCTCTCCTTCTCTGCCCCTCCAAGCTTGCATTCTCTCTCTCTCTCTCTCTCTTTCTCTCACTCTCTCAAAAAAAGAAAAATTAAATTATATGTATGGAATTGTATCATCAGGCCTATACAGTATGAAATATAATGTATTAGTAACCATACAAAGGTGAAGGGGAGCAAAGCTGTACTGGGGAAGAGGAATTACATTTGATGGTAATTGAAATCAACAGGAGTAAAGAGAGAGAACAAAAATATGGCCAAGAAGGCTACTATAACAAAACTTTATATAATTGCTCTTTTTATATAAAGTTACTTTCTTCTCTCAGTTATTTTAAAAGATATAAAATTATATAAAGAAATAATTATAACCATGCATTGTTGGGTTGACACATAGGTGAGATGTATAATAATGGCACAAACAGGAGGCGGGAATAGAGCTATGTTTAAGTAACATTTCTCTGTAGCACTGTAATTAAATGAGTATAAATCTGACATAGAGTCTTCAAGAAGTATATATAAGTCTTAGATCAACCACTAAAAAAAGCAACTCAAAACATGTGAGTGAAAAAGGTCATTAAAATGCTGCAATAGAAGATCTTCACTTAATTCAAAAGGAAGTATTAACAAGACATAGAGTAGTGACACAGGCATATAGAAAATGGAAAGTAAAATGGAAGACATAAATCCAGTTATTAAAATAACATTAAATGTGAATATATTAAACATCCAGTTATATGACAAAAGCTTTCAGTCTGGATTTAAAAATAAAAAGGCAAAACAAAGAAAAAAAAAGTCAGGGGACAAAAGAATTACCTGTAACTCTATATCCAGCAAAAAATACCCTTGAAAACAGCTCAACATCAAAAAATAAACAAAAACAAAATAACACAAGAAACAGCCTGATTAAAAAATTGGCAGAAGATCTGAAGAGATTATGTTTCCAAAAAAGATATACAGACGGCCAGCAGGTATTTGAAAAGATGCTCAACATCACTAATCATCAGGGAAATGGAAATCAACCAAAATGAGATATCACCTCACACCTGTCATAATGACTAGTGTCAAAAAGACAAGAAGTAAGAAGTGTTGACAAGGATGTGGAGAAAAGGAAACCTTCGTGCACTGTTGGTGGGAATATCAACTGGTGCAGCCACTATGGAAAATCATATGAAGTTTCCTCAGATACTTAAAAATAGAAATACCACGTGATCCAGCAATTCTACTTCTAGGTATTTACCTGAAGAAAATGAAAACACTACTTTGAAAAATATATATTCTTATGTTTATTGTAGCATTATTTACAATAGCCTAGATCTAGAAGCAATCTATGTCCATCAGTAGATAAATGGATAAGTAAGAGATTTTATATACGTCTGCATGCATGCACAAATATGGATGGGATATTACTCAGCCATAAAAAAAGAAGGAAGTCTGGCCATTTGGGACAACATCAATAGATAATACAGGGTATTATGATAAGTGAAATAAGGCAGAGAAAGACAAATGCTATATAATTTCATTTACATTTGGAATCTAGGAACAAAAATAAACCAAAAAATTGTAGAAACAGACTCATAACAAAATACCCTTCAAAAACGTAAGCAATAATAATGAGCATTTCAGGTTGACAGAAACCGAGATTTCACCAGCACAGCTACATTCTGTTAAAAGACGTTCTTCAGGAAGAAGGAAAATACCAAATGGAAAATTAATTCTAAAGTTCACGAATGGTAAATATGTGAGCAAACAGAGAAAATATTTTTACTTATTTTTAATTTTTTCAAGTTAATTGACAATTAAAACAAAGATAACAATAATGTATTTCAGGGTTTATAATACAAGTAGATGTAAAATGTGTAACAGTAAGATACTGGGAGGAGGAAGTGAAGTATATACTCTTTTTAAAAATGTTTTTAATGTTTATTTAATTATTAGAGAGAGACACACACACACACAGAGTGTGAGTGAAGGAACAGAGAGAAAGGGAGACACAGAATCCAAAGCAGGCTATAGGTTCTGAGCTGTCAGTACACAGCCCGACACAGGACTCAAACCCACGGGCTGTGAGATCATGACCTAAGCCAAAGTCACATGCTTAAGGGACTGAGCCACCCAGGTGCCCCTGAGGCATATACTCTTTAAAAAAGATTTTAAGCATAAACTAACAAGTTTGTCTATGGTTAAGTTAAAAAGACATATTGCAAGCCATAGTGTAACTACTGGGGAAAAAAAGTCAAAAAGAGATTCTATCCATCTAAAAAGACAGCAGGAAAGGAATAAAAGAATAAAGAACAGGTAGAACATAGATAAACCAAACAGCAAGATTGTAGATTTCAACCTGGAAAGAGCCTTAGCATGAGTGTCATTCTAGTTTGACTCCTAATTGTCAAAAAAAACAAACCCACTGAAAAACTGTAAACAGCCCAAATGTCCACCAGTGAAAGACTGGATAAACAAATTTTGGTATATTCATGCAATTAAATACAATGAAATGTTCAGCAATAAAATGGGATAAACTCCTGATATACTGAACCGCAGGTGTGAAGCTCCAAAACATTATCCTGAGCTTAAAGGAGCTTGTTACAAAACAGTTACCCAGTGTATAGTTCTACTTATATGAAATTCCAATGCAGGAAAGATTTTTGTGAAAGAAACCAGAATAGTGATTGCCTCTGAGTGGAGTCAGTGACTGAATAGGGACAGGGGGAAAATTTTGGGGATTGACAGGCATGATTTACAGCTTGACAGTGATGAGATTAAATAGGTATAGGCATTTTTCATAGATTGAAAGTACATTCACAATCTGTGTATTTAACTATATCCAAATAAAACCTCAATTTAAAAATACTTTTAAAACAGGCAAAAAAAATATTTAACATAAGAAAACATGCAAAAGACCAATACACAAATGTGAAAAAATATTAACCTTACTAGTAATCAAAAGATTTACTAATTTAAAACCATGTACTACTGGGGTGCCTGGGTGGCTGTCGGTTAAGCGTCTGACTCGGGTTTAGCCCAGGTCATGATCTCATGGTTGGTGAGTTCAAGCTCCACGGCAGGCAGCATGGAGCCTACTTGGGAGTCTCTGTCTCCCTCTCTGTCCCTCACATGCTCATGCTGTCTCTCAAAACAAATACGTACACTTCGATAAAAAAGAAATAAAATAGATGAATTTTTCAACCCTCAAAGTAGCAACAAACTTAGCAGACCATATCCAATACTGAAAAAGGGTGGCAAGATGGCATTCTCATGCAATACTGATGAGAAACTAAATTGGGTTAGCTGTTGTGAAGTCCCGATCAAATTATTGTATTTCTGAATATCTATTCAGAGGAAATACATCAGAGATGCAGACAAAGATTAACATAAATAGATATCATCGGAAGCATTATTTACAACTGGGTAACATTGGAAACAATCTAAGTGTTTAATAAATTCCAAGAGACAAAAGTTAGAAAACAAAATTATACATTAGGACAAAACATGATATACAGAAAGAAAAAACCTAGCCTTGAAAGGAATTAACAATATTGCCTCTGAATGATTCAGTTACAGTTGTATATGCTACTGTTTTATATTTTTCAAGTTTTCACAAAAATTTCTATTCCTCTGAGCAGGAAAAGAAACTCCTATTTAAGAAGACACAAAGAAAGACTAATAAAGAGAAGAGTCAGAGTCAATTTACAAAAATAGAAGGCAAGTATGCTATTAAAAATAGGTAAAAGGAAGATGATTTGGAAATTCTTGATAGAAAGGGAAGAAAAGAGAAATAAATATGTTACATAAAACTCTCTTTAACCTAAAGGAGAAAGAAAATGCATTTTACAGTAAGATTAAATGTTTCCAAGAACACCCTAACATTTGTCTCCCTGTTCTAATTTCTGGCTCTCACTCATTTTTCCCCTTCCCACCTGCCTACTGCATTTCCCCTTTTGTTACTTGTGTCTGGAACCTACAGGCACCTACTAAATATTAATGTTGTCTGAAAACCTGTAATCTGCTTCAGGGAAGCTGCCACCAAGGCTTCTCTGGGAAGCAGGTACTTTTACCTGCACCCCATGACCTGAAAAATATATAGAAAAAAAGTAGAAGGAAATGTAAGATTCCTGGCAGGAAGTCAACAGTATTACTCTTGAGACTTGAGACTGAAGCTCCTTTAAAATTTTCATTAATTTTTAAAATGCTTACAATGATTCTCCATGAAGGGCCCAAAGGGATATAAGAGAAAATAAAGTAGAACCAAATGCTCTTTCGTCTGAATCCCAACTCTGCCGGTTACTAGCTAAGTGAATTGGACCTATCTGTTAAGTTGTGAAGCTCGGGATCCTCACTTGCAAAATGGGGTAATAATGACTATTTCACATGCTTGTGGTGAAGTTCAAAAAACATGGTGTTAGCAGTTTCCAGCACCATGACTGGCCCTCTAGGCAGGTGATATATGTGAATTTCCTAAATAAAATGTTGATCTTCGCCTTTAGGAACTTACAATCTAGTAGAAGATGTGAATATGTACATAAAAAAATGACCATCCAAGGCAAAAAGCAATATAAAAGCAAGTTCTTTTAGAAATGGAGAAAGGAGAGATTATTTTCAGTTTGGAGTTAGAAGATGGGCAGTAAATACCAGCAGAATTCCACATATTTTTCCTGAGCCCTGACTCCAGCGGGCAATGTTCTAGTGTTAAGATTCAGTGGGGAACACAGTCTTCACTCTCAGTGGAACCTATATGTTACTAGAAGGTGTCAGATAACAAACATTTATGCAAATGAATAAGAAAATTTCAGATGGTAGCAATGTGTTGTAAAATACAAGAGGGTAATATGGCAGAGAGACTGGAAGTTCATCCAAGAAGCTGGTCAGTAAATGCCTTTTTTCTTAATTTTTAAAATGTTTTTTATTTATTTTTGAGACACAGACAGATACATTGTGAGCAGGGGAATGTCAAAGAGAGAGGGAGAAACAGAATCCGAAGGAGGCTCCAGGCTCTGAGCTAGCTGTCAGCACAGAGCCCTATGCGGGGCTCAAAGCCATGAACCATGAGATCATGACCTGAGCCGAAGTCGGAGGCTTAACCAACTGAGCCACCCAGGTGCCCCAGTAAAGGCTTTTTTGAGGTGACATTTTAGCTGAGCTGTAAAACAGGACAGTAGTCTTGGAGCCATGCCAGAGATAACATGAGAGGCGACACCAGCAGTATCGTGGCTAAAGTAGAAAACCCAACAAAGCTAACTGTCTCACTCGGCTTAACAGTGTTTTCTAGGTCACTAAGAATTGGGATGAAAACAACATAGCATCCATGATGAATAGAAACGGAGGCGACAGCCAGAAATCAGACATCCCATTAGGATTGGATAAATGACAACTCCCTTCTCCCCTGATCATGTTAGCAGCTTCCCAAGGAGGTGCTGTGAGGACAAGAACTTCACAGGGAGAACAGCTAGTGAGCTCTCAGCACTGTTCCACCCCACCGGGTAATCTGGCCACTACCTGAGATCCCCTAGTTTTCAGGCCTCTCAGCCTCAGTTTACAAGTCCATTAGGTTAGTGCAATAATTTCCCCATCAAGCAAGATGGAAACCAACCTACTAGTGAGAAAGCCACTTCCCAACCTGCAAGTGCTTTGACTGTGTTGTATCCTGACAAAATAAGGGCGATGACTTTTTCTTTCCAGTTCAGCTTCACGCATTAGAGAATTTTAAAGAGCTCCTTGATGACTCAGAGAAGCAGTTTCATTCCAGGCTGAATTGGCCTGTCACTTCTTCACGTAACGATGGCTTGTGCTACTATCCTAAGGGGGCACTTTCGATTCACTTAAAGGACAGCAGAGGGTCTAATGCATCATGGAGGCAGAGCAGGAAATGAGAAGAGATTGCCTGCCTAGGCAAAGAGGGAGGAACCACCATCCCAGAGGGCAACAGGGTATTTGCTCAGCAGTCCACGGAACTCATGAACATACATACACACACATACATGCATATATGTGTATACATGTACATGCATATACATATATATATGTATTAATCTTCCGAAGCAAGTAGAAGGCAGATGTGGCTTACCCTTGAAAAACTCTCCTTGGCGGCCTGGTTTTATGGAACCAGACACAGCTAGTGGGTTATGAAATCAATTATGAAATGAATTTCTTAGGTCATGGTCAACACTTCTACAAAAATAAATAAAATAGACTAGAACAGAATACATTATTTAAGAGCATATCATATAAGTAATATTTGTATGAAAACTTCTGATATGTATGTATATGTGTATATGCTTATATACTGTCACAAAGTATAATATATTTCTTATTGCTGGTAATAGTAAAAAAAAAAAATTTAAAGCCACTGTTGCAAGGGACATCCTCTCCTGACGCAAACCCACAGGCGTATGCTCTCCGATCCCAGGGCATATACATACATCATTCACACGCAGAATGAGCACTTGAGCTAGAAGGTACAAAGGCTACTTTCTAAACATGGTATTTTGCAGACGGGGAAATGAGTAAAGGAAGTAAAATTATTTTCCCAAGATGATAAGGGGTTCAAGACATGATGCAAATTCTAACTCACAGTCCAGCAATCTTTACACTATAAAGTTACAGTTTAATACTGGAAAGGAACTGTTCTGAGAATCAGAGATGTCCATGCCTTTTCCTGTCACCACAAAAGAGGGAGCTGTGTTAGAGTGGAGGAGCACAGACACCCACCATTCCATGGGATCTTCCCTGCCCACACATCCCCCGGAAAGCGAATACAGTCTGGCTCATCTGGGACACATCTGTTCCTTTCCATCTGTCATGTCTTCCTCAGGAACTACCTCAAAGATGAGATCTCAGGGTTTGGTGTTTAGAAACAATATGGTTTAAGAGTTAAGAGCTCAAATGGCACCTCACACAAACCTGGGTTCAAATCCGACTGGCCTATAAGCCCCATGAAGACGGTGTTACATCCTTCTTGTGTACTGCTGTGACCTCAATACCGTACACCGTGTGTGGGGCTGTGCAGCGCCCCATGCGGATGTGTGGATAGAGACCAGGGAAAGGAGTCCTGGGTCTGCCACATAATAGCCATGTGACCTGGATAAGTGACTGCGCATCGCCGAGCCTCCGCATTCTCATCTCTAACGTGGGAAAACTCATAGGGTTAGTGGATCAAGTGAGATAATACACATCCAGAACTTAGCACAGTTCCCAGACTTTTGCAAAAAGTACTTAACGACTGTTATAACTAGCTCTCTCCTATTTCTTGTTCAGTGGTTTTGGACTTTTCACTCAGCAGAGCCCCGCCCCTTTTTTAGGATAATAAATAGGATTAAAAGCAAAAGTCTGGGGTGCTATCGACTGGCCTTCCTCTTGCCCCCAACAATGGCCCCTGAAGCACCTCTGAGGAATCCCAAGATTGATTGGAATTCTCCATGGCCTCCCCTGGGCCATGACCTTTCCCTCTCTGGGCAGGATCACTGCTGAGGCTGTAACGGACAGTTGCGGCCAGGCAGGAAATGAAGCCCGGCAATGAACACCTGTCAGAGCTGCGTAATTACAAATCCCCCTGCAGACAGCCTCCTACAGCTCATGTGCAGCACAGAAGATGCACGCTCAGAGCCAGGGAGTTTCAGAGTAACAGAAAACATCAAGTCCTATAAAGGAAGACAACAGCTGAAGGAGGAAGCTCTCAAACAAACCCTAGGACCTGCAGAAGCGAATGTCTGAGTCATGTGCAATTCTACTAAATTTCAGGAATTTATTGATGGCCCCCCATCTAACAGCTTCCTCCAGGCACACATTTGCATATGGAAATGTGCAATGCTTTTTATTCATTCTTGTTTCTTTCTAAATGTTAAATTAACTGGGCCAATAAACCACAGGAAGTATTACTTGAGATCTGACTTCAATCACTATTAACATAAAATATTTAAGTGTGCATGGAAAGCATATTTCAGGGGGCTTGTGGTACAGAGCAGCGAATAGAAAGGAAAGAATTTCCTGTCAGGTAAGGGAAGGTGGCAAAGGGACCAAATGGAAGCAAATATGGGAGCTTCTCACTCCACTAGGAAGAGTCAGAGACACCAAGAGAGCCATTGAGAGTCCCCGCTCTGCTGCGAGACTCTCTGCAGCTGGAGCCCATCTCTTCTGTACAGCGTCATCTGTCAAATGGGAGGCATACCATCTACTTTCCAAGGACACTGTGAGGACAGGGTAACGGATGAGCAAGTACTTGGAGTTCCTTGCCAGCAAAGCACCGCATTCACACAGTATTTTCAGTATTTCTGCTGATACTTCCTCACCATCTCGGGGAAGCTGTTAGTGCCTCCCAGACTATATCAGGGTGATGTAAGTGCATAATATTAGGTTTTAAGTATTCTAGGGAAAGATGGGGGCTCCAAACTCTTCCTATGCTCTCTGGAGCAGTTTGCTGAGCAGTTTAACATGAGATTTCCTGAGGGCAAAGGAAAATAATTATCATAATTATCATAAATATTGCCAATGACACAGGCTCATGTTCAAATATATTTGCTTTAACTAGGACCTTGAGCCAACGTTGTGAATAAAAACATGACTGTTGGCAGCTGGAGGAGAGGAAAGAGGATGCCATCCTGCCGCAGTTTGGCAGTGGGGTGCTGGCAGGAGCACAGATGTCTGCGGTGATTTGGGAGACACCAAGCCCATTGATTTACTAGACAGCACCTTTCAGGGGGCTTTTGAGGTGTATCCCAAGCCCCTATTCCTTCCCATCAGATTTCATCCTCCCAGATTCTATTCTCTCTGCTTCCTGCTGAAGTTTATCAACCAGCTCAAATTAGAACTATTCTAAGGGGCTATGGAGGCAAGGAGCGGGTCCTACATACCTGAAGGCTTTAGCATAGGGTTTGGCGCATGCCCATCAGCCAACTTATTATATGATCAGCACACACCAAGCTTATGTTAGCTGCTGGATATACAGTAGAAAAAAATAAATAAAAGCACACAATCCCAGCTCTCATGAGGTTTTCCATCTAAAGCATTTCCTAAGGTTAACAAATTTAAGTTACTAGTGCTTTGACAAGATGAACCTTCCAAATTACTATGTCAATTATGTTTAGTAAATGTTGCTGAGACCTCACTATTAAAGAAATAGGATTCAAAGCTGAATGAGCCTCTATGTTAAAGAAGCAAATTCAATCAATCATATTAACATGCATACAAGTAATGATAAAAAAATGCAATGTTCTAAGCTCATTTTAAGTATTCTCACTTAATCTAAAGAGCAGCCTTAGAAAGTAATCCCAGGGGCGCCTGGGTGGCTTAGTCGGTTAAGCGTCCGGCTTCGGCTCAGGTCCTGATCTCATGGTTCGTGGGTTCAAGCCCCATGTCAGGTTCTGTGCTGACAGCTAGCTCAGAGCCTGGAGCCTGTCTTCAGATTTTGTATCTCCCTCTCCCTCTGACCCTCCTCTGCTTGCACTGTCTCTGTCTCTCAAAAAAAAAAAAACACACACACACATTAAAAAAAAAAGAGAATGTAATCCCAATTCATCTTTACAGATGAATAAATCGAGGCACAAAGAAGTTGCAGTCTGCATCAGAGCTAACATCAGAAAGTGAAAGCTTGATCTTAGAGTCTGAATCTAGGGCAGGTACCCTTATCTATCGTTTTACTCCTAGCAGATAGAGTACAGTAGGAGCAAAAAGGAATAATAATTCTTATGGGGAAAATGAATCCATCCTTTATTCCTGTGTCCATTTAACAAACATTGACTGAGTACCTACCATGTGCTGGAAGTTGGGAATGCAAAGATGAACCAGCTGCACTCCTGTGGAGTTTACACATCAGCGAGGGAGAGGAATAGACAAACAATAAGTGGATGGATTAAAAAGAGAAGTATCATGAGGATACCTTCCTTTCTGGGAGAGACATCACTTTGAAGGATGTGTAAGATGTTTATGGTGTGATAACAGCCTTGTTTCAAATAAAATACAATGGTAGTAACTTCAGAAAGAGGGATTTTAGCCCCTGGAAATTATTTTCCTGGAAGACGGGAGCTCTTCAGTGCCTTCCAAATACACCACTTGGGAGGAGAGCTCACGGTGGATGGCATCCTAAAGCATCAGTTCCCTGACCCCAAAGAGCAGATGGTGCCTACTGGATTAAGAACGTGGATTTCACACTGCCCTATCTCTGTGTGCCAATGTCAGGTTTGATTTGATTTATGTTTCCCCTAATTTTATAAGGAATTTTCCCTACATTACAAGAGAAGGAACATGCTGTACTTTAGAATCCAGTCAAGGTCGGGGAAACAAATAAATATCCTTATAGGCTGCAGAGAGGAACAAGAACTCTAATGATTTAAATTGTTCACAATTGACATATGCCCTGTGAATCTTCCAGGATTATTAATTATCTTCTGGAAATAACAGCTTTCACTTAAAATCATGCTAAGGCTCTACCTCCTACCCCATAAGAAATATGTATTTTTAGAATTCAAGCACTGGATAGAATCTCTGTTTGGAGGTGTGGGGGGATTTTGACTTTATTTAACCTATACAGTTTGGGAATAATTAATATTAGAAGTCTAAGAAAGCTTATAATCAAATAATCCAATCTGTTGGCTTTATAGCCTATTAAGTGGATGCCCAGAGATAAGACTCTTTTGTTTGAGTTATTTGACCCAGAAACATTAAGTCAAATTAAACTTGTGTTTAGACAATAAGGGCTTTACTTTATAACATCTGTTTTGGCTCATGTTTCCTCTGCCTGTAACTCATCCCCGCCCCCTGCCATGCCCCTCACCTCCCATGGCCAAATTTACCTGTGTCGTGTGCCAAGTAAATGCGTAATTTTCTGAGGGAAATATGAAATATCTTCAATTACAGCCAGCAGAGTCCTTCCACCTAACAGGCATTGCCTGAGTGCCACAGAGATGAACAACAAATACCTAAATGAGAAAGTGCCACCAATCTTTGATGGCAGCGTGAATTAAACCACTCTGACAATAAAAAGCATTTTGGGACATCTATCAAAAGCCACAGACTTGTGTATAAATTTGAGTCAATAATCCCATTTTGATGAATGTATCCTAAGGGAAAAAATCTAAGGCAATAAGACAAAAATGAAGCTTTATCTATCAAGGTGATCACAACAGCATTATTTATAATTGAAGAAGAAGTAAACCCTAGTAATAGTTCTCTATTTCAGTAAGAGAATGGTTAAGCATATTTTAATTTATATAATCAATGGAGTATTACATAGGGCTTACAATTATGCTTACAAAGAGATCTATCCAGTGGTAGCAGTTATGGTAAGAGCATGAATACTAGCTCTGACTTTAGCTTCATTCCTTACTAGGTGTTTGATGTTGAGCAAGTTTCCATAAACACTGTAGAAGTATAAATATTATGATTATTATCAATGCCATTATTTACGCTAGCCTGGCAAAATGAAATGTTTAGACTACATGGACTATATTGACAGGAATAAAGCACCATGTGGCTAAATAATGATACTGATAACTGTGATCACGATCATAACTACAGAAAGAAACCATTATATCAAGATACAATTTACGCGACCCCCACCCTAGTTCTTGTGCTCATGAAACGTTTTTTTCATTATTGCCTGAAGGCCCATGCTTTTCTGCCCTTCCCCCAGGTCGACCTACAGGAGGAAGCCATACCCACAACCAGAGGGAGACATCCACGCATCTCTCTCTTTGCTGTCCAGTCAGGACCAGCTGCCAGTACCTTTCCTGAAAATAATCCACCAGGAATGCCACTCACCAGTATCCTTTTGCTTTCCCTCCCTCACGTCTAATCCATCTTTTATGGGAATAACACTCCATTTAGTAATTTAGGATACTATTTAGTCCCCAAGATCAGAGAAGGGAGCTCTGGACACCTCAGGGGTGCTAGAAGGGTTGGGACACCCAAGACTAGATGAAATCAACTTGAGGTTTCTCACCAAGACTGAGAAGTAGATCACATGCCCTTTCCCCCCACAGCTGGAAAATGACACTACACACAGAAACAAGAATGAAAGGAAATATATCAACCTGTAAGCAGCGGTAATCTCTAGGCAGTGGCACTCTGGATTTTTAATTATTTCCTTTTTTTATCAGTATTTTCAATATTTGTTTAACTGGCCATACATTAATCTTAAGAATGGAGACAAAGTTTTTAAATGTGTAAAAGAAAAAAATCAGGTCTCCTGAAGATTTAGATGGCATGATGTCAAACAAATGTCCTAACTTGACGTTTTTTCATGTTAAAATTTTTCTGTAAGAAGTTCCCTGTGTATAAGATTTAAAAATTCAGGGATTTAGCAGTAGGAGCCAAGAGGATTAGGGCTGTGGAAGACTCAAAGGGAAGAGAAAGCTGGCATATCTGGAATATTACTAAAAGCCAACATATTCTTGACAAGCTCAGGTTCAGAAAATGTCCCAAATGTGTACAGAGAAACCATCAGATCCTTTAGAATGAGAAGGAAACTTAACTCATCCACATGGTAAGAGTATCACAGTAGAAAAGGCATTGCCTTTTAAACCCCTCTATAAGGAAAAAAAAGAAAAATAAACAAAAAACAAAAAAAACAGATAAGTAATTCCTTTAACAGACTCAAACTTTTGGAACTGGCTCAAAAGTTTGAAAGCTCTGCAATATGTTTAAAAGGGAAAATTTTTTTGATGACTAAATACATTGGGGGAAATGTTTATTATATCCATCTTTGAGAGTGACTAACTCTGTTGGAGAAGCAATGAAAAGGTTCTGAATATTCTCTAAAAATGTGCTGAGCATTCAGTTAGAGAGGATGTCCCCAAGACCTTTGCAAATGTCCAAAGTCTATAAGTACATTTTTAACAATATAATTGAACTTACCTAATCCAGTGACACCTGAATAATTTCAGTGACCATCATCAGGTCCTTTTTACACATAATTTAAAGTTTAAGTAGAATCACATAGAGAGAAAGCCTGGCTTTTCTGTTATATCCAGTCCTTCACTGAATTCTGTCTTTTCTTGGACCCAAACATTTCTTAAGTCTGTGTCTTGCTCTCTATCATCATTTCCTCTATACTAGTCCCAATTCCCATTTTGTCTCTTCCAGATCACTGAGCAAGCAAGATCACATGGCTAAGAGCATGGACTCTGGTTCCAACCTAGTTCTCTACTTATTAGTTGTGTGATACTGAGCAACTCCTATTTTAATGAACTATAAAATGTTTCCCTTATCCATCCCTGGGTGTTCCACCTGTCCACATCTGCACTGCACACAAGTGTCTACTGTGGAGGCAATTTCACATATTGGTTGAGAGCTCTCTGGCTGCATCAACTGTACCCGTCTCCTGAGCCATCCATCCATCAGCCAGTCATCTTTCCAGATATAAATATAAAATGTCACCTCCCTTTCTCAATCACCTCATTTTCCATTGCTTTAAGGATTAAGGCTAAACTTTATATTTACAAGGCTCCTATCCCCTCTTCCATTTTCATCTACTGTCACTTCACCCACTTTCTGGGCTGCAGTCATGCTGAGTCTTTTGTCAGTTCTTCAAACACCGGCTTCCTGAGAACAGGGACCCCATCTGGGTTTGCTTATCATTTTATTTCAGCACCCTGTGGAGTACCTGGAAAATGCTCGTATTGATAGTAACAGCTAACACTCACTGAGCCCTTACTGTGCTTCAGATATTGTCCTAAAGTGCTTTATTTATGTTATTTTACCACAACAATATGATACGGCATCAAGTCTATTACTATCCATTTCACAGATGGGGAACTGATGCTGACAAAGCCAAGAAGCTGACTCCAGGATGCAGGGCTAGGAACAGAGGGATCTGAACCTGGGAAAGAGGATTCTGGGGTACATGCTCTCGGCCACTACAAGAAATGTCCCATAAATGTTTATTGAAGGACTAAGTGAATAACTGTGTTCAGAATACTGAATGGCTTGATTCTCAAATGTAAAAGATCCAAATTAGTGTATCAGAAAAATAAGAATGATCTCACATTAGTGACCTTTGAAATTGCTTGAAAACTGTCCAAGTCAAAAGGGTAAAGCCGAGGGGTGCCTGAGTGGCTCAGTCCATTAAACATGTCTCTTTATTTGGGCTCAGGTCATGATCTCACGAATCGTGAGATCAAACCCCACTTTGGGCTCTGCCCTGACAGTGAAAAGGCTGCATAGGACTCTCTCTCCCACTCTCTCTCCCCCTCCCCTATTCATTCATTCATTCATTCATTCATTCATTCATTCATTCATTCTCTCTCTCTCAAAATAAATAAATATTAACTAAAATAGTTGAAGACATGAAATCAAAACCCTTACCGTAGAGGCTCTAAGGCATCTTTCTGATAGGAGATTCAAATGGTCATGTATACTCTGGGTTTTTCTAGCTCTTTCATTGAATCTGATTGCTTCTTAGAAGAAAGTATCACACCTCATTCACTTCTGGGAATCCTGAATGATAGCTGACATTGGGCCTGTCCTATGGTAAGTGCTGAGGGACCGGGAGTCAGATTATCAGTCTCCATTAACAGTTGGAGAAGACTTTTAAGAATCTGAACATTAAAAAGGAAACTGAAGAAACTAGCAAGGTCTTGAGAACTGGCTGAGAGATACCCTAACTGGAAAAACATCAAATGGGTAACAGGGGCATGGACAGTTTCAGGTTCATGGGGAAGGGGAGCCTGTGGAGAACCTCTTATATAGAGGTGCTTCTTATAAGGAGGAAGGACAGCCTCTGATCTTCACTTCCTCAGAGAGGTAAGAGGAAATGGCTTAATAAATACAGTGATATTTGTGTTTTAAAAAACTGCAGTGCCAGACCTCATACTTTGACAATCTATGAAATATTTCTCTTACCCATCTCTGCTTTTCATGCCTCGCCAAACTTTCAGTGCATGCAGACACATAGATAGGTGAGACAATTTTGTGTACCGGGTTAGGGGCACGGACTCGTATATTGCTCAGGCGTAATCTACATTCTCGCCTTTGCCACTCCAAGGACAGTTTACTTCGATCCTCTGAGCTTCTGAGGCCAGAGGACACTGAGCCCATTGTCTGGCATATAATCAAGGTTTGATTCATGGGAGCTGCTATCATTCTCATTATTCACTTTTTTTTTTTTTCTGCAGGACTTAGTTTCTCTGAGGGGAAAGGTGTTAACATCAAGCCTCACAAAGTAGTCATTCCACAAAGAGAGCCAGGAAAAACTACCCTCTAAAAACATCCTTTCTAAAAAAGCCATCCCACATTGGAATACTGACTGCCCGACAGAAGCTAAGAAAGAACATGGACTCTCCAGTCAAACTGCCTGGGTTCATATCCAAACACAAACTTACTAGCTGTGTGGACAGAACAAGCTGCTTCACCTTTCTGTGTTTTAGTTCATTCATCTATAAAGTATGGTAATAATGACACTTATCTTCTTCGTTTTTGATGATTCAATGAGATGATATGTAAAGTGTCTAGTACAGAGAAGGTGCTGAGTAAATGCTGTCATTCTTTTTAGGTATCAGAAGAGGTTATTCGATTTCTTTTTATGAAAAATCTTGGGAGCATACACTACACAGGATAGAGTGCTTTGGGGATAGTTCCAATGTTTGCAATGAAAGTTAATCTAGGCATCTGTAGTGATCATCTATTTTAGAGGTTCTTAAAACAGAATCTTGGCTACACAGGGACATGTTAATATTTATATAAAAGAATATTAAAAATATATTTGATTTGGGGCATCTGGGTGGCTCAGTCGGTTATGCGTCTGACTTTGGCTCAGGTCATGATTTCATGGTTCATGGGCTCGAGCCCCGCGTCGGGCTCTGTGCTGACAGCTCAGAGTCTGGAACCTGTCTTCTGATTCTGTGTCTCCCTCTCTCTGACCCTCCCCTGCTCACACTGTCTCTTTCTCTCAAAAATAAATTAAAAGCATTAAAAAAATTTAAAAATATTTTATTTTATGCTCATACACCAAAAATAAATAAATAAGTAAATAAATAAATAAGGTGATTCCTAAAATGCATTTGCCTTCAAAGCCCCAAATAGACATATGCAGGCCTGAAGGACAATGTGGGTAAAAAAAATGTACATTTTTTCCCACGCATGGAAAACACACACTTATAAAAAGGTAATTAAAACCTGCCTATCAATATGTGGCAACTAAATAAACTTCTTAAATAAATATATTCCTCATGGATTTTGCTGCCTTTTTGCTCCAGTATGATTTTATAAGATTGAGTTTACAAAAATTGACTAAAAAGATATTTAGTACATTGCTTTGCAAAGCAACATTTAATTTTATGACATGGCTAATGCATTTCTTTTTACAAATGTATCCATTTCCTGATAGCATCAATAAACTGCTTGAGAGTCATTAAACACTATGGGAGAAATGAGTAAAGCTACACATCTTGTTACTGAAACACTCAGATTGAGTTTTGGCTCATAAAGCCAGTACATGGGTTACTTGCCCAGTTCTGTGGCCTATACGCTGAAGTTGAAAAGAAAGCTTTGTCACTTGAATGACAGAGTGTATACAAGTTAAACCTTTCAATGGATTCTCAGTACCCCTTAGACACAGATGAGATTGCCTAACAGGCACTCAGTGCTCAGCAAGGTCTCGCCCTGTTACTTCATCAGCCTCCAGCCCCCCCATGCCCCCCAACCTCCCCAGCCCTCCCACCCCCGCACGTCTTTCTGCCTCCGAACACACAGAGGCTGTATCACCATTCTCTGCTCTGCCACCACCCTTCCAAATCACCATCCTGTTAAATTCCTATAAAATAACATCGATCCTATCAGAAGATCAAAAGAGACATCAGTTCAACCTATGACTCATTTCCCTATGAAAGCCTTTGTTGATCCAGGAACTAGGTCAAGTTTGCAATCACACACTCTCCTGATAGCATGCATTACTTCACAGCATGTATAGCTGTCATTATTTGAATAGATCTATGTCTTCCTACTAGATTTTAAAGACCAGGAAGGCAGGAACCACATTTGCTTTTGCTTTGCTTTAGATCCATGGCCTATGATAATGCCGGATACGTAGTTGCCACTCAATGAACAGTTGCTAAGTTTATATTATTCTTTACAGAATGCTAAATGTCAAGGTATTACTGTAACTGCCAGTCTGTCTGAACACACTAATTCACAGTGAGAGTGAACCCAAATACAATTTATTATGATGAGTGTAAAGGAAAGTGCACATATTTAAGGGCAACAGAGATCTGGCTTCAAATACCAGCCCCGCAACTTGCTTGTTTTACATACCTCCAACAAGTGAACAGTTCCTCTGAACCTTACTTTTCTCATCTATTAGTTTTGTTAATATTTTATTTTTTAATTTTTTTAATGGTCATTCGTTTTTGAGAGACACAGAGAGAGGAGTGTGAGCAGGGGAGGGGCAGAGAGAGAGAGGGAGACACAGAATCTGAAGCAGGCTCCAGGCTGTGAGCTGTCAGCAGAGTCTAATGCAGGGCTTGAACCCACCAAATGTAAGATCATGACCTGATGTGAAGTCAGACACTTAACTGACTGAGCCACCCAGGTTCCTCCAAGATTTTATTTTTAAGTAATCTTTACAAGGCCATGCGGGGCTTGAACTCGTGACCTTCAGATCAAGAGTCTCATACTCTACCAAATGAGCCAGCCCCTATTACATTAGATTTAATACCAGTTTTCTCACACAGTTCTTGTGATTTTTTTTAAATGCATGTAAGGCACTTATAACAGTCCCTTACATACTACAAAGATTAAGTAGAACTGCCTTTATATTATGAAATCATAGCTCCCATCTCTATCCTGTCTAAAATAAACCATGTCACTTAGATCATAAACAACATTTTAGAACAGTGATGGGAATAAAGAGAATGTTGGTCTCTATCATGAAAGACTAAAAATTAACTTACATTTTCTAAAAACTCCCATCTACTCAATCCAATTGGGAAGGGCTAAAGATGAACTCCACTTGATGAAATATTTGCTTTCAAACAAGTTCCTTTTACAGAGGAAGAATTTGAGTAATAAAAAAACAGGAAGGTCAGACATTTTAGAAGTGACTGTAAGTAACGATAGAAAGTGTCACTCATGTTCAGGAAATATGTGTTCAGCGTGTTCTTAGGCCTCAAGGAACAGTATAGGTTGAGGGACTGAGCTTCAGAGTTTGACCTGGAATCAAAGAGAGGTCATACCCATTGCTTGCTGTGTCACCTTGACTGTAAGTTTCTGGGTTCGATTGATTCTTCAACAAAATGAGGATCACACACTTGGCTCCACAGAAGGGAGGTAAAGATAAATTAAAAAATTTATGCTAAGTGTCTAAGATGGTGTATAGTACACAGTCTAATGTTCTGAAAAACGGTAGCTACCTGGATCTACTCAAAAGTAAACTCTACCTAGAACTTTGCTTTCTTGAAGGCATTTAAAAACCTGCTTGCTCCCCAACTCCTTCCCTTTGGATGAAACTCCCACAGTGCAATATCAACCCCCTGGGATGATCAAAAGGAACATGTCTGACACACAGTACATAAGCGATTCAAGAAGGAAATTAAACCATTTACTCTGTATAATTAGAAAGAATGTCAGCAGCCTATGATACTATCACAAGATAATGTCATGAGAAAATGGTTTCCCACTGCTAGATAAACTTCAAAGGAAAGCTGAAGGACTGATAGGGAGTTGGGGAAGAGGAAGAAAAAATGAACATAGAATTTCAGAAGGATGAAAGAAAAATAAGATCCTTCAAAAATAGCTTTCTTAGGGTGACTGGGTGGCTCAGTTGGTTAGACGGCTGACTTCAGCTCAGGTCATGACCTTGTGATCTATGAGTTCAAGCCCCGCATTTGGCTCTGCACTGACAGCTCAGAGCCTGAAGCCTGCTTTGGATACTGTGTGTCCATCTCTATCTGCCTTCCTGCTCACACTATGTCTCTCTCTCAAAAAATAAACAAACATTAAAAAAATTAAAAACAAAAAAATAAAATATCTTTCTTCATAGATGACATAGTAATCTTGGAAATGGAACCATGGATCTATGATAAGTAAAATGTTTATTAATTATTGCTTATGGAGATGACTTATGTTGCTTTCTGCAAAGTTCCATACCTATGTATTTTTTAGACATATTTCTTCAAAAGATAATAAAGAAATGCCATGTTCCTCAGGCTATACAATTCCCCTAGTGACCTACTATCAGCCTTCTCCAAGGGAGAGTTCAGGAAGGCTTAATTTGCTCCCATTTTTAGGAGTGTGCTTTCTTGGCATGTTAGCTCAGAAAACAGATTTTCAAATTTGGTTGGCTTCCTTTATTGCAAGTGCTAGGCTCATCAACTCTGTTACCTTTAATAACTTCCTACACCATGATACACTCTATCTTCCTTTATATGTGTTATCTCTTTAAGCTTTACAACCATCTCATGAGATGTTTACTGTTTTATCCCTGTTTTTACGGATGAAGATATGAAGACTTGACCAGTTTCTCAGTAGTGAATGGAAAAAGCCAAGGGTTCCGACACAGAGCTTTTGGGTTCCGTATAACACATACTATTTCCTACATATGCTTAATAATGCTAAGTGTTTGGTTTCACATGAACTTTGTGTTTAGCTTGCCTCCTATCTATGATAAAGGGCCTTGAATCCTTCTGAGATAAAATAAGAATAGAGAACCATACTCATTTAATAATTAAAAAATAATACATACTCTGAACACAAGGTTTATTTGTTTCTATGGCTTACCAAGTAAAACATGATCTTGAGTGCAACTTTATTATTTGCATCAGCCAGGCTGTTGAACCACCATTTAATCTGCTTGTTTAAAGCAGAGGTTCTGCTGGACCTCTCTTCTGAGAGAATATAAAAGGCCTCTGGCTTTTCCTTTGGAATGAAAGCTAGGGAGATGTGTCCTTATACTGCATCATGGTACAGGATTCTAGAGCCATTATTTCTGCCCTTGGCTAGGTTTTGATGGACATTTTTGCACTGAGAGGTGTCATTACTGTGGTTGGATGTTCAGAACAGAAAGCCTAGAAAGAAACCATGCCTCACTGAGTTCAAAACAACAATGTATTTATTGTGAGCCACTGCTCTTTGGTGCGGTGTTATCTGAATTTAGTTTTGTTTTACAAAAACACACAGGTATGTACACACATATGTATTAGGGGCTAGCTGTACATCCTGGGTTAAATGACTGAAATATTTTCATACATGGCAGATAGGCATAATCCTATACCAAGGGTCATGAAGGCCTATTCCCCAGCAGAGCAAGAATTCAGTCATTTAACCCAGGATGCAAATAAAAAAAAAACAACACTTAAATAAGTTATATAATTGAATAGGAAGTCATAGGAAAATATTAACTCAACACCCTAATTTTTCACAGAACAAATCTGTAGTTAAAGAATCTAATTCCCATTTACAGTAAGGGACAAGATTGAAAGAACTCAGACATGAGTTCATGCTTGATGACCTTGGTTCCTAGTACTCCTAAATGTAATTAGATCTCAGGGTCATGGTGGCAAAGTTAGGACATAACATTGCTAACAAAAAATTCTCACACTCGGGTAGAAATAAAACCATCCCCCCTTTTCACCTTAAGCTTAGTCACCTTGCACTCATTAGTTCAGGTAGTTTTCTGTAATCTCCTTATCTCTAGATCTGGCTTGAATCCAACTGCAGAGGACAACCTATGAAAAATGAGGGAACGAGCTTCCTCTTTTATTAAATTAAGTCGATGAGAGTTTTCATCTGGTGAAGGGTCACTGAAAGGAGAGAATTCAGGCTGTTAATATCACAGGGAAGATTGCTCTCAGAACATTTCCCTAGAAAGGAGATAAAAACACTGACATACTGCAATTAGTGCAGAGGCTCCTAATGTATGTGGTGAAACAGCATATTTCCTGAACTTTCCATCATCATTACACTTTGGAAAGAATCAAAAAGGAGGTGCATGTGAACTCATGAGCAAGTCATGAACTAGTTTATGCTTTGATTTTCAGCTCTACTTCCTAACATGATTTATTGGGTGCACCTCTTTTCCAACAGATGTTTCACTAAATTGATCCACTTGTACAGATGAAATGACCCACCATACCAGAAGATTGACCAACTGTTCCAATGAAATGATTAATTGTTCCAGAATAGTGACAATTAAGCTTGACTAAAAGCCTTGGCTTTTGCATTTGCAGAATTGAGTGTGATATCCAAATGAAAAACACTAGGCTCCAATAGATAACAGGTCCAAGGGCATAAGCAGGCATTTCAGAGAAGAGGAAACAACTGGCTAATAAACATAATCTCAACTTCATTAGCAATTAGAAACAAAACAAACAAACAAACAAAACCATTAAGTACCAATTTTCACTAGCCAAGTTAGCGGACAGGCTGATACAAATTCATATCCTTTGGTGAAGTCATTCCACTGTGAGTATGATCTCTTCAGAGAACAATCCTTAATAAGGAGAACAAAAAGTGCAGGAAGATATTTATTGCATTAGTTAGGATTATGAAAATTTAAAAGCTGAAATGCCCAAAAGTGTGTAAAAATAACACAACTATTATAAATGCTCAAAATAGAATAATATGCAGCTATTTTCTTAAAATGCTTATGAAATATTAAAATAGATGTAATATATATATGAAATCGACATTCTCTAGATTATGTGGTTATCTACGGTTTGGTAGCTTCTGTTTACCACATGACTTCGTAACATAAGCCTTTGCCCTGCTATTTATTGTGTTCTTTTCATATCTTTTGGAAGTGTCCTTTTGATAAACACATTGCTGCATTTTACTTGCTAGAATGGCAATTATGATTAATTTGGATGCATTTATCCTTGTCACCCATCAGGCATCAAACGCTTCTCTAAGTGCCCCTAGAATCTATGTGCTTCTCAAGTCTTTTACAGTGCAACAATCCTTTAAATAGCAGATTTTTACTGCTAAATTAAATTTAAAATTCAATTACCATAAATAAGGAATAACACATCTGCATCTGCACATTTTTCTCACTGAGCTCAGAGTATAACAACATCATTCCTTACTTCCTTGACGCTCTTGTCAGTTCCCTGGAAAGTATGACCATACATTTCAACAGAAAATTAAACACTACTTCCACATACAATTAAGCCTCAAGGATTGTCTCTCAGAACCCATCCCCACGCCCCCTTGCAATTTTGGTGTCCCAACAAGTCTTGGTGATCAAACTGGCTATAACCAAACAAAATCTAAGCTGTGGTGTGTGACAGACAAGACCTTCTCCATTGTGCAACCTACCCAGAGTCTGGTCTCCTCTCCTGGCTTCCTCACATATCAAACTACTTAAAAGACCAAGACATCCAACGTCTTCTTGCCCTTTCTTACACCATATTCTTCATCATGAAATGCCTCTTCCTATCTTCCACAACAATTTTCTTAAGGATAAAAAAGTCCACCATTTATTTATTGGGGCTTTCTATGTGCCAGGAAGTTCTGATGTCACTTGGGATCTGTCTTTACGTAATACAAAGATCCCTGCTCTCACTGGCATTTGCATCTCAGAATAGGAGAGACAGACAAGAAAGAATGACGAAGTAGATGATATAGAATATCAGAATGGGATAAATGTTAATTATAAAAAGAAGAAAACAGAACAGGATATAGGAGATCAGGAGTATGAAAGATACGCTGGAAGCTGTAAAGAAAATGTAGGCTCGGGGCGCCTGTGTGGCTCACTCAATCAGGTGAGAGTCCGGCTTTGACTCAGGTCATGATCTCATGGTTTGTGGGTTCAAGCTCCACGTCAGGCTCTGTGCTGACAGCTAGCTCAGAGCCTGGAGCCTGTTTCAGATTCTGTGTCTCCCTCTCTCTCTGCCCCTCCCCCTCTCATGCTCTATCTCTCTCTCTCAAAAATAAATAAAACACTAAAAAAAAAGAAAATGTAGGCTCTAAATTAGCAAAGAAATATGGGCTGCCAATGTCTGTGTTTGTAGAGAAGAGTTAACTTTTTTTTCAGGCAAGAGAAGTTGGTTTGTTCAAGATCACATAGCTAGTTGGTTCAGTCCTAAGGACTATATCTAAACTCTCCTAAAGGCTATTCCAGTACTCTTCCCACTGCGACTTCTGGATTACACAGAGGTCAATGGAAATGGGCTTGGAAATCAAAATGACCAGGGTTCTTCCAGTTCTGGCTATGGTCTTTGGGCAAGCTGCTTAACTCTTTTGCCTAAAGCTTTCCTGTCTAGATGAAAATAATTACAGTACCAACAATCACAAACATATACATAGGTAATAGGAAATGACACACAGAAGGCATTTAGACAGTGTCTAAAATATCATAAGCACATGTTCAATGGTGTTATACCTTTGTTTTTAAATCTCATTAAAATGCCAAATACCTATAACAACGAACAGTAGGTCCTAGCTTCAACATTAGCATTAAATGAGCATCTATTATACTCAAAACTTTTTGTTGCTCAGACATCTGTCATACACACAATGAGTAGCCTGGGACTTTCCATGTTAGTGGCTATTTGGTGTGTTTTTTATAGAGAGCTGACTACAGGAAGGTTTTGATGAAAAAAAAAAAAAAACAGTTAATACTGTTTAGTGACCTAAAGCAGTCAGCGGTCAAAGCTGGAGGTCATGGTAACAGATGCAATTCTCCTTCAAACACTGAGTTGACCTGGACATTAGTTCACCTTTGTGAAAAATTGATGTTTCACAATGCCCTCTAATTCTCTGGAAGAATAAATGCTTCAATTTCTTCCATCATATAGAAAATCATAGCAACTCAGAGAAAAGGATACATTTTATCTTTCTGAAATTAACCCAGGGCTCCAAGAAGAGCACATTTTTTTTTATCCCCAAACAGATGGTATCATCATATGGCAGCATAAATTTTCTTCTAGACCTAAAGCACCTTGAGGGAAGGACCCATATCTCATCCAGTTCTTCCTTTTCCAGATTTCACTCGTAGCAGGAACCCAATAAATGCCTAGTCAACACATGAATCAATACATATCTGATGTCCTTCCAAGTTTACCCTTAAGTTGCTGAGAAGAGTGGTCATACATTTCTGTATCAAGGCAGAAGCTAGCGTAAGAATGTCACAGATACTGTCAGATCCTAATGAAACCACCTTCTATGTAGAGTCTCCCTTTACTTCAATTTTGGGCTTGGCTCTAAGACCTGCTCGAAGGTAATATCAATTGCAATACAAGCAGAGCTTGATAGGTGCTTGCACCATTGGGGCTTGTCTCTCTGGAATGCTCTCTCTTGGAATCCATTCACTATGTGGTAAGAAAGCCTTTGTGACTAATCATAGTTGTGATGTCACATAAGGGAGAACTGAGACACCGCAGCCAATCAGCACACATTGCCAGCCATGGGAATGGGGTTATCTTGGATGTTCTAGGCTCTGATGAGCATCAATCTGACTATAAGCTCATGCATGATCCCAGCCAACACCACATGGATCAGAGCCACTCACTGAGCCCAGGTAACCCTCAACTCATGAAAAATAATAAATCATTGTTTTAAGCCATAACACAATGGGTTAATAATAGATAACTGACATAAGTAAACAGATCACATGTTTAAGAGCTAACAAAAAGGGGTCCTAGGGCCCCCCCTCCACCACCTATGAGTTTTGAGACCTTTTGGCCTACTATAGAACCCATTTTAGTTTCATCTCTGTTGTAAAAAACACCTTCCTCACAGAAATTTGAAAATAAAAGAATGTCACAGCTGGCAAGTACCCCCCAAATAGTTAGCTGCCATTGTGAGCAACAAGGAAAAATGAAATAACATAGACTTAATTTCTTTGTGGTGCTCTTGATGCAAATCTCATTTGGTAGTCCTACCCAACCTGGATGTTGTATCACTCACCTTCTCCTTAGCCTCTACCAGATCCACACATCAAGTGTTAGAAGTGTAAATGGAAAAGCCTCTAATTCAGACTAGCCTCCTGACTGCCCTCCTGGCCTCCACTCTTGCCCCCAAACCACAGTCTCTCATCCACTCCGCAGCCACAGTGACCCATCCAAAGTCCTAAACCACTTCCCATCCCTGAATGGTCTCACACTGAAACCTGAATACATCTCAAAGTCCTTTGTCTGACCCAGAGTTCTACGTGGATGTGCTGCTGTATTTCTTTCTCATGTCAGGGCCTTCCCTTTTCCCTCTGTAATGTCGTCCCCAGCTATGTTAGTGACCTTACTTCCTCATACACCCTAAGCTCTGACTTCTCCACTCCGTCGACTTGAACCAGATGTCCACATGTCTCCCTGGCACGATGTGGAGGCCAACTCACATGCATGGTCAGAGAAACTTCTCCTATAAGCTAAAGCAACGCACACCCCCAGCCCTATGCCTACCAGTGGCTGTCAGTCTCAATATCTACTTTTTGTTCTGGTTTCCTTTCTTCTTAGCCCTTAAAACCTTTACATAATTTGTGTGTTTGTATGTGTTCATTATTTGTCTGTTTGTGTGCTATCAGTTTTCCCTCTCAGAAAACAAACCACCTGAGAGCTGGGCTTCTGTCTTGTTCACTACTCAAGTCCCCTTCTGCCTACAGCAAAGGTACACAAATTATAGCCCACAGGTTTGTTTTGTATGGCACACAAGCAAAGAATGGCTTTCGCATTTTTTATGGATGGAAAAAGTCAAAAGGAAAACAATATTACATGACGTGTGAAAATAATGTCAAATTTAAATCAGTCAGTGTCCATAAATAACACCTTCTTAGAACACAGACATATTTATTGTCTATGGCTCCCATTGCTGTAAAATGGCAAAACTGAGTTGCTGCCAGAGACCGGATGGCCCACAAAGCTTCAAGTATTTTACTTTTTGACCCTTTACCCACACAAACACAGACACAGAGCTGACCGTGGTCTTGTATGACCAATCTACATGGATCCAAGGAATTGTTTTAAAGGGAAAAAATGTCCAACAGGAAAATTTCCCAGGACCGAGGCAACATCTAACCAGGAATTCCTGTTCCCATGAAAAGCCAGGAAATTACAAGTTTCTGGCGAGGCCCTTAGAAGTCTTCCAGATTCTTTACTCCAAGTGCACTGCGTTGCTGTGAGGAGCAGAATGCAAGGTCTGCATTCTCATCAAGTGCTCTAAGTGATCCACACACAGCGAAAAGCTAAATGAACAGGAATGGAGATGTTTGGAAAAATTAAACACAGATTTCTTAATAAAGCTGAAAATAGCTTAATAAAGCTGAAAATAGGCTCCTGGCATCCTAAGGCGTGTTTATTTCTGTTTAAATAGATGACTTCCCATAGACTGTTATCAGCTCAGTGGGGATCCTAGGGGAGAAGCATTTTCCTCCTGTGCATTTTAAGCTCTTTTCAAATGAAATTCAGCCAGAGACTATAAAAAGCATCTGTCAATCTGGATGAAAGCAATATCCTTGGTCAAGTAATGCTAAAATTCTGAGCTGCCCATTTCTGGAGTGCTCTAAATAGATACCAATGGTCTCACAGGAGAAGATGGAGAGGCTGACAATCCCTTTGGCAGAAAGGTGGCTTCTAGGGAGAGGATGATGAAAGTATCAGGTGGATGAGTGACAGGGTCATTCTCACCAGGAAAGCTGCCCCTGCCGGCTTGAGTCAGTAGGAGGGTGACTGTTTTGGCCATGGGCAAGAGTGGATGGCATGTGTCCTGATGCCACCACAGACACGTGGGAACTGGAACTATGACAGACCCAGGTAAAGAAGTGGCCTGTGGGCAGCTTCACACAGCTCTCAGAACCAGGGAGGACAGAAAAAGGTCATCAGTGGGACTTCAAATGAACACCAAGGCCCTTTCCAGAGGGATAGGAGATCAGTATGTTATCAGAGCAGGGGGTACACTCTGGAACTCAGCACCAAGGAAGGGAAGGATGATCTGTTTCTAGAGATCTCCTTCACTATCAAGGAGGCAGCTGAGAAAAGATGGAGGAAACAAGAAGTGCGCTGGAAAGAAACCAAAATGATAAAAAAAGCTCACAGAGAGAATGACAGAAACGCGAACAAGAAGGGAAAGGTTCTGAAGAGACAGCAACTGTGCTGCCAAGTACCTTAAGAAACATAATAAATCTTCCTAATCACAAGAATTAGAGCCTACTATGATGAGGGGTCTAATCAGGTTAATTATTCAATGTAAAGGGCTTATCCTTCCAAAAAAAAAAATCACTTCTTAGAAAAATCAGATGTGTACCTTAAATGTTGAAAATCCCACCTTAGAGATATCCAGTGCAAGTTTTTATAGATAGAATGAATTCAACAATAACTATATACAAAATAAGAAATGACGGAAAAGGAAAAGTGTTAAGTGTCAGGTAATACACAGGTGATGAGTTATGATGACAGTCTGGAAGCTGTCAGCGTCTCTGTGCTTACTCGTAAGCCCTCCCCACCCCCCCCTGACCCCGAGAGGCACAACTTACTCTGGGGAGCTTTCTGTTGTCCCTGCTTGTGTGTTCTCACAGCACTCCGAGTATGCAGCTACTGCAACACTCACCCGTTCCAATGTAACTGCCTGATGATGACCAATTCTCAGTCCTCAAGACAAAGGACATGGATTCTCAAGGCTGCATCCTCTTGCCCAAAGCAAGAATTCAGTGGAAGACAGACAACATCACGAAGCAAGTGAATAAGAGAAAGAACAAATGAAGTTACTAAGTAAACAAGTGAAGCAAGGGTCTTGCTGCTAGCAAGAAGAAAACTGGGATCAAAATAACCCAATTTCATGACGGCAAGAATACCTTTCTTTTTTTAATGCTTTTTATTTGTTTTTGAGAGACAGAGAGAGACAGTGTGAGCAGGGGAGGGTCAGAGAGAGAGGGAGACACAGAATCTGAAGCAGGCTCCAGGCTCTGAGCTAGCTGTCAGCACAGAGCCCGACGCCGGGCTTGAACCCACGAACCGTGAGATCATGACCTGAGCCGAAGCCGGACGCTTAACTGACTGAGTCACCCAGGCGCCTCTACAGCAAGAATATCTTGAATGGGACCAATCCCAGAAACGTTCCTTACCCTGGAGAAACCAAGGTCTTCATAAATCAGGCTTTTCAACATCTTTTTCTGATGCTCAGCGCGAAGTTGATTTTTGGCACCATACCTTTTCATAAAAATTATATCTTTTATCAAGTTGAAAGATCAAAACTATAATGAAGTATTTTAGGTGTGCTCTAGCCACTGCCTTAAATAGTTAAATATAATTTCATTTGAAGTTCCTTTGCATTTGGGGTGCACCTGGGCGGCTCAGTTAAGCGTGTGACTCTGGATTTTGGCTCAGGTCATGATTTCATGGATTTTTGAGTTCAAGTCCAACATTGGGCTCTTCACTGGCAGCACAGAGCCTGTTTGGGATTCTCTGACACACTCTCTCTGCTCCTCCCCTGCTCGTGTTCTCTCAAAATAAAGAAATAAAAACTTTCAGAAAAAAATAAAATATTTTTAAAAATTTCTTTGCATTTATTTCCACAGTACAGCTTGTATATTCAGAAATCTACTTTTTCCTTTGCTAATTATAGATTTCTGCACAGTAACTTCAAAGTCTCTTTTTTTTCCTTTTTCCACAGAATCTTCCATTTAAGAGATAAGGTAAAAGCCTAAATAGGAAGCAATCCCAAATATAAGGAGAATGATTCCCTTTTTATCAATAACAAGATCTAAAAAAGAAAACACGAAAAAGAAATATTCTGGGCAAAGTTGAATAACTTAGAGAAGTATATTAAATACACATCTATGTATAATGCTTGATTGATGGATTTAGTTATCAGTGCACAGTTGTATTAAATACATTACTTAATAGGCTGTATTAAATAGATTAATTTAGAACTATTAACCTTTCCTTTACCATGATATCAAATAATTTCATTTAATCTCTTCCCATGCCTCTTGACTTCAAGGTCTTCCCCAATAGAGTCATTTTTCATGTTCTCTAAAATTTTCCAAACCCATCATCATCCTACCTGTCTAAGCTGTCTGAGATAAAGCACTTTTTGAATCTGCATTTCATGCTTTCATTGGAAATTTCCAATGAAGTCACAAGAATTGAATTGTATAATATTAAGACTTCTTGTATTCTCATTTGTCTAACAGGCAAATATTTGTGATCTCTCCATGGTGACCAAAAATTGAACTGTGTTATTAAGTGGTTTTTAAAAAGCATATGTATGATAACATTCAACATTTGAATTTTTGAGAACACACTTCCAGGCATAATGACGAATTCTTTGTTGAGTGATTTTTTTTTGCACCCATTTAACCTTATTCTACAAGTAAATTCTATAAAAATCCTAAACTGTCATCATTCATGTAATTTTTCCCCTTCCTTCAAATAGCTTATTGTTCAAAACAAAAGAATAGAGAGAATACATGGTCTTAAGAGAATTTGCATTTGAGGTAATTCTTTTTGATTGAGGGATAGAAAAGAAGGAAAATGCCTTCTTGGATATATGATATCCTCTCTTTGGTAGCAACATTCATTCATTTACATCTATCTGCAAGAAGGAGACTTGGCACTGCTGGTAGCAAATCAGATGTGTGGGCTGATTAGAGCACAGGCTAGTCTTCTTTGCAGATCCTGCTTTTACACTCAGGCTATATTGGTTTTTAGCATTTGCAACATTGGTAACAAGACATTACATTTTTTTTAATGTTTATTCTTGAGAGAGAGACAGAGCTAGAGTACGACCAGGGGAGAGACAGATACAGAATCCAAAGCACATTCCAGGCTTTGAGTAGTCCCATATAGCCCATAGCCCAACACGGGGCTGGAACCCATGAACCATGAGACCGTGACCTGAGCTGAAGTGGGACGCCCAACTGACTGAGTCACGTAGGTGCCCCCAGACTTTCCAATTTTTCCTAATTGCTTTTGTAAAGAGCAATGTTTTCCACTTTAAATATATCTACTTTTTCTTCCGAGTTTCTTGGAGCAATCACAAATGCAATGTACATAGCTTCCTCTATCAGTGTAAGCAAATTTACTTTGATGTAAAGAACACTTTACCACATTGGGTCCCCATGTTATTCAGATTACTAGGGAAACTCCGAGGACCAAGTGCCACCGCCAAAACATTTCTAGCTCTGTAATCAGCCTCCTGCAGATATTTCGCACATTCCCTACTGAGCCTATGGTAATACTATCTTATCTTTCTTCTGTCTTTCTATTTTATTTTATTTTTATTTTATTTATTTTATTTTTTTTTTGCAATCTCTGTAATGATCCAGAACAGGATAAATTGCTTCAAAATTCTCCTTCTATTTGTAAAATAAAGCATTATTTTTTGTTTCCATTTCATATAATTAACTGGTAGAAGGACACAAATTCATGGTGGAAAACTCAAATGTTCCTGGTTGTCAGTTCTGAGGGGAATCTTTTCTGTGGACCTTTTAAACGGATTCATTGTTTTCAGAGCTGTCCTCTAACCAGATTTTGCACACCAGACCATGAGGAAAGCTGAAGTAAGACCATTAAAGCATCCTTCTATAAAAGTAAGCCCACGGAGATTGTGGTGGGGAGAGGTAATTATGGAGTAATACAGTCTACAATCTTTATATTGATCTTTATGGAGATGAGAATTTGAGATTAGACAACCTTTTTAATAGTTCTCAAGAAAGTATACTAATGAGAGAAGTATCATCTGATCATTCGACAGACTCATGTCAACTAATTACTTGTCTTCAGCCACTACATTTTGAAGTGGTTTCTTATGCAGCTATTGCTAAACAAAACAACCTTATTTAATTTTTATAACAATCTTATGAAGCAAAGTAATTACTTTTATTTTACAGATTAGGAAACTAGAGATCAGAGAGGTTAAGCAGTTTATCCAATGTCACAGAGCTCCTATGTGGATGAGCAGAGATGAATGTCAGCTATGCAGACTGAATGATTTGTAAAATAGAGCCACAATGGGGAGGAGTTAATTTAGAGAAAAATAAGACAATTTGTAGCTTCTATTCTTTATAGCATTATCCATTCATGCAGTATAGAAAGCTTCTCAGGAAACATAGGCAGCCTACAAACCACCTGCCTTGAGAGCAGTGAAGTTCTTTAGAGACAAGCAATCTTATAAAGAAAAGTTCATAGACTGAAGCCTGATAGGAGTATTTTGCAATACAGTAGTCATTCTTCTGGTCCTCCAGTCCTATCTGAGAATTCAGGCCATTCTATCTTTCCATCTTTTTATCTTCCTTCCATAATACTGAGAGTGAGCTGCAAGTAAGAGTTTATCCTTGTCCCAGGGTCTGATGTTATAGAGGTGAATGACTCCTTCATTCCTATAGCCAAGGAATGCACTGTATGGTAGGGTTGATGGGAAGGAAAGCATGCAATGATAACCAGAGGGGTGCATGCTAGGTGGGATATACGGGAGATACAGAGCACTCTGGGAGAACTACTCCCCTCCATCTCAGCAGGAAGAGAAAAGAGTCAGTCCAGCAGGCTTCCCAAAGGTGGCAATGATTTAGTTTAATCCTCTAAAATGAAAAGGCAATCATTTCCTGAAGAGGAAAGGAACCAAGGCTATATGCAAAGGTATGACCTTGAAAGGATTTTTGGTTCTTTAGGAATAACCTCTGTCTGCACACTTTCTGGAGTGCCATACTGTGCTGTTACTAGGCTGAAGAGAAGGGATGGAAATGGTGAACCTGGAGAAGGAAGCAGATCTCAGATCATGGGAGATCTTTCAGGCTCTGCTCAGCTGACTTTCTCTTAAGGCCAAAGGGAAGCTGCTGAATGAGAGGTTTTAAATAGGAAAGTGACATGATACTATTTTCCATTCAGAAAGATCTTACTGAGGGCATTGCAGAAAATAGATTTTAGGGGGCTATACTATAGGCAGGAAACCGATCAGAAATAACAGAAATTGGTAGGTTACCAATGATGGAAAAGGATAATGAGAAAGGAAGAATCAGAGAGTAAGAAGAGAGTGAGAGAGGTAATCAGATTCAAGAAATAAAAAATGGGGGGAAGGGGCACCTAAGTGGCTCAATCAATTGAGTGTCTGACTCTTGATTTGGGCTCAGGTCATGATCTCATGGTTTGTGAGATTAAGCCCCACATTGGGTTCCAAAGTGACAATAGGAAGCCTGCTTGGGATTCTCTCTCCCTCTCTCCTCCCCTCTCTTGCTTGCTCACTCTCTTATAAAAGAAAAAAAAAGGAAAAAAAAGGAGAGAATAAGGGAACCTTAATAAGCAAGTATGATTGGCTCCCTTGTTGAATGTCAGTTACAAACCTGTAATATAAATCAATAAACTTTTCTAGTAAGTTCCAATGACAGTCATGAATTAACGTAATTTTCTGAGTCCTCCTCAGGATTATCTTTTAGAGAGGTATAAAGTGGATAATAATGACCATAGGGGAGGGGAAGGGAAAAAATAATTAAGGAGAGAGAGGGAGGGAGGCAAACCATAAGAGACTTTTAAATACTGAGAACAAACTGAGGGTTTGTGGGGGGTGGGAGAGAGGGGGAAATGGTTGATGGGCATGGAAAAGGGCACTTGATGGGATGAGCACTGGGTGTTGTATGGCAATCAACTTGTGAATAAACTATATTAAAAAATAAAGTGGATAAAAATGAATAACTTCTAAACACAGGAAGCTTTTATCATGTGACAGGCACAGGGCTATCAACTTAATGTCTATTTTCTCACTTAGGCCTGCCAATGATCCTATGAGGTAGGTAGAGTTATTACCTCACTTTAAACATAAAAAGTATGAGGGGATACATGTCATATCATTCATTTTGTTGGTGATTCAATAAATACTTATTGTTTATTTTGTCTGTATCAGTCATTGTGCTAGGGGCTACATAGGACAACAGAATAGATTACATGGCATTTGCCCTAGAATTGCTCATAGCTAAGTGGGAAAAATTGAACACTCATAAATGGAAAATCCTACTGTGGTGCAATAGGTGCCATCAGGGTGGTCTGTGGGAAGGCTATGGAGACAACCACCTTTAACAGAAAGTGAAGCTGTAGCTCAAATGTACTTATAGCATAAACTCCCATGGTCAAAGAGAAGTCAATAGCCAGGTTAGTGTCTGCATCTGGGCTGGTTGTGCCATGAACAAATTCTCCTAGTCATGAGAGAAAGAGGTGCAGAGTGGGTAGTGTGAGTTAAGGTATAGAATGGGGTTATGTGGCATTGCAGGTGGGAGGACCTCATGCCAAAATCCATCCCTTGCTCTATCATCAAACCATGCCTCTGGTGAAGATCTAGATCTGCCCAGAGCAAGGCACTATGTGGGCCAGTGGCAGCCCAGGCCAACGACATGTGTAAAGTCCGCTAAAAGAATGCCATGATTATAACTAACTTATCCCTGCTAGCCTTGTTCTTAAAGACAGACTTATTGATGGGTAGACAGTCACTCCTTCCTCAAATAAAGTCCCTGCAAACTAAATTGGTTTTCCAAATCTTGGCCCTGACTTTATACATAATGAATATAATATAAGGTAATATGTTAAGGCAGAGACTTTTGGAAACCATAAGGAATTTTTCAAGTCTAAGTCCACTGTCTTTAACTTGTGGTTCATGAACCACAGTGGGATCCAAAGGGTAAAGCTGAAAAACAAAAGTTTCCAAAAATATTTTAAGAATTCACTCTTTTTCTCAATTTCATTTTTGTCTGCAGGCCATTCTTGTAGATGAAGCCACTGAAAGTTCTCATAACCATTATTTTTATTTCCAACTTGAGTAATAACAATTTCTGAGCCCTGATAAAAAGATCATTTTGTTTGTGTATTTCCCAACTAGGGCCTTAAAAATACTGTAAATAAAATGTATTGTAATAAAATGACAGCAAACATTTAAATTATCCCAGTGCTTTACATTTTATGTATACTCTTCCCTCAAAAAAAAAAAATTAAAAGAAAGGAAACCATCGCAGACTATGAAGCAGTAAACATGGAGTTTACAGTCCATGGTTACATTTATACAGTGAAGAATTATGGGCAATATACCTCTTCAATGGGGAGTTGACCGCTAGCCTCTTGAGCTCCACTGGAAGGAACTCAAGAATGTACGTTGCAGGAAAACTGAAGTGCTTAGGGATGTCCATGTGTGAAAAATTACGCCAGCAAAAATTCCTTAGGAACCTAAACATTACCACAGAAAAGATGAGAGATCTAGGAGGGAGTAGAAGCATTCTGTCCTAGCTCAGCTTTATGGCCCTCTATTTATTATTAAGGTTACAATGTATATTTTGTAGGCAAATTTTTTGGTACTAATTAACTCATTAACAACCTCTAGAAAGAAGCCAGACTTCTCTGTAGGCTGGTTTGCTGAATTTTAATGACCCAGATAAAGAGAAAAATGAGCATTCTAGGTTCTGAGAAAGCTCCAGGACTCTACAAGCAGCTCTGATTTACTCAGTGTATCATATCATAGAGAAGTGTGAATTGTGAATTAAAATAGAGAAGAATTCCTCAATACATATACAACACAATAGGTTTGGCTAATTTAAAAAAGGAACGCTTATAGCATTTTTGAGACTTTAATTTAATAGAAAAAAATCAGATTTGATTTGCTTCCCTTGACTCTTCTGACTTGGAGCAGGAGCTAGTTTATTCCAAAGTCCACACTAGCCAAGCAGGTTTCTAAGTGAGAAGAGTAAGGTGAGGAGTGAGAAGGACTTGGATGTGGCTCAGCCTCCAAGGCATGACCATTTAATTGACAGTACTGATGTGGTTTAGTATATTATAAATGATATCCAATGTGGTACTCTGACCTCCAACGTCTGGAGTAGGGACACCTTTGTTCTCCATGGATGCCAAGACTGCAGCGCAAATGGAGGTGGCACAGGAGTGGAGCTTGAGGTAATCCAGCATAATACAGCTTGGCAGAAGCATGGCAGCCGGGATAGGCTATATTCTTATTGGCTAAATTCTTGCCTGATTGCCTTGAGGCTGTTTCAAACACTACATATGTGTGGCCACTGTTCACACCAGGCACGAGGCTTGCTCCCCCACCCAACCCTGTGCAGACGTTGTTGACAACGTTGCCATAAAGATTGGGCATCACCATTACATCAAATTGCTGGGGCCGGGATACCAGCTGCATGGTGGTGTTATCCACAGTCATGCCTTTGAGAGTGAGCTGAGGATAGCGAGAGGCCACCTCCCTACAACCCTGGAGGAAGAGACTGTCTCCCAGTTTCATGATGTTGGCCTTGTGCGTAGCCATCACTTTCTTGTGCCCCGTCTCCTGGGCCAGCTGGAAGGTATATTCAGCAATGTGCAACAACTTGGCCTTGGTAATGATCTTCAGGCTCCGAAGCACTCCTTTCACACTCTTGTGCTCCAAGTTGCTGTATTCACCCTCTGTGTTTTCCCAAACAACTATGATTTCAACATTCTTGTGCCTCGTCTCCACTCCTGGCAGACTCTTAAAACGGATCACGTTGGCAAAGAGATCTAGCATGGTGCGAAACATGTTGTTGCGGGATTTGTGAGATGGTGGCAGGTTGTGGTCAGTTTCGACGTTGCCCTTCAAGGCCGCACAGTTTTGATGGACTGCCATGATGGCATTGTGAATGTCTTCTTTAGAAGAAATGGGGTTCACTATCACCTCCTCGAAGTCCACAGGCACACAGGCATGCCTGAACACAGTCTTAACATGCAGCATAAGTTTGGGTCCAATGCCATCCCCAGGAATAACTGTCACAGTGTGTCACCCACCATACTTGGCTGATGGAGGAATAGAGTGTTTAAAAGAGAAGCTCCTCAGCAAGGTCTCATGGCCAAATAAAATCTCCTAAGAATGGCAGAGAGTAGAAGGTTGCAATATAGCCTTCACAGAGCAACTGGCAGCTGTCAGCATCTTCAGGGCCATGATCATTAAGGAGAGGTTAATTTATGTAAAATTACACAATCTTCCTCTTGTTTTGAATTGGCTTCTTTTAGCAGAATTCTAGATCCATAATTCTTGTGTAGGTCACAACTCTCTCCTCCACCTTGTATTCTATTCTGACAGACATTCTACTGCAGTGAGAGAGAGCTAGCCAAGAAGAGATGTGAAGTATCATATAGAAAATATATTTATTCAACATGCTAACCTCTACATGATATACCTTTTTTTAAAAAATAGGCTTTACATTTTAGAGAAGTTTTCGGTTCACAGCAAAACTGAGTAGCAGATTCAGAGATTTCACAGACAGCATCTATATCTCATAAAATTCACTCCCACTATCAAAATAATGCACCACAGTGGCACCTTTGTTACAACTGATGAACCTACATTGACACAACATTTCCACACAAAGTCCATAGTTTAGAGTTCACTCCTAGTGTAATAATTTCTGAGTTTGGACAAATGTATAAGGAAGTGTATCTACCACTATTGTGTCATACAATATTCTTTCACAGCCCTAAACACGCTGCTCTGCTTTGCTTACTTATCACTCCCTCCCTCTACCCCCTGGTAACCACTGCTCTTTTTAGTGGCTCCATAGTTTTGCATTACCCCAGGATGTCATATAATTGAAATCACATTGTATGTAGCCTTTTCAGATTGGCTCCACTAATTTAGTAATATGCATTTAAGGTTACCTCATCTTTTCATGGATTGATATTTCATTTCTTTTTAGCACAGAATAATATACTATTGTCTGGATGTACTAGTTTATATATTCACCTACTGAAGGACATCTTGACTGTTTCCAATTTTTGGTAATCATAAATAAAGCTGCTATAATTTTGGTAATTATAAATAAATATATGCAGGTTTTATGTGGACCCAAGTTTTCAACTTACTTGAGTAAAAATAAATAACAAGAACCTCTGTATCCTATTGTAAAAGTATGATTAGTTTTGCCAGAAAGTGATCAACTGTCCTCCAAAGTGGTTGTACCATTTTGAATTTTCACCAGGAATTAATGAAAATTCCCATTGTTCCACATCCTTGTTAGAATTTTTTGTCAGTGTTCAAGATTTTAGTCATTCTAATAGGCATGTAGTGATAATTCATTGTCTTAATTTGCATTTCCCTAATGAGATATAACTGTAAAGTACCTTTTTATATGCTTATTTACCATATTCTCTGATATGTTATCTATCAAGCTTTGGCCCATTTTGTAAATGAGTTGTTTGTTTTCTTATTGTAGAGTTTTACATATTTGGGATGCCAGTCTTTTTTCAGATGGGCCCTTTCCCCCAATCTGTGGCTTCTCATTGTTTTGACACTGTCTTTTTTTTAGAGTAGAAGTTTTTAATGTTAATGAAGTCCATCTTTTTTTTTATCACTTCTTTCATGGATCCTGACTTTAGTGTTGTCTATAAAAAGTCATCACCATACCTAAGATCCTCTAGATTTTCTCCAACATTATCTTTTAGAAGTTTTATAGTTTTGCATATTACACATACAGCTATGAACCATTTGGAGTTGATTTTAGTGATGGATTTAAGGTCTATGTCTAGATTAATTTTTCTACATGGGTATGTCCCCTTGTTCCTGGCATTATTTGTTGAAAGACTATCTTTGCTCCATTAGATTGGTTTTGATCCTTTGCCAGAGTACAGTTGACCATTTCTGGGCTCCCTATTCTCTTCCACAGATTTATTCATCTGTTTTTCTGCCAAGAACACTATCTTAATTAGTGTAACTTTATAGTAAGTCTTGAAGTTGAGGGTTGTAAGTTTTCCAGCTTTGCTCTTCTCCAATACTGTGTTGACTCTTGTGGGTTTATTATGCCTCTCCCCATATACACTGTGGCGTCACTTTGTTGATATCCATAAAATAACTTCCTGGATTCTGATTACATTTGCATTGAATCTATAGAGCAAGTTGGAAAGAAATGATAACTTGACAATATTAAGCCATCCTATCCATGAATAGAAAATATCTCAATTTATTTAGTTCTTCTTTGATTTTATTCATCAGAGTTTTATAGTTTTCCTCATATAGAGCTTGTACATATTTTTTATTTATACCTTAGTATTTAATTTTGCAGAATGCCAACATAAATGATATTGTACTTTAAATGTCACTGATTTATTTATTACTGGTACATAAGAAAGCAACTGAGTTTTGTGTAGTAAACTCCTATCTTGAAATATTGCTATAATCACTTATTGGTTCTAGTTTTTTTGTTGATTCATTCACATTTTTTACACAGATGATCTTATTGTCTGCAAACAAAAACAATTGCTTCCTTTTTAATGTATACCTTTAATCTCCTTTTTTTTGTCTTAGTGCATTAGCTAGAAATTCCAGTATAATATTGAAAAGGTGTGGTAAGAAGAGACATCTTTAGCTTGTACCTGATCTTTGTGGGAAAACTTTGTGTTTCTCAAATATGGTGTTAGTAGTAGATTGTATGTGGCTCTTCTTTATCAAGTTAGTGAAATTCCCCTCTATTCCTAATTTACTAAGAGCTTGTATCATGAATGGATGTTGGATTTTGTAAAATGCTTTCCTATATCAAGTGATATAATCATGTGATTTTTTCCTTTTTCATCCTGTTAAAGTGATGGATTACATTAACAGATTTTTGATTGCTGAACCAGCACTGCATACTTGGGGTATATTTCAATTATGGTGTGTAATTCTTTTTCTACATTGTTGGATTCACTTTGCTAATATTTTGTTAAAGATTTTTTACATCTTTGCTCATGAGAGAGACTGGTCTGTCATTTTCTGTTCTTATAATGTCTTTGTCTGGTTTTGTTAGTAGGGTAATGTTGACCTTATGGAAAGAGTAAGGAGTATTTTCTCTGCTTCTACCCGCTGGCATATACTGTATAGAATTTCATTTCTTTTTTTTAAGTTTATTTATTTATTTAGAAAGAAAGAGAGTACATTATCGGGTGAGGGGCAGAGAGAGGGAAAGAGAATCTGTGCTGTTGATGCAGAGTCTGACGTGGGTGTCAATCTTACAAACCCATGAGATCATGAACTGAGCTGAGATAAAGTCAGATGTTTATCTGAGCCGCCCAGGCACCTCGGTATAATTTCCTTGTAGAGTTCACCAGTGAACCCATCTGGTCCTGGTGATTTCTGTTTTAGAAGGTTATTAATTATTGATTCAATTTTTAAAACATATATAGGTTTATTCAGATTGCTTCTTATATGAGTTGTGACAAATTATGTATTTTGAAGAATTGTTCGATTTTGTCCAGGTTATCAAATTCATGGGCATAAAGTTGGACATAATATTCCTTTATTATCCTCCCTAATATCCATCATATTTATAGTAATGTCCCTCCTTTCATTTCCAATATTAGTAATTTGTGTCCTTTCTCTCTTTTCTTTTTTAGTTATCCTTTAAAGTTTATCAATTTTATTGATCTTTACAAAGAGTCAGCTTTTGGTTTTATTGATTTCCTTGACTGATTTTCTGTTTCTAATTTCATCGGTTAATGCTTCAATTCTTAATATTTTTTATGCTTACTTACACTTGGTCTTTTTATAGTTTTCCAAGGTAGAGCCTTACATTACTGATTATAGATCTTTCTTCATTTCCATCAAATTCATTCACCACTAACATTTCCCTCTAAGTACTTCATTTACTATATACCACAAGATTCTGATAAGCTGTGTTTTCTTTTTTCTTTTCTGTTTGATAAGCTGTGTTTTCATTTTCATTTTGTTCAAATATTTTTATATTTAACTTTCTTGAGATTTCTTCTTTTACCCACATGTTATTTAGAAATGTGCTGTTTAATCTCTATTAATTTTGGGATTTTCTAGCTATCTTTCTGTTACCGATTTCTAGTTTTTTTCCATTGTGGTCTCAGAGCAGACTGTATTTGTTTCAATTATTTTGAATTTGTTAAAGTGTGTTTTATGGCCCAGAATGTGGTCTGCCTTACTGAATATCTCACGTAAGTTTGAGAAAAATGTACATTCTACTCTTATTGGGTAAAATAGTCTACTGATGTCAATTATACCCCATTCATGATGATGTTATTTAGTTCAACTTTGTCCTCACTCATTTTCTGCCTATTAGAGTCCGTTCCATTTTATTCTTAACCCTTTAAGAAACTGCCAAACACTGTTCTCAAATGATTGTAATGTTTTATATCTCCACCAACAATGAAAGAGAATTATAGCTTCTTCAAATCCTCACCAACACTTGAGGATGTATTCCTAATTTTAGCCATTCTAATGTGTTGTGGTAGCATCCCTCTGTTTTTTATTAGCATGTCCCTTCTCAACTGTAAATGTCAGTGTCTTTAAATGCATGTTCCTATCTCAGAGTTACTAGCATTAATATCGAGGTATTTCTAGAAATTAACAATTCAACTCTGTAAAGCAAGCAACCTCTGTGCTTCCCAAAGCTATCCCAGCTGTGCCATTTAATTAAAAATTAGGCATATCTTTGTGTTATAAATGAGCCATAATCCCATTCTTACTTAACTTTCAGGCATCAATGCTCCCCCCATGCAAGTTTTTGGGGAAGTAGGGGTTTTACTTATGAAGACTTCCAAAAGCTGTTAAAATCCAAGAGGATGAAGATCCAGATTTAGTACTGGCTACCACTACAGAAACTCACCACGTCTAAAGTGCTGTGTTGGAGATTTTAAGTACATCGTCAGAATCTGCCAAGGTAGGCATTACAGTCCCCATTTTATAGATGAAGAAACTGGCTAGCTCAGATCTTACAAATTCATACAATTATGAATTAATAGAGAACAGTAACAGGTAAGGTGAGCAGGTCCAAGAGTCATAGAGGCCTAGGCCAGTGCTTCTCAAACTTGATCACCCTAGGATCTCATTGAAATGCAGATTCAAAGTAAAGAGTTCTGTTGAGGGAAGAGTGCAGATTCTGCATTTCTAAAGTGCTCCCTAGTGATACAGATTCTACTGGCCTCTTTGCCACATTTTGAGTAGCAAGGGCCTATCTTTACCCCCTCACAAGGTCCAGTCAGATAGAGCCAGGCAGCCTACTGAGAGTAAATAAAAGAAGCAGTACAGCTTCTTCCTCCTAAACATGATATAAAAACAGCTTTTGAGTAGGAACCAGCTGAGTACCTGCTTGTCACTTAATATGTAACATAAGAAAGATAATAGCTGTCCACCACCAGGGCCAAAGGCCAGAGCAGATGACAATACCAGGGGAGAATACTGGAAGATAAATGACTCAAGCTCAGCTACACAGTTTTGTTTCTACCAATGGGCCACTCTTACATAAGGATACACACCAATCTCTTCCTCACATGGGGAAGATCAATCTTTCAAAGGTGTGAATGAAGCAGGACGGAAGCCCTGAGAATGGGATTATAAAGTGTATGGTGGTTGAGATTTTAATAGCCAGGTTGATCTACAAACATACATGGACAATTGAAGAGGTTCTTAAACTCAGTGGAACAACAACAACAAAAAAACCTCCAACAATATGTTGTACAGGTGAAAGAATAACCGGAGTGCTAGGGTTTTACATATTCAAGGGGTAAGACTTCAACTAAGTCTGTCATAAGTGTAATGTTAAGACAACGTAAGGGCTTAAGTCAAGTACAGAGATAATATTTAAATTTTAAAATATATCCTTTAGAGAATAAACAGTAAGGAGCCTAACATGGTGGCAGAGAGGCCAATTAAGAGGTTATCACTGCTGTTCTCAGAAAGTGATCCCCGGACCAGCAGCATCAGGATTACCACAAACTGGTTATAAACGTATTTTCTTGGCTCTATCGTTAGACTTACTGAAGCAGGAAGTCTGGCGTCAGAATCCAACAATCTGTGTTTCACTGATTCTGATATACATTGAAGCTTGAGAACCACTAGGCTATGAAATGGTCCCAGTGGGAAATGATGGGCAGTTGTATTACAGTATAGGCAATGAAGAAGGAGAGAAATAATTTCAGAGAGATTTTGGAGATAAAAACAGGACTAATGACCTGAGAGACATTGAATCTTATTCTTAATGTCTTTAGTGGACTGGATAAATGATATCATTGATGAAAATGCATAACACTGAGGGGCGGGGGGAAGCAGTTGGGTCAGGGGAATAGGGTAGAAAATGAGCTCAGTTTCAGGTATGACATGTTTGGGGAGACTGTAGGAAATCCACATAAAGATATCCAGTGGGTAAGTCAATAAATGAGTCTGCAGCTCCAGAGAAAAGATGGTGGGTAATGAGAGAAATTGAGGGGTCATCAACATAGGGAGAGAGTCACGGAGGAGTATATGACACAGCCTCGAGCAGAGGGTCCACTTTTCCTCTGCTGTGACGGGTGATGAGTGGCAACCATAGGAGACACACTCCTAGGCATACACTCAGATTGTAATGCAAACCAAACATACAGAAATATGAATAAGAGCGGCTGACCAAATAAAGCAAAGTATTCCTAAGCTATTTTTATAGGTCATATCTTCAAAAGCATTTTTAATAGTAAAACATTAGTAAAATTATCTCTTAATCATCTCAAATCATAATTTTTTTTGAGGGAAAAGTATATATGACTAACATAAAAATTACGTAAAACTACTTTTTTGGCCAACTACCCAGTTGGCTAAGCTGCTGACTTCAGCTCAGGTTATGATCTTACGATTCGTGGGTTCAAGCCCCACATGGGGCTCTGTGCTAAGAGCTTAGAGCCTGCAGGCTCTTTCAGATTCTGTGTCTCCCTCTCTCTCTGCCCCTCCCCCTCTCATTCTCTGTCTCTGTCTCTCAAAAATAAACAAACATTAAAAAAAATTTTTTAAGTCAAATCCAGAGGTTTACAAGTAATATGAGAAAGCATATAATAATAAAAAACTCATTTTATGATTAAAAAGCATACTACATAATATTTATATTATTTATGATGTTAATATAAATAATCTTGCACATGTCATTAGGCTGATTGTATTGCCTTTGATTTGGAATTGTAACTGGACTGCAATCTCATTTCTAGGCTATGCAGAGATAAATGCATATGCATGCTTTCTTCACCTCTGTTATTAAAAATGTATCTGTGGGTAAATTCAAGGAAATAAGCACAACTATAAATCCACAGTTTACAAATAATATCTCAAAATTTCTGTAACTATCAATGACACATCAATAACCAAAGTCCATAGATACTTTCAGCAAATATAAAATAGGCTATGAATTATAAGCAAGTCTCTTCCAGCTAACTCTAACTCCACCTTTCCTCACACAAGCAAGCACATACTGTTGACATGCAAATAAGTCTGACATCCTTATAATGGTAACTCTGAGGTGAGTCTATTTTAAAAAGTAAATCACTTGCAAGTGCTTGTAACTTAATGCTTTATGAATAGGTGAGTAGTTTTGACATATGTCATTACTGATTCTGACACTGTAATGTGTCATACCACTGAGGTCCAGAAGTGCTAGGCTAGAAAGAGGATTGCAGCCAGAGCACAGAAAAATGACGGGGACAAAACTGGAGACTATCAATTTTGAACTGTTAGAGGACTAGAGAAGTGATCTGGGAGGGAGGAGGAGGAGAGAGCTAAAAAGATGTCATAGAAGCCAAGAGAAGCAAAATGTTCAAAGAATGAGTGCTCAGCAGTGTCAGTGTCCAATCCAGGGAATAAGTAAAATCAGAATTGGCAATGATGAAGTCATTGACAACCATTGTTAGGCTGCACTGATTAGTGACTGAGAGCGAAAGTCCCAGAGCCAAATTGTCTGCCATATATGACCTTAGCAGCTTTTGCAAGATTCACAACCTCTTTTGGAACTTATACTCTGATGAGAGGAGACCGCAGAAATTACATGACAGATAGACAACACAAGCAATCAATATATAAGTGGATCTTTCAGCATCAGAAAAGATAAAAATGCTATGAAACAAACAGAAAACTTGCTGCCTTCTAGGAGCTTACATTCCAAGCAGAATTAAATGAAATGTGTCTAAATGTGAAATGGAAATTATTGCTAAATGGGTCCTGATTAACCCAACTAGGACATGCTGTCCCTGAGCTAGGGTGGTTAGGGAAAGGGCTCTGGCCAAATCATAAAGGAAAGCTAGCAGCAGATAAATACAGAGGAAAGGAGATAATTTGTGAGATGGAAGCAAAATTGAAAGGCCTGTAGGGTCTAGTAACCATCCCCATTTGGCTGAAAGGAAGCATTTACATAGGAAAAGTGGCAGACACGTGGGTAAATTAAATTAGGATCAGAGGGTGGGGAATCTTGAATGGGAAACTAAGGAAGTTTATGATATCCTGAAGGCAGAAACATTTAAGGTTTTTGAAATAAAAATACAAGATATTGAAAGATACCACTTTAAAAAGGAAAACATGCACTTAAAAAACAGTACATTTTCAACATCCAAGAGCACTTTATACTAAAGCTTTGCCTCACTGAAAGCAGCAATTTTAACACACTCTAAGAAAACTCTCAAAATCCACTCCATGTTGTCCTACAGAATCAACTGATTATGAACACTGTTTTATCAATAATTTTTCTAAAAAGATCAACGGAGACTTACTTTGTTCCATTTTCTCTATTGCACAATTCATGCAATTTCCCTCCTGTCCTTCCATCACTAACAACCACAGAAGAGCTGATAGATGTGGCCAAATTTAATGCAATCCCAAAATGCATTCCTTGTTTTCCAAAAGGGAGTCCATAAGATACAATACCAAATCCAATGCAGAATCCCTTTGAAGAAGAGCCACACTTCTTTTTACACTAAGAGCTGTTTGGCTTTAGTTTTCATTAGTAAAGGTAAAAATCCACTCCTAGCAAAAAGGGTGCTGAGGTGGGGATGAGGAGCTCACCTTATTCCTGAGTTTTTGTTTTCTGGTTGTTTTTTGGTTTGGTTTTGTATAAAACAATGGCATTTATGAATCTGATGATTAAGCGACAACCTTAGCCTTTCCTGAAAAGACAACAGGTAAATACTCCAGATTAAAGGTAAATTACAAACAACTTATATCTTCCCTTCTCACTAAACTTGACAGCCACATGAACAACTCTATTAAATACTTCTGTGTTACCTAGGGCCTGGATTATGCCACTTTGAATTCTTTCTGCCTACCTAGGAGGATTGCAATCTTCCAAGAACTATTCACAAGTGTGATTATCATACTTTTCTTCAACTGCTCTGCACTTGAGAGGCTTTCCTTTCAACCAGGATCTGGAGAAAATCTCTTTGAGTTAATAGTGATTGGAGGCATAAGTCAATGGAGTCCTCCTCTCTGTTCCATCTAATTTTTTAGTTCAAAACAGACAGATCTCATAATGCTTGACATCAGCTCAGGCAACCATACACTGTGTGTTTTCTCAAAAAGTCCCACTTTCAATTTTCCCTAAATCATAGGTATAAAGCATGCTCTACACTTGTTAAGGCCGTATGACCCATTTTTTTTCCCAATAAGGTTATCATAGTAACTATAGAATCTGGAAATTAGAGGAAGCTTTCTGAATTCCAACTAGTTCAGCCAACTGGTTGATCTCTGGTCAATGTTACAAAGCAGGTGTAATTATGCAAATGTCCTCAAATGGATTCCCTTCATCCTCTGCCTGCAAATGCCCTCCCTTAACTCAAGATGGAAAATGGCCTCTACTGGGCACCACATCCAGGGTGTGTGAAAGATGCAACGACGAAGGAGGTGTTATTCTCATCACATTATAAACAGGAAAGCGGTATGCCAGGAGGATTAAGAACTCCTGCCTAGTGAGGGGGAGAGTCAAACTCACGTCTCTTCCATCTAAGCTTGTCCTCTTATCCCCTATATCATACTGCTGTTCTTCTTCTGTGTTTTTTTAAATACTCATTTATTTTGGGGAGAGCACAAAATGGGGAGGGGCAGAGAAAGGAGGACAGAAGATCTGAAGTCGGCTCTTTGCTGACAGGAGAGCAGTGAGCCAGAGGTGGGGCTTGAACACATGAACCATGAGAACATGACTTGAACCAAAGTTGGGAGCTCAGCCAAATAAACCACCCAGGTGCCCCTTCTTCTATGCTTTTTTATGTCTCTGTGGGCTCCTCTCCCCCATACCTTTCTCCTCTCATCCCTGGGCAGGGAAGGGAGAGTCTCACACAAAAACTCAATCACCATGATAGGCTTTCAGGCATCTAACAGATAAAGTGATAACTATACAAAACTAAAAGTTTTCATAAACTAATTTCCAAGATTAGTGGTTGAATGTATGTACTTGCATCAACTCCTTCTTGAAACCCAATAAAGCTATACTTAAGTTTTTGGGGTTTTTAAATGGTATTCCTATAAGAGCAATGAGAATGACAAAAGAGAAAACAAAATTTAGGAAGCTGGGAAGCAGAGGAAGGTGTGCTGACTTACTTTTCAGATTTGACAAAGTTGAATCCAACTCAGAAAAGCCAAGAAACAATTTTGCATCACAGAACCCAAAAGGCTCAGGAACTGATAACAGCAGACACCCCTAAGAGTGGCAGGTAAAAGTGAGTTGAAAATCTTCTTAGAAGTGGAGACATCCTGGGGCACCTGGGTGGCTCAGTCAACTAGGTGTCCTGACTTGGGCTCAGGTCATGATCTCTCAGTTTATGAGTTTGAGCCTCGTATTGGGCTCTGTGCCGACAGTTCAGAGCCTGGAGCCTACCATGGATTCTGTCTCCCTCTCTCTCTGCCCCTCTCCTGCTCACATTCTGTCTCTGTCTCTCAAAAATAAATGTTTAATTTTTTTTTTAAGTAGAGACAGCCAGATCATCTTCCCTATTCTTCTCAGTTACATGACTGCCCCTCTACCAATTCAAGAGAGATGGGACACTTATGGTCTACATTGAGGAATATCATGCACAACTGAATGCAAATTTCATACTGATGTTAGGGGAAAGAAGTGAAAGTTTATATAGCAAACAATGCTGAAAGATGTACTTACATTCTGGACAGGAGCTCTGAAGACTATTTTCTAAGGAAACCAACTAAAATAAAATAAAGCTAATGACAGTCAAGTGTTTACCAAAAGAATGGCCCAGATTACTCTACAGTGAATTTCGCTGTCAACCATTACATCCCCGTTTGCACAGAACCTTCAACTAGTGCTTTTTTTTTTTAATTCAGCTCTTAAATGAGTGAAGAGCCAGATTAAAACATGTGGGGGAAGCTTGTAATGTAAAATAAACCCAAAGTAAATCTGTAACCAGAAGGAAGATACAAGGACTCCATTAAGAGAAGAACATTTCAAATTAACTAGCATTAACATCATCAGAGATAAATAGTACTGCATTCATGATCGACAAACAATATGCCAAGTAACAACACAGAGGAAAAAGTATTGAAGTACAAAAAAGACAGCAGAAATGAAAAGTTCCAGTAAAAGAGTTGGAAGGTAAAGTAGAAGAAATCCCTAGATATTAGAAAAAAATAATAAAACATATAAAAATATGAAAAAAGAAAGAATATTGGACAATCAGGGAGTCTGGAATCAAAACAAAAAGAGAGCCAGAAAGAAGAGACAAAAGAAGTAGGTGTGAGGAGATAGGACAAGTCAGCAAAGACAATTCAAAAACATTTACGATTTGGGGTACCTGCGTGGCTCCACTGATTAAGAGACTAACTCTTGATTTCAGCTCAGGTCATGATTCCATGTGTCATGAGGTCAAGCCCCACAACGGGCTCTGCATGGGGCATAGAGCCTGCCTAAATTTCTGTCTCTCCTTTGCACACACTCTCTCTCTCAAAAAACCAAAACCAACAAAAAAAAAAAAAAAAAGAAAGAAAAGAAAACAATGTGTAGAGTTGAAAGCTATGCATATCTAGATTGAAAAGGCCCACGAAGTGCTCAGCAGAAAGAAGGAAAACTGCACCCCTGTTATGAAATTTAAAATGAGTAAATAAAAGATAAAAAGTCAGAAAGGTGTTAGATTTCTCAAACTCCATAATGGAACCTAAAAGACAATGGAACAATTTTTCCAAGTTTCTGAGGAAAAAAAATTATTTTACAACCTAAAATACAGTGGCTTTTCAAATTATCAGGCAACGATGAAGGTAAAATTATTTACTAGACATATATCTTTGGCTTATTATGTGCCAGGTAGTTTTCCAAGCAATTTTTAAAGTATCAACTCACTTAATAAAAGAAGCAAGTTTTCAGAGAAGATCTCAAAAGTTTTCTCCTGTGTACCTTTCCTCATGTAATTAATGGAAAATGTGTTCCATCAAGCCAGAGCAATAACTCAAGGCAGAATATGCATGGTTTACAAGAACAGGGGTTCCTGCCCCAAGGAGATGCAAAAGGTAGCCCGAGAATCATGGTGAAGAGAGTTTCCCAGACAGGAGCTATGTGGCAAGCCTAGAAATCAACCAACCTTTAAGGGAGTATTGATGTAACTGGTGAGAGCTTGGGGATAAATTATGTTAAACTCATAATAAATAAAGCAATAAAATGAATGACTCAATTATTGTTAATGACAGGAGAATGAAGATCTGTGAGAGAAAGGAAACCAAGGATACTTGATAATTCATTCATCAGTAGCATGCACATAGTCATGGGACCCCCCCCCACACAGAATACTGATGTAACAAAAAGATGTGTGGTGAGATGTATAAAAGACAGCCAAATCCCCAGCTTATATGGGGGAAAGTCAATAAAAAAAAGGTCAAAATTGGAAATATGGAGAAGTAGCAATGACACATGCTATTTAGAGATATGGATGAAAACACCAAAAGAATTTCTTAAAAACACTGAAAGTGGTTGCTTCTAGAAATAGGAAATGAGGAAAATTTCCAAGGGGATTAATCTTCATAAAGCCTCCTAGAACCATCTGGTTCTTTCAACTACATGTAGGTACACATTTCACAGAAATAAAAATTGATTTTTTAGTATTCATAGGTTTTTTTCATTGAGGTGGCAAAGCATAATGGTTAAAAATTAGTTAGCAGACTGCTTGGGTTCTAATACTGGCTCTTTCACTTATAACTATTTGACCTTGGGAAAACTGCTTTGAGAAAAAGAAATCTCTCTCTGACTCAGTCTCCTCTTGCATAAATGAGAGTAAGAATACTTTCCTCTAAGAGTTTTGTGAAGATTAAATACATATAATTTGAACACTATCTAGCTCAATGCATGTTTATAAATCATTTTTATTTGTGCAAATGCAGTATGTGAGGGTGTTCTTTATTAGTTTAAATAATAAAAAGAACAAAAATAAAACAGTATATCATTTCATTTCAACTCCATATTACACTGATTGGCCCCAAATTGTAATTTAAAAGAATTCTAAGAACCAATAAGCTAAAATTCTAAATGGCAATGATTTTTAGCAAACCCTTCAATAACTGAATATTAGTTGATTAGTATGGTCACTTCTTCAATATCTATTCAGTAAAGTATAGAAGGTTCTTCAATATTACATCCACTTAAAGAATATTTACAGCCTTTAATATTCTAACATTTTTCTACTTAGCAATTTAAGAAGTTTATAGAAGGCATTAATATGTCTTCTAGGGGAAAATGAATTAACTTTCATTTAGAATTCTCCCCTTTACCAAAAATAAATTATAGATAATATGTCTTCATATTTTGTGAGCACTGACTAATTTTTTT
>NC_043710.1:37267920-37274238 GCF_006229205.1 Suricata suricatta
TGGCCCACATCAACCATGTTCAATATCTCCAGTGCTCCAACTGTAGTCTGCCATCATCACGCATAAGAGTTATTGCAATATCCTCCTATCTGGTCTTTCTGCTTTCATGTTTGCCTCCTGGTGGTCTAAAAAAACTCACAGAAGCAGAAGTAATCCTTACAAATAGACAAATTTAATCATGGCATTACTTTTTTTGTTGTTTTTAAGAGCAAGAGAGAGAAAGAGAGGCTGAGCCTGAGTGGGGAGAGTAGGGCAGAGGTAGAGAGAATCTTAAGCAGTCTCCATGCTCAGCTTGGAGCCCAATGCAGGGCTGATCCCATGACCCTGGGATCATGACCTGAGCGGAAATCAAGAGTCAGATGCTCAAATCACTGAGCAACCCAGGCACCCTTGCTACTGTTCTTCTTGATCATTTGCTTCAGCCACCTAGGTTTACTCAGTGTTCCTTTAGGACCTCCACCCTTGGGGACTTCACACTAGCTATGCCCTCTGCCTGGAACAGTCTTCTCAGATACTGTGTGACTCTTCTCCTCACTAGTTGAAGTCTCCCTCAGGTATCATGGTTTATATCAAAGAACAACCTCCCTCAATCCTTCACTCTAATCTCTTACCCTGCTTTAGATTTTCTTCTTGGTATCTATTGCTAATTGAAAGCAGACCATAGAGTTATTTGCTCATTTATATTGTCTAACTTCCCAGCTTCAGGGAATCTGCTTAATTTCCTGCTATACTCACCATATCTAGAACAAATTTTGTCAGTAACTAAGTATCTGTTGACTAAATGAACTGAGAAATTAGGCTGAGCTGTACTTTATAGGAGATTTAAAGGATTTGATGGGAATTTTGATTGTACATAAATCGCATCTCAGGATTTATCACATACATATGACTCTACTCTAAAGCATATGATCAGGATAACTCTATTCAAACTTAATTTAAAGACAAATGTGATAAGCTAGAAGCATTTCTTCACTGATATCAGCTGGGTTCCCAAGAGCTAGGCAAGCTAACTTCTGGAAGATAAAGCATTTCTGAGAAAACAAATAATAATGGTCTTTTAACTATAGTAGTATAAAGAAACTGCTACCTGGTATTTTGTATCTTCTTTTCTTGGTAAAATATCAGTGTTGCCGTATCATTCTTTTACTCTATACAGGGACTGCATTCCAAACTCCTTAGTAGAGCATTCAAGACTTCCTGGATACCAGCCTAGCCGATCCACTGGACTCCTCCTAGAACTGTTTTCATTTTCTGTTTTCCACTAACCTTATTATCCAGCACAATCACATTATAATCTATTCCCCAAAGAGACCATGAACAAATATACCCCTAGGACTTTGCTCATGCTCTTCCTCTATCTCAAACATCTACCCCTTATACCCATTTGGCAAACCCCCATTTGTCCCGCAAATTTTAAATAAAATGAGATCATTTCTGTAAAACCTTCCCTGACTTCTATTACAGCAAGTGCACAGACTTAATAATGATTAATCCTTCAAAACACAATAGAATTGTGAAGTTACCAAATGTCTATCCAACACAGATTATAACATCCTTAAGCATGGGGATGACAACTTATCCATTATTTTTAAAAAATATAATATATTGTCAAATTGGTTTCCATACAACACCCAGTGCTCACCCCAACAAGTGCTCTCCCCAATGCCCATCATCCACTTTCCTTTCTCCCCCACTCCATATCAACCCTCAGTTTAGTCTCTGAACTCAAAAGTCTCTTATAGTTTGCCTCCCTCCCTCACTGTTTGTAATGTTTCCCCCTCCCCATGGTCTTCTTTTAAGATTCTCAAGATCCACATGAGTGAAAACATATGGTATCTGCCCTTCTCTGACTGACTTATCTCAACTTAGCATAATGCCCTCCAGTTCCATCCACGTTGCTGCAAATAGCATGATTTCATTATTTTTCATTGCCAAGTAGTATTCTATTGCATATATAAACTACATGTTCTTGATCCATTCATCCGTTGATGGACATTTAGGCTCTTTCCATAATTTGGCTATTGTTGAAAGTGCTCCTATAAACATTGGGGTACATGTGCTCCTATGCATGAGAACTTCTGTATCCCTTTGGTAAATTCCGAGCAGTGCTATTGCTGGGTCATCGGGTAGTTCTATTGTTAATTTTTTGAGGAACCTCCATACTGTTTTCCAGAACAGCTACACCAGTTTGCATTCCCACCAACAGTGCAAGAAGGTTCCCGTTTCTCCACATCCTTGCCAGCATCTATAGTCTCCTGATTTGTTCATTTTAGCCATTCTGACCTTGTGAGGTGGTATCTCAGTGTGGATTTGTTTTGTATTTCCCTGATGATAAGTTGAGCATCGTTTCATGTGTCTGTTGGCCATCTGGATGTATTCTTTGGAAAAGTGTCTATTCATGTCTTCTGCCCATTTCTTCACTGGATTATTTGTTTTTCAGGTGTGGAGTTTGGTGAGTTCTTTATAGATTTTGAATACAAGTCCTTTAGCTGACTTGTCATTTGCAAATTCCATCAGTTGCCTTTTAGTTTTGTTGATTGTTTCCTTTGCAGTGCAGAAGCTTTTTATCTTGATGAGGTCCCATTAGTTCATTTTTGCTTTCAATTCCCTTGCCCTTGGAGATGTGTCCAGAAAGAAATTGCTGTGGCTGAGGTCAACGAGATTGTTTCCTGCTTTCTCCTCTAGGGTTCTGATGGTTTCCTGTCTCACATTCAGATCTTTCATCCATTTTTAGTTTATTTTTGTGTATGATATAAGAAAGTGGTCTAATTTCATTCTTCTGAATGTTGCTGTCCAGTTCTCCCAGCCTCAAGAAAGTCGGAATAGAAGGAATATACTTAAACATTATAAAAGCTATTTATGAAAAGCTCAGGCTAATATCATCCTCAATGGGGAAAACTGAGAGCTTTCCCTGAGATTAGGAATATGACAGAGATGTGCACTCTCACCACTGTTGTTTAACATAGTGTTGGGAGTCCTAGCGTCAGCAATCAGACAACAAAATGAAATAAAAGGCACCAAAATTGGCAAAGAAGTCACCAAACTTTCACTTTCCCCAGACGACATGATACTCTATATGGAGAATCTGACAGATTCCACCAAAAGCCTGCTAGAATATTCAGCAAAGTCATAGGGTACAAATTCAATGTACAGAAATAGGTTGCATTTTTATACATCAATAATGAAGCAACAGAAAGAGAAATAAAGAAAGTGATCTCATTTACAATTGCACCAAGAACCATAAAATACCTAGGAATAAACCTAACCAAAGCTGAAAACTATAAGAAGTTTATGAGGGAAATTGAAGAGGACACAAAGAAATGGAAAAACATTCCATACTCATGGATTAGAAGAATAAATATTGTTAAAATGTCAATACTACCCAAAGCCATCTACACATTCAATGCAATCCCAATCAAAATCGCATCAGCATTCTTCTCAAAACTAGAACAAACAATCCTAAAATTTGTGTGGAACCACAAAAGACCTCAAATAGCCAAAGTAATATTGAAGAAGAAAACCAAAATGGGAACCATCACAATCCCAGACTTTAGCCACTACTACAAAGGTGTAATCATCAAGCAGGAAAGAGTATCCAATGGGAAAAAGTCTCTTTAACAAATAGTGCTGGGAGAACTGCACCCTATTCATTCTTGAAAGAATGCAGTATTTTGTGTATAATGGATGCTTGACAAAGGCATCAAGGGTGTTAAATCTTGTCTTCCTTGCTTCAACAGGCACAACATAAGATATTCTTTGCTGAAAACCAGAATTACTTTAGGTCCAAGTTTCTCTCATTTCAGGGGTATTCTTTTCTTACCCCCTTGACAGCTGGCCACATTTGATCCCATGAGTTTACTCCTCTGAGCTCTCTATTTCCTAAGCTTGGACCAAACTCTTGTCTCTCTTAATGGTCCCATTGGTAATAATGATGGCTACTACTGTCTGACCCTCTAACTCTGCCCATGCTTCACAAACTTTCTCATTTAAAGTCTATACAACACATGGGGTAACAAAATCAATTGTCATGGTTAATCTTATATGTCAACATGACTGGACCAGGGGGTGCCCAGATATATGGTCAAACCTAATTCTGGTGTTTCATGTAAGGATGTGTTTGGTTGATATTAATGTTTAAATCAGTAGATTGAGGAAAGCAGATTGCAGGCCACAATGTGGGTGGGCCTCATCCAATCAGGTAAAGACCTCTATAAAACAAAAGCATGACCCTCCCTCAAATAAAAGAGAATTCTCCTGCCTGACAGCCTTTACAATGCAACATTGGTTCTTTCTGACAGATGGTTTTCAAGGTAAGACATCATCAACTCTTCCTGATTCTACACAGCTTTCAGCCTTTGTATTTCAACTAGGAAGTTGGCTCCATTGATTTGGACAAGGCCAGCCTCCATAATCATGTGAGCCAATTCCTTATAATAAATCTCTTTTCAAATATAAGTGTGTGTGTGTGTGTGTGAGTGTGTGTGTGTGTGTGTCCCCTTCTGGTTGTGTTTCTCTGGAGAAAGCTAACACAGTAAGGAACTTTACCAAGGACACAGTGCCAATAAACTACAGAAAAAGAAATCCAACAAAGTTCTGTTTCCAAAGTCTACACTTAAACAAATACCACCCATGTGGTATAATGAAGAAACAACTTTTATTTTCTCCTGACTCCAAAGAAAGATATTCCTCTTGCCCCTGGATGAACTCTTGGTCTTTGTCAAGTTCCCTAACTTCTTTCTTTACACTCAGATAACAGAAAGTCCTGTGAACAACTGTCAAGCACTAGACATCAATGCAGACTCCAAACTTGTTTCAACATCTAGTCATTTAAGGGGTCCAACTAAGGTTGGGCACTTACAGTGGGAGAAAGGGAATTTCTGTTCTCATGCCAGAATGAGGTTGCCAGAAGATACTAAGAAAAGCGGGCATGGATTAGATGGCAGGCGCAGTCACCACTTGGGATACGGATCTCTGGTGGCGTATGCAGAGTTACAGACTTTTTCATGGATACTTCCCTCCTACCACTGCCATGGATGCTGACTGTCTCTTAGGTAGTCACTACAGCTTTAATTCATGTCTCCCTTCCAATGTTCTTATACTCTTGTTGTTCCATTGCCACTCCCTTGCAGCTTTCTTACCAAACTGAAAGTGGCTCTAGTCTAGCATATTGGCCATGGGAAGACACTCATGCCTCTTCCTACTGCTTTTCAGAGAGTGCTCATCTTCTCCACCACAGCTATAAGCTCACACCTGCTTCAACTCCAAAGCAGTTCACCAGCTTATTTTGACAACATTCTAGTTTTCCCTGGGAGCGACCCAGATTCAGGTTCATTATGTCACCAAACGTCAGAACACACGTATCAGGCTCTCCAAGTGATCTAGTTAACAGGGCTCCCAGGCTTGATAAGAGAGAAGGTGCAAGCACAGGTGGAGGTAAAGAGGCTCGCAGGACAGATTTCTTTAAGAAAAGTTGTCTTTAAGAAATCCTAATCATGCTCCCTTAAACTTTCCATAAGCTTAAAGTGGGTGAGGACTTCAAGAATCATGAAACTGGCTCCTAAAATACCTACTTAGAAGTATTTTCTTAGTGTAATGGCATCTTTTGATATTGTATACTGACTGTATCTTGGGGCCACACTGGAAGATGAACAGTCTCATTCTAACATCTTCTTGTAATGGACACTCTTATCCCTCTCCTACATCTTATTGGGCCTTACCATTTTGTCACACAGCTGTTCAATTTCCCACTTCCAGTATCTGCATCCATGAGCCTGAATGGAAGGTGGTAGTAGACTAGGACTATAAATTATTTTTTCCTAGAGCAGCCATCCACTAATGATTCACCCCCTGAGTAAGATATACCAAGAGGACAGTTTCCAATTAGGATTGAGCTCCTGTTGTCCACAATTGTAACTCACGTCTCTTTTGTGAAGCACCCAACACTGGTCATCTTCCCCTTCCTGTCTGACTCTCCCAATCCCTTATCAGGGTTTCCTGTCCTTGTCTCCTAAAGAAAAACCCAAGAACTCAAATCTTTTACTCATAGTCTGCTCCTGGGGGAACCCAAACTCAGATATTCTTAAACTCTTAATAAGTCTGCTACATTGTCATTGTTTTGACACACCAGGTCCTTCCTTTCAATTTTTAACCCATGGCCCAGAGCAAGAGTCTTAGGAACAAGGTAGTCGTCACCAAGGAGAGCAGTCAACTATCCACTGTAAGATGGCTATAGGTTCCACAGCCCAGCAAACTGAACATTTTTAGGTCAATGACAGTTTGATACCATGAAGATAACTGACCCCAGGAAATCAGGCTGAG
>NC_043710.1:37274338-37276012 GCF_006229205.1 Suricata suricatta
AACTATTGTGGGAAAACATTGATGTCTGAAACCCTTCTTCCAAGACCAATCCGCCCACTGCAAAGGATACTGCCACTGGGCTCCATTAAAGGCCTCAAGGCAACCCACGGGGCCCTTATTCTCTTTGTTCTTCATTTGTAGACTGCATTTCCTGCTGTAAACTGGCTCAGGCCCACCCAGCATGCCCGTCATTTCAGATCATGACCATTCTCTACCACTCCCTTCCATGTCAGAGAAAGTGAAGCAGTGTGCTTCTGGTAAGCAACCTGACGAATGTCCGAAGGTGGTGAGGCCTGCTCAGCAGCTCTCAGACATCCGGGCATCCCTGAGCCACTGCGTTCTCCCCCACCCCCAGCGGCCATCTCAGCAGAGCTGGGTTCCTTCAGAAACAGTTGTGAAGCCTACTGCGAAAAGAAGGGATGGTGGAACTCCACTTAATGGCAAAGAAGCGGCTTACCAACCAGGCGGCAACAATTCAGCTTGTTGGTCTTTTCATCAGTGATCATCAGCGCGCCTGCCACCTTATTGCCAAGGGGTCAGCCACTAAGACAAGCTTGTCCAGACACTACTGCAAATGGCTGGTGGGCAAAAGTGAATATGCAGGCAGTTCACAAAACTTCAGCTCCCTCTGGCATGTTCATTCCCTCGTGTTACCAATTTCCAAGCTTTCTTTCCACTCACCCCGGTCCATCTATGCAAAATCCTCATTCTACAAACTGAGCAAATGTTACTGTCATGTTCAGCTTATTCAAGATACTTAATTTATGCATTTGTTTGCTGGGCACTAAATTTTTTTAAGCCAGCTATTAATTCATTCTGATGGTGCAATTTCCATAATGTAATTCCCTGGGTAGCAAGGAAATGGCTTTATTTCCCCATTGAGACATTTTTTTCCAGGTACCATTATGAGTGTTCCATTTAGTTTTGCAATTAGTCTTATACTTAACATAGGCTGACTTCACAGAGACACATTTATTACTTTTGTTGCATAATGCTATGAAGAGAAGTTTTGGGCACAGACCTACAATTTTCAGGGAACTCGGTAGTTGAACAACCAAGCATACGAAGAGGGAGTAGTTCCATACCCATTCCACGCTTTCTTGCAACTGCTCCATGTACATGGACATCTTTCTCTTTTTCCCCATGCCACCCTCCTCTGCAAACCTCTGACCTCTGTCTACTCATCCTTATTTGTCAGCTTAAAAATAACTTTTTCAAACCTTCCCAGGCCTCTCATCTCCAAACTAAGACCAAGAATTTGTTTGGACTATTCCATCCCTAATTTTAAACATGTGGCATAGTATTTTTGTCATCAGATGACCAAGTAGCAGAAGGTGAATTACAAGATGGCCATTTGTCCTATAGCAGTTTGTCCAGCAGGGCACTGTTTGACCAGTGACATCGTTAATAAGCTCCCTCTTTCTTTTTTTTTTTATGGTTTTTATTTATTTTTGAGAGACAGAGACAGTGAGAGCAGGGGAGGGTCAGAGAGAGAGGGAGGCACAGAATCCCAAGCAGGCTCCAGGCTCTGAGCTAGCCATCAGCACAGAGCCCGACGCGGGGCTCGAAACCACGAACTGCGAGATCATGACCTGAGCCGAAGCTGGACACTTAACCGACTGAGCCACCCAGGCACCCCTAAGCTCCCTCACAAATGTTACAATGTAGATGTTA
>NC_043710.1:37276112-37306787 GCF_006229205.1 Suricata suricatta
AACTATTGTGGGAAAACATTGATGTCTGAAACCCTTCTTCCAAGACCAATCCGCCCACTGCAAAGGATACTGCCACTGGGCTCCATTAAAGGCCTCAAGGCAACCCACGGGGCCCTTATTCTCTTTGTTCTTCATTTGTAGACTGCATCTCGTGCTGTAAACTGGCTCAGGCCCACCCAGCATGCCCGTCATTTCAGATCGTGACCATTCTCTACCACTCCCTTCCATGTCAGAGAAAGTGAAGCAGTGTGCTTCTGGTAAGCAACCTGACGAATGTCCGAACGTGGTGAGGCCTGCTCAGCAGCTCTCAGACATCCGGGCATCCCTGAGCCACTGCGTTCTCCCACAGCCCCAGCGGCCATCTCAGCAGAGCTGGGTTCCTTCAGAAACAGTTGTGAAGCCTACTGTGAAAAGAAGGGATGGTGGAACTCCACTTAATGGCAAAGAAGCGGCTTACCAACCAGGCGGCAACAATTCAGCTTGTTGGCCTTTTCATCAGTGATCATCAGCGCGCCTGCCACCTTATTGCCAAGGGGTCAGCCACTAAGACAAGCTTGTCCAGACACTACTGCAAATGGCTGGTGGGCAAAAGTGAATATGCAGGCAGTTCACAAAACTTCAGCTCCCTCTGGCATGTTCATTCCCTCGTGTTACCAATTTCCAAGCTTTCTTTCCACTCACCCCGGTCCATCTATGCAAAATCCTCATTCTACAAACTGAGCAAATGTTACTGTCATGTTCAGCTTATTCAAGATACTTAATTTATGCATTTGTTTGCTGGGCACTAAATTTTTTTAAGCTGGCTATTAATTCATTCTGATGGTGCAATTTCCATAATGTAATTCCCTGGGTAGCAAGGAAATGGCTTTATTTCCCCATTGAGACATTTTTTTCCAGGTACCATTATGAGTGTTCCATTTAGTTTTGCAATTAGTCTTATACTTAACATAGGCTGACTTCACAGAGACACATTTATTACTTTTGTTGCATAATGCTATGAAGAGAAGTTTTGGGCACAGACCTACAATTTTCGGGGAACTCGGTAGTTGAACAACCAAGCATACGAAGAGGGAGTAGTTCCATACCCATTCCATGCTTTCTTGCAACTGCTCCATGTACATGGACATCTTTCTCTTTTTCCCCATGCCACCCTCCTCTGCAAACCTCTGACCTCTGTCTACTCATCCTTATTTGTCAGCTTAAAAATAACTTTTTCAAACCTTCCCAGGCCTCTCATCTCCAAACTAAGACCAAGAATTTGTTTGGACTATTCCATCCCTAATTTTAAACATGTGGCATAGTATTTTTGTCATTATCAGATGACCAAGTAGCAGAAGGTGAATTACAAGATTTCCATTTGTCCTATAGCAGTTTGTCCAGCAGGGCACTGTTTGACCAGTGACATCGTTAATAAGCTCCCTCTTTCTTTTCTTTTTTATGGTTTTTATTTATTTTTGAGAGACAGAGATAGTGAGAGCAGGGGAGGGTCAGAGAGAGAGGGAGGCACAGAATCCCAAGCAGGCTCCAGGCTCTGAGCTAGCTGTCAGCACAGAGCCCGATGCAGGGATCAAACCCACGAACCGTCAGATCATGACCTGAGCCGAAGCCGGATGCTCAACCAACTGAGCCACCCAGGCGCCCCTAAGCTCCCTCTTTCACTCTCACAAATGTTACAATGTAGATGTTACAGTAAACAGCTGCCTTTATTATGAAGTGTTGGAAGAGAAGTATATTCTGTATTCAAAAACTCTGCATTTAAGTCTGAGCTCAAATATGTCTTTGTTGTGTAGCCTTGAGCAAGCTACTTCTGCTGTTTAAACTTAGCTTCTTCAGCTATAAAAAGTGTCTAAGACAATATCTCCCTCAAGGATTGTCTGTGAAATAACAGAGTGAAAACTACTTTGATAATAGGCAAAGTGCTATGCAAATAATAGTTAACATGCCTCACTATACCTGTATGCATGTCTGTGTGGATGGATAGATAGACAGACAGTCAGTCACATATAGAGACAACTGTGAAACAACGTCTAGGAAGATATCACAGAATAATGAAAAGACTTATAAGAATTAGAAACTTGGGTTCTCAGCCTCATTCCGTTAATAAGAAATTATAGGCATGTCCTTTCCCCAGGATATCCGGACCTATCAACTGAAAAGATTCCCGTGGGTGCTCTAAATGCTTTGATTGTCCATTGAGGTATCTCATACCATTTCCTGATGAATCCTGATCCACAGAGATGTTTTATTTACTTAAAATGATGTGGTCTTTATAAATTTACTCACACGTAAATGCTTTTGTTAATACGGATTAGGGTGCTCCACCTGTTATCAGTTATACACTCTAAGTTAGGAATTACTCAGTTGGTGAAATTACTGGTCAAGAGGTAGGCACTGAGAGGCCATGGAATGCAAAACTACATTTAAGTGATCAATAGCTGCCTTCAAAAAGATTAAAATCTAAAATTCAAGTCTTCATATCATTCTTCCTACCCTCTGACTTATTTCGTGTTCCCTTCTTTTGATAGCTCTATTAGTGGACTGAACACATAGAAGCAAAATCTCATATTTTTCAAGAAATAAGAAGCTTCTATTTAAGCTCCATTTCTGATTAATTCATAACTGTCCACTAATTACAGAAGAAGCAGTTCTACTGCTTCTTTTTTGAATACTACTAGTTTTTTAATAACATTTAAAAAATTATTTCAAGAGACAGTGCAAGCACATGTGTGAGCAGGGGATGGGCAGAGAAAGAGGAAGAGAGAGAATCACAAGCTAGAATCCCAATGTAGCACAAAGCCTGACATGGGGCGAGATTCCATGATTCATGTGAGAGCATGACCTGAGCTGAAATCAAGACTCCTATGCTTAGTTGACTGAGCCACCCAGGCATCCCTTGAATAACTTTAGTAGAGGTATCAACATATACCTGGGTACATTTTGAAGCTCAGTCTGAGGCTGTAAAATATACAACATGCTGCAAAGTTTTCAGATTGAAGCAGTTTCCTTCAACTACATCAGATATGGAGAAAAAACATTGCTGCATGCTTACAGGATAGGTCAGGGGTCACTGGGTCACGAAAACGCCTCAGCTGTTTATGTCATAGATCAACCCCAACCTAAGGCAGAAGGCATACATGTCCTCCAGATCAGTACTAGGGTAGTAAAACTGATTGGACTCCACAAATCTTATTTAGGGTTTCTTCCTTGGTCCATGATCAGAAGGTTATATCTACTTAACCTCTCCTACACACCAGTGAAAAGAGAATGTCTTTGAAGTCAGACCTGGGTTCAAATTCTAGTTCTGCCATTTGCTAACAGTGTGATTATAGGTGGTAGTAACCTAAGCCTCTGCTATCTCACTTGTGAAAAGGGTAATACGTGTTTTTCAGGGATTTAGATAAGGATTTGATGAAAGTGTGTGTGTGTAAACATTTGGACAGAGCCTTACACTTAAATACACTATACTCATTAATTTCTGTGTGTCGATGTGCATTCAATAAACCCAGCCCTATTCACAAGTCCTATTCTTGTTTTTGATCCTCTGATACATGGAAGCCTTATCCTTGAACTATTTCCTGCACTACATCCTAGAGTCTAGAAATCAGATTCCCCAAATAAGCTAACTTAACACCAGAAATATGCCTGCTTCACTATTTCCCACTTCAAAGTCCTCTTCTCTTTGATCCACTCCATCACCTTGAACCTCCCTTAGTCCATTCAGGCTACCATGACAAAATACCACAGGCTGAGCGACTTAAAAACAACAGAAATTTATTTCTTATAGCTCTGGAGGCTGACCCAGGCTCCAACAAGGTGCCAGCATGGTCGTGCTCTTTCTAGTTCAGAGTCAGCATCTCCTCACTGTGTCCTTGCATGGTTGAAAGGGGTAGGGACTTCTCTGGAGCTTCTTTTATAAGGCACAAATCCCATTTATGAGGGCTCCATCCTCGGGACTTAAGCATCCTCCAAGGTCTTCACCTCCAAATGGCATCGTTTGGGGTTAATGATTTCAACAAGAATTTGAGAGGGATACATTCAGACCCAGCCCTCCCTCACCCACTGCTACAAGTTTGCCTAGACTATGATCACTAACTGTTAGTTCTCTGCACTTGGGTTGTGCCCACCAGCATGGACATCCACTGGTGACACTGGTTGTCTTTTCTATTTCTTTTTTCTATGATCATTTGCCCCCAAATATTCCTATTGCTTGACTCTTGTGCTCCCCTGTCCAATCAAAGTGCTCAGTCTCTGCTCCTGCCGGGTGTTAATAGGTTATTGATAGGGCAGTGTCCCTAATTCGATGTGCTAAAGACCTGGCTAAGGAAAAGTAGGTTTGTCAATAACTTATGGATTATATATTTATATATGCTTTTTTTTCATGCTATCAAAGGACAACTGCAAGCTGGTGCTAGGCATCTGCATATTTGCATGATACTCTATACAAATATTCTCTGATGATTTTAAGAGGATCTTCTTTTGCATTTGAGAAAGTATCTCAACTCTTTTTAGTTCAGAAATTCTATTATCTATGGATAATCTCTGTGTACATCACCCAGACCCAAATACTCTCCATCATATGCTGTATTACAGGTATCTTAAATAATGGAATTTTTTTAAGAGTACACTCAGCAGTAATTAAACAGATCTAAATAATGATCTTCCTGCTGGTGCTTTCATGCTTAATGCCTCAGTGCATCTCATAAAGCTTCACTTATTAGGTCCATCAATGCTCCAGATACGTAGACATTTACATCTGGATTAGACCTCACATTCCTCATTTAAGGACGCAGAACTGAAAACCAAAGAGTAAAAGAGAAAGGCCCAAGGATATAGTGTGTGTGAGTGGCCTCAGTAGGACCAAAATCCTGCCCATATAGTTTGAAAATCTTGGCAAAATAGGCAGAAATAGGATCAGGGGTGCTGAGCTACCAAACCCGTCAACTTAGCCAGGAGATCTTCAGCACAGAGCAGCCTCACCTATTTATACTCATGTGCATATCTAATATTATCTCTCCTAGGTAGATCATGATGTAAAAGAGGTTAGGAGTTACTGTTTTTATTCCTTTCCCCGCATACTTACCAGCTGCAATGTCAAAAAACAGAGTGTTTTGCTCAAGGTAATACAACTTATGGAAAGATGTGAGTTTAAATCATTGATTTAATCTTACCCAAAGGGTATCTCTCTTTTGAGTTTGTTTGTGTTTTAATTCCTATCAGTCATTGACAAATGACAACTTTCCCCTACCAATCTGGGTGATTAGGCCGGAGGCCTTCAAATCCAGCTGGCAGCTGATAAGGAATCAAAACAGCACCATTCTAAAGAAGAGGGAAAGGAAATTTAATTCCAAAAGCCAAGGGCAAGGAAGAACCCTGCAGGTTCTGAGGATGGTATGAATGTTGCAAAGTGGTGACTGTTTGACCTCAATTGAAAGACTCCAGAATATAGTGGAGAGGAGAAAAGCACCTACAAAAACCTACATCTATATTTATTTAATAATTAACATTTTTAGTGAATAAGAAAACTCTCATTCAAAAATATGGAGAGTGACAATCACTTGGCCATGCCTGAGTGGAAAAAAATGTATAAGTTTGTAATCAAATCTGCTGCTTATTCTTCCATTTAAAACACTGCCCCCCACCTTTGGCTTAATAATTAACCCCGATCACCCTGATTCATATCATCTTTACTCCAAATAGATCTTACTTTCATAGCAATACAAAGATTTTCCCATTGGGATGTTAATAATTTATACTGCTTTCCTTCACAAAGAATCTAAGTTATCATACCAACAATCAGCATTTTATTAGAAAACAACAGAAAACGCAACTAAACAGGATTAAGTAAAACTAGAGGTGGTCCTGCTTCAGGTGTGGCTGGGTACAGAAGCTCCAACAGTGTTTTCTGGATGTGGTACAACTTCCTCTCCCCACACAATTCTGTGTTGGCTTCATTCTAAAAGAACTTCTTTTCTCTAGTCCCCAAATGGCCATAACTGCTCCTGGTCATTGTCTTCCAGATTCCCTCCCTGGTATCAAAGTGAGACACTGTATCCAATACAACTAGAGAAAGAACGAGGTAGGGGTGGTGCAAGAATAACTTGGCGGGGGGGGGGGTGGGGAGAAAGAACAAAGAAAAACAAAATTGGATCTGCTGAAGGAACTTCTCAAACCCTGAACTAATCCTTGTGGCCAGGAAAATGCACCATTCTAACTGTCTCAGAGAAAGGTAATGGGTTTCGATGCTAGAGCCATAGGGACTGAAAGTGAGAGAGGTGGCTTCCAGAAGGAAACTTACCAACAGGTAAAAGAACCAGAACTCTGGGTTCTTTTACAAAAATGCCCTATTCTAGCTGTCATTTTCTCTTACCTGTCTGTACCTAGTTTCTGTAGCTGTGATTCTCCTGACTCTCCTTCAGGAACCCCCAGTGGGATGCTCAGATGAATCTAACTAGGCTCCACGCTTCTCTGATGCACACTCCAAAAACACAATCTTTCCCTGTATCCAACTCAGTTCAAACTCAACATCAGATCTGCTGCGTCCCTTCTCCCACAGATTTTGGCTATGACTTCCAGAGCTTCTGCGGACGGGAAACAAATTTCCCTAAATTTTCATCCTTTGTAGAGAAAATGCTTCTTCCACTACCCAGCAATAACCAGGTCTTTTGTTCATGTCCCAAAAATCCGTTTCCCTTATTACTCTCTCAGGAGAAATGTGTGACTCTCACATGACCCACGTTCCACGGCAAGTGCATTCTTCAAGCTCATACTCACACACATGACAGCTCCAGGGCTACGTAAAACCCCTTCTCATTATCTAACCTCCTGCCTGGCCCAGACTACATAGCTAATTACCTCAGTCACCCTTTCTAAGCATACACACAATAGGGACAATAATTCTGCCTTCTTCATTGAGAACTGGTATGACTAAAAAGGGTGATTCCTTAGAAAGATTTAGCACAATGCCTGGCTCACAGGTGTTGCATAGATACTTGCTGTTACTACTGGCAGAGGGGTGGGACTCTGGGTAGTTGACCATCAGTACTTGTTCTTTGAGCAGAATCTTATTTTATTGACTTTCTTAATTTTCTCAAAATTGTAATGACCATTTCCCACATGATAAATACCTAAAAGTAAATTTTAAGGCAAAGGAAATTAGTATTTAGTGAATTCCTACCATGTGTCAAATACTCAATAAAGGTTATTTCACTCAATCCTCACAACTATTTTTTTAGTTATTTTCCTCAATGAACATTTACCAAATAACCTCTGTGTGTTAAGCTTTAAGGACAGAAAAATGACAAGGACATGCTGTCTGCCTTCCCAGGCCACTGGGAGAAATAGATTACGCAAATTAGCTATGACAGTGTGACAGGAGGGGGAAAGAGGGCTAGGCAGGGACAAAGAGGAGGAGCAGAGGTAGATTCCTTGAAAGAGAAAAAAAAATAACTCCATTTTGATGGACAAGCAAAACCCAAGTCAAAATGAAGGGAAATATATTCCACTCAAAGGGAGGACGTAATAACTAAGAACATAGTGTGGACAAGCCCTTTATTTAGCCCTTAAGTCAGAGGTGTTTAAGTAACTTCCAAGCTCATGGAACTGTGAAGTGCTGGAAACTAGTTGTGAACACAGCAAACTGACTCCAAAAGTCCATACACTTAGCAATTAAGCTATTTCACAGCAAGTAGTGGTTTGACTGAAATACAGCTTTTATTACAGTGGAAGTGGCAGGGAATGAGCCTAGAGGTAGGTGGGAACTAGATCCGGAAAGACCAACAGAGCATGCTAAGCCGTGCAAATACCATTCTGAAGGTCACATATACACAGGAAGCTCTTCAGCATAGAATTATAGGACAGACAGACAGACAGTAGTCCTCACTTTGTGCCAGGCACTGCTTGAAGCACTTACACCTGATCTTACCATGGAAACAACCCATGGAAGTAGATACAAGTATTATCTCTAATTGTAAAAGTGGCTGAGTGATGACCCCAGCTGGCACAACTAGCTACACAGAAGAGCCAGGCTTCCAGCCAGGCAGCCTAGCTCCAAAAGCTCTGATCTCCACCACTCTGACCTCCTGCCTGCGGGTCGACCACCGCACATCCCTCTGGTTCTGGATGTGGGCTGGGTGGACGGGAACGCAGCCAGATGGGCAAGGACAGGGATGGTAATACCTCCTGTGAGGTGAGGCTCCCATCATTCCTATTCCTCAGGCAAGCGAACAAACTCTGAGGAGCTAAAGGATGTTGCCTTAGATCACACAAGATGTGTCAGAGTTGAGATTGCATTTCGAGTGTCAGACTACAGCTCTTATATTTACAAAGTTTGGGACTTCCTCTTGCTACTTCAATTTTAGTAAAATCATTCCAAATGATCCAGGTATAAAATAAAAAGGTTTCATTGTATGTGAATTCAGCATTCAAGTATGATCCCACTAAGTGACATGTTTAAGCATATCAGAAAATTATCCTCAAAGTGCCGTGCTTTCGCATCCATGTGATTTGCATAGCTTGTCTCTGGCTAATGGCTGTTAAGAAGAGACTGCAGAGCATGTCACTATTTAAAGTTGATAAGCATCATCATCACAGTGAGCAGGTCATTAGGAAAAGCATTATGTCTGCTCTCTTATGAATTGTTTTCAATATAGAATTGATCTTGAAAGGCAACAAAGGTAAATGTTATAGACTTGTTTTCTTTTTCCTTATACTCTCTTATCTTGGTATAATTTGAGCTTTGATGAATGTTACCCATCTCTATTCAATATCTGGCTTTATGGTGAAATTCCATCCTGAGACAGGAAATGTTATACCTTAGGAGGAATTAGATATGCTCAGCCCCTGGTATATGGATTCCAGCCACCTGTCTGCTTAATAAACACTATAGTTTTGCATTCAACTGAAAAACAGAATGCCTTTTAATGTAACAAAATCATGGAAAGTGCTATTTCCTACTTTTAAGGGCAGCATGTTACCTCTCCAGAGATTTCCTCTGTGTGCTCAAGGGTGCAGATTCAAGAACATGCCATAGTAATTTTTTAAAAATTGAAACCTATCTTGAAGGTTTTATAGTTGCTGATGTAGCCACTCGCCAGAGGGGACTGCTGAGCTCATTAAAACCCCTAATCCGGGATGTGTCACACCTACTTTATCTTACCTCTGTTAAGCTAACTTTTAGAAATTTAAAATAACATGTGTATTGTACATTATATTTCAAGTGGGCAATGCTATGCTACAGTCATAACACCTACTAATTTCAGAACATACATCTGTGAATAGGTGTGTTTTACTTTGTTGTTATGCATAAAGCAGATCCTCTTACAAGAAATTTATTTCACTTGCTTTTCTTCTCCTTAATATAGTCCTCAAAGAGATACTATAAGTGAATATACCAACACTCAATTTCCTTAATCTGGGTAAAACCCTATGAATCAGCTTTATATGGTGTAGGGAGATAGAAACCAAACCATTTTCCGATCTCATCTAGACATAGCTCAAAAAATAGGTTATACTTTAGAGAGAGATCTAGAATTCTTCTGCCATCTACACAGTTACTTATACAAACTAAATAACCATTTTATGAAATTTTAACATTCTACGTGTAACAAAATATATTAGTTCAGTACTCCTAACACAAACTTAAAAGTAGTATTAGATTAGATTTGAATAAATACAGCCTTATGCCTGTTCAGTATCTTTCAGTACATGCCACATCAAAAAGTGGTATTATCCACAAATGAGCACGGTGATACAAAAATACAGTGGAAGGGAACAGACATGCAATTTCTCGGTTTTAGGTTTAAAAATGGAAAATGTATCCATTTTAGAAGAAATGATCACTGACAAGAGAAAATTGTCACAGTAGCGTGTGGGAATCACTTATTTAAGTAATAGAATAATGAAGGGTCCAGGGCTCAGGTGGAGTGACTTTATTGTGTCCCTGGCAGTCCTACTCAAGAGACAGTTAATGATTTTGAATTTTTTCCACTGCTTTCAAGTGACCCATAAAGCGGTTTCTCAATTGTTCTTCAAACTAGCAGGATCAGAAGCTTAGACAAAAAGCGAACTGTCTAATTTGATTGAATCCAGATATAAGTGGTGATGACATGGTTGGAAAGAATGCATTTACTCAACTGGAAACATTTTTAAGCCCTGGATACTTCCAGTCTTTCTTACCTGAAGGCCTACAAAAGATCTGCACAGCGTGTCAGCCAGAATCCATTTCAAAACTGCACAGAGGTATATTTTCTACAAACAGTAAAGCAGCCACTTTTAGGCACTTAGAATTTTATTTACAACACTGATGTAGCAGAGACTGCTAATGCTCCCCGACAGCTGTGTGCTCCCCATTCCTGATGTTCTGTGGTTTTCAGTGTGGCCACGGACTGAGTTCTGCTCAATGACATGTAAGCCAAAGTGATATGTGCCACTTTCAGGTCTGGCCCATAAAACCCTCCCCTGCATGATTGCTTTTTCCTCATGTGATGATGGAGTGGGGAGGATTCTGAGAAGCAGGAAGAGGTCACAGCCATAAGAAGGTGAGCAGGTTCCTATCCAACTCTGCGGAGCAACATGCCAACTCACCGTCCGCTCTGTGAGTAATGATAGGAGTAATCAGAATTTATCCTTTTGGACCTCCTGAAATTTTGGAGCTTGTCTATTACAGCAGTGACCGCTATTTTCTTGCCTTTTACAAGTAATTTCACATGTGTTAGCCATTTTGTGCTACAGTTATCCCATTTAGGAGCTGAGAGAAGAAATTGGAAGTGTCATTATATCTAACAACAAATGGGGAAATGAGCAGCAAGAGGTCACTTGATTGGTTCAGTTATCACAGGACAGTGTGTACAACAGGTGCCCTGGCAAATAAATATCTAGGTAAAAATGAAAACAGGAAACAAATGCAATAGAACCAGACATGAATTCATTGTCGTTGAATTGTAAAATAAGTGTATTTTAAGGAGTAAGCTTTGAGCAATTATCAACAGAGCTAGGGCACTCTACCATGAGAATATCTAACTTTATTCTAGCATGCCTAAGGCTGAAATGAAGAAATATATCATTGTGTTGAGATAGAAAGAGGCAGAAATGCAAAACAAGCAAGTGTGAACCACAGTGCATTCTCCTGGTCTGTAGTAGTTAAGCATTCCTCCAAGATTCTGGGGAGGAAGGACTGACATTAGCACTACCCCCAAATTCTGTATAATTTGCACATTATATGTAAATGTGTTCCCATTTGGCCTTTGTGTCTTTAATACAAATCTGAGTCAAGAGCTGTCTGAGGTAACATTAAAGAACTATCTAGGCTAGGCAGACCCAGCAGCAGTACCTGACCTAGGCTTCTGACTGCTGCTTAGCTCTCTCATGGCACGACCATCATTACAAGGGACCAGATCCCTTGAAACTAAACTTGCCTTAAAATGTGGAGTCCAACTGTATGCAATAGTTTTTTGGTTCTATGTATGATAATGACTCTTTGCACATATTCTGAGTTGATATGTACATGTCAAGGATAGCTGGGGCCACTCTATAATTGTGGTAGGGTCCCTTCCCTAAGGAAAGAAAAAAAAATCTCAAGGCAGTCTTGCTATTTGCGTATGTGACAACATCCCTTACGACCTTGTAACCTGAGACCACTTTAATCAGACTGCATGTTTGTGTGTTACTATATGTGGGAGATAAAGAAGTAAAAAATATATTAAGAAAATCATGCCACGTGGTGTTCAGGGCTCAGTTCTTTGGGTGTGAACCCCACTGAGCGATGCCAGCTGGAATAAAGTTGCTTCCTTGAAAGAAAAGCCTCAGTGTTGCGACTCTGTTAAAAAATCCTGCTACATAATAGTACCGGTTGCTAAATCCTTTGAATATTTTGCAAATCAATGCTCTCCCAAACACATCATAATCCAGAAGATGGCCTAGAGATTGATTATGATGTCTTCAATAATGTAGCCTAAAGAAACAGTAGGAAACATGTCCTGGTCCATTGAGCATTGTTACTTAGGAAAGAAAGACTGTTATCTTGATTTCTGAACAGAAAGTCAATGTTCAGTAGACTGTTTTAAAATAAAATCGACTGAAATATATTTATAGGGCTCTGCTAATCTCATGAGTCATTTCAGATGTGACAATTATGGATAACAAACATATTCGTAACTCACCAGAGTACAATCCTCAAAATGCACTCAAAAGATTTGGCACTTGCCTAAGCATGGGATTCCCACTCCCTCTGTGATGCAAGCTGGTTAAGTGGGTTTCCCTTAAGCCCCCAGGGATGTAGCTATTGTCTGCAAACTTTAGAAAGTAAACATTGACTTTGGAAGTGAAAGTGCTTAAGTGCATCCAAGAGACTCTTTCTGCCCAGTAGATATGCACTTGAAGGAAAAGAGTATTAAATGCCAGGACAAAACTATATCAAGTATACTGATATTATTTATAATATCAATTATTTATATAATATTATATCTATATTATTGTATATTATTCTATGCCCTCAGGTCCCCTTCCCTTGCCTCAATCTTGTTAGTGCACTCAGTTAGCTTCAAGATCACAAAACAGCTCTGTGTCTGCTTGCAGTTCTCCATCAGACTCATGAACAGAACATCTCTTGATAACTCAGACGAGACAATCCATTTCATTTCCTAGTTTCAGTCACATTTTTTCCAAAGGGAGCATTATTGAAACTTTAAGCATAATATTCCCCTCCAGGCATAGACACTCTTCTTTTTCTTTTAGAATTAAGACTATAACAAATAATAAACCCGCTTCTGAGTTTAGTGCCAGTGTTTGTTGGTAAGCATTTTTAGGGTACTGAGTTTGCCAAAAAGGTTTGAAGTTATTTTAATACCATTTAACACTGCAGTTGCAGCTCAAATACTTATGTTAATATACTACCAATCTACTTTTACTAGTACTAATGGTGCGTTAAACAGAGGTGAGCATTTCTGGAGGGTGGAGAATCTTGGCAGGCTTTCTTCTCTAGTCCTCAGGAGGGAATGATAATGGAATGATTGTGTTAAGTTTTTTTCTTTCTATACCCAAGTAACAGCTGTTTCCCTTCTGAGGAGAAGTGTTTCCTTAGCAAGTGACAAGCTGGTTCGTGTGTGCTATAGGGACCATGGCTCCAGCATAACACAAACCGTCTCTTCTCTCAGACCTTATCTATCAGGCATAGACAGACCTCCAGAACTTTCCGTCCCTATGCAATCAGTAAAGCAAAGATTTGATCAGGTATCTGCATTCTCCCTTCAGCTTCTGCCCTCACAATCAAGACTGTATGAGAGGCAAGCCCTGAAATGGGGCCTGATTGTCCCAGAGAGTACAGGATAAGCTCAACAGTAGGATTCCTACATTGTCCCATGTCTATTTTGTACTGATTTGAAGCCATAGGAATGGATTAGAAAAAAAAAAATGACACTCCTAACCTCCAACAGGCAGTGGTAGAGTAATATTCCATTTTTATGAACCTAAGTTCGTCAGTGGTTCAAAGTTAAATGACCAACAGAATAGTTGATTTCATGCTGTTTGGGGCCACAAAGTGGAATACTGATGGGAGTCTCATGAATGTTTCCCAATGGTCATACAGAGCCAAGAAAAGTATGAAAAAACAATATGCTACTCAACAGTACATGCTGAGGTACTATGAAAGTCTCTTAGAACATGAAAGACAGAATTCTGAGTCTAGTTACTTGTCATTTCCCCCATGTTGACTTGACTTGGCACTTGATGAGTGCTTTCAAGCTCTGAATCTAGCCCTGGTTAAGACTGCTGAATAAATAAGTGGATGAGTCTGAAAAGGAGACATTTAAGATTTTGAAATAGATGCAAAAAAAAAAAATAGATGCAAACAGATGCAAGAAAGACACCACACATGGGCTGCCTATTGCCTTGCAAATTAAGCTAAAGGATTTAACCAATCCTGGTGAAATTATGTTTGGTATCCACATGACATGGGGTATTGATGGGGCACTCAGTATCAATAGGAATAAAACATAAAACAGAATAAATGAACTTTCTATGTAAAATAAATAATGTATTTGAACTTAACAGGTCCATTGATGGTTTTCTAAAGTATTAAAATAGATAGTACATAAGCACTTACAATTTTAACCTTTCTTTGATTACCTAAATGGTGGTTTAGACTCACAGTAATTAATACACAAAGCTACAAGAGCAGAGTGGATTTGTGTGAGATGAACTAGCCAATTCCTATGTTGCATTATTTTATATTTACTGAGCACCCAGAAAGCACTAGGTCTTATGTCAGGGGGAAATGCTGGTATGTAAACAGCTAAATTTAATAATGCATAACACATTAAATATTACAAGCAGTAATGAGAGGGGGAAATGTTTTTCTGACTGAGAAGATCAAGGAAAAATGGAATTTGAGTGGGCCTAGGAAGGGTAAACAGGATTTCAACTGGAAGAAAAAGAGGATGGAAAAGTCTCTCCAGTATAATAAAGGATGCCAAGGAGAGGAAAGGGGCATGATATCACTTGGCCTTACCTGTTAAGAGAATGGTTAGTGAAATAAATGTCAAGTGTGACTGATAAGGTAATGGGGAGAGCTACCGTAAGAGATGAGGCTTGAAATATCCAAATATGGCCAAGCTATTACAAGGTCTTGAGTGCCTTGCTGAAGAGTACAGACTTTGTTAGATAGGAAATAGCTTCCATAGAAGAAAATCTTGTCATCATTCTGTAGCCCATTACTCAGATTAAGAATATTTAGGCATGGATTATGGTTTGACATGTTCCTAATAAATTATTTCTTACCACTGCATGTTAGAATTTGTATCTCTGTGTTAAGAACACTTTCTGATAACTGGTTGAACTGAAAGAGATTTTGTCATCCACCCCCACATCAGTCTTGTCTTTATATTTATGCTTTATGGTTAAATCATCAAATAGTCCTTAAAAATTTTGAAAGGGACATTTTTAAAGTTTATTTATTTGAGAGAGAGAGAGAGAGAGAGAGAGGGAGGCAGAAAGAAAGAGGGAACAAGAGAATTCCAAGCAGGCTCCCCACTGTCAGTACAGAGCCTCCCCAGGTCAGCCATCTGACTGACCTGGCCCAGTTATTTCAGTATGATCCTGAAATAACAATCTTTAATACTACCAAAGCGAAACACTCCCACAGCATCTTCTTTAGGTGGAAAATTGTAAGTGGCTCTTACCGCTAGGAGTACAGTTCACATTCATTGCAAAGATTCTTCCTATTGGCAGAGTCTGATCCTGAGCTTCCTCTACCTACCTGCTTCCTGATTTTATCAATGAGCCAGTTATAGGCTAGAGTTTCAAATTCCTCCTTGAAATGTTATGAAATTGTTCTACAACCAGAGTTGTGCTCTTAGAAATATATTCACAACCTTTATCTATTTACCAATATGAATGTGTTTTTACAAATGGTCCTGGCTCTAAATGGGTCAAACCAAGCTATAATGTCAATCTTGCCTTTTGCCATTGTGTCCAACATTTTGTCTGTACACCTGAAGGCAGAATTTTAGATTGGGGCTTTCTTGCATCCTTCTTCATTACATTAACCACTTTCAAAACCACATCGGGAGTGTTGTAAGTACTCTAGCCAAGGGCTTTCCTATTCCCCTTGCATGGGCTTTAAAATCCCTAAATATCATCTTCTCTGATTCATAGCTTCACAGTTTATCAACTTTATTAACTTCCATCATATCATATTAAAATAACTTACTTTTCTATTCTGCTTCTCCCTCTCCTTTCTTCCCATAGTGCCTCTCATTGCACATCTACCTTTGGGTGAGGTGGTGTTCTCAGGCTGGGGACAAGGCTCCAGAGACCTAACCATCAATGTTCAAAGCAGACTCTTGCTTTGTTGCAGAATTTTCTAGATCCACAAGTATATGCTCTATTAGAAAGGAATCCCAATGTGTTCACTCAACAGAAAACTCCTGAGTGCTTAGCTCTGTGCTAAATGTTGGCTAAACTGAGATATGTAGCCTTGGCCTTTAGGAAGCAGAAGAATAAATGATCAACTTCGACATGGGATTATGGGGACAGGAGTAGTGTTTGGAGAGTGTCTTTGGAGCACAGAGAAAGAGCACTCACCCAGCCTGAGATCAGGGAGGGCCTCCTGGACTTGAAAGATAGGAAAACAATGAAAGTACATTCTCATAAACTATAAAGTCATTACAGAGCCCGCTCACACGGTTTTAAAATAAACACCAGACAAGGGAAGATTAGTAACTATATTTCTCCAGACAACAAAAGAACATTTAGGGAACACTACTAGTGTGATATCACCCACTATCTCCTGAAATGCTGGAGAAGTCTGAGCAAGGGCATCACACTAGGTTTAGAACAGGCCCTAGATCACTATACCTACAATAGGAAAGAGTTGCAGCCAGGGAACAGATACTGAGATGTGAGCCAATCAACCCTCAGCTAACTCCTTAACTCTGATTTTTCACATAAATAATTCATCATTTATAAAAAACAAAAAGGTTCCCTGTGTGGCTTTCATTTAAGAAAGAGGGTGAAACTAGACACAAACATTTTGCCACTTCTTAATAGAAGTTGTAGATGGACTTGGGGGAAGCGGTGCTTCTTTTCCATTTATCTGATTTTCCCAAGAAAGGTCTGCGCTTGGCTGCTTGCCCCACCCTCCCATTCTTCCCTGATTGCCAGTCAATGAGAAAGAGGAACTGGATGGCAGAGCCCAGCTCTTGCCTCACTTATTCACTAGGGATCAACAGGTACACAGGGAACACAATTGCTGGGCTGTTGTTATTGCCATACAGTGTGCAGAGGAAGCCCTACATGGAGATGCTCTATGTGTTGCCTTGGTCCACCGCGAATAGATGCAGAAGTCGGTCTCATTCAGGGGTTCAAGGTTATGAATACCAGTGTCGAATACATAAGCCATGTTCTCTGGTATAATTTTTATCAGTACTCATATTGACAGTTTAGTTCCCACTGCTTGATTTATTTGTCTCTCAACCAGTTTTGAATGCAGGTGGGGGGGGAGGTGGAGGAAAGAGCTATCGTTTTTAGGCTCTCCTCCAACCACAACAGTTTATCATAAAAAATTAATATATTAGTCCCCAAGAGATTCATCATCTCAGGTATCCTGATAAGGCCAAGCTTTTGAGCCTACAAAACAGAGGATCTGATCCTCAACCACAGGGACAAACATAAAGCCAGCCTGTAAGGAGAGAGAAATATGAAGCCAATCCACAGGGATGCAGCAAGGAGACAGAGGACTATTTGTATTCCAACTCTTGGAGAAATCTGTTCCTAAGTCCCAGCCATTTTTTTTTTTTTGCCCTCAGGTCATATGACAGGTGTGAAAAGTGAAGGCTTGCTGACACTTCCAGCTTCACCAGCATGCAGCCAATGCAGTTGCATGGGGCCCCTCACTCAGAAGGACTCTTCATTTGCAGATTCATGCTCTGTGGCCACATTAACATTCTTAATAATTTCATTTTGGAATTTGTTCTGTAAATTAGTTCTACTGGTACAAAAGAGCATGCAACTGGGGCTCTGTAGCCTTAGCTTATGTGTGGTTCCCACCGCCCATAGCCTACCCACCTCTCCAGGACAAGTTCTCAGCTCTCCATTCTTCTGACCCCTGGGCTCTGGTCCCTCAGAGCCTCTCTTCTCCACTCAGCAACAATTGCTTCCACCCTCAACAGGGTCTGGGGCACAGATAATAGGAATGGTGGGGGTTAGGAATGCTTGCTCAGAGTTCCCCAGGTAAAAGTATGCCTACTCTACTCTAAGGAGTCACCACTCAAGTGCATTCCACAGGTGATTTGAGGAACTGCTGGGGAGACTGCAGTCCCTCGGGTTGCTCATCCATTGAGGACAGGGGTGCAGGGTTCAAGGCAAGGGGAGATACCTGGTTCAACCTCCCTGCCCCAGCCAGGTCACAGTGCACTGGTCAAGGCAGAGAAGAGCCCTGCATTCAGTGGGCCAAGTGCATGTGCCAAGTTACGGGACGGGCCTGAAGCTCCTCTAAGTGTGTGCACTCACCCCAAGAGTATCTTCATGGCCAAGAGAGAATTAGACACCAAATTAAAAAAAACCCACACCATGATAGGTTGAGAAAGAGACCACAAAAGAAAGGCAAACGCTTTATATTTTAGTACTTTTAAACAGAAGATGTTTCCTTTATTCCTACTCCCCACCCCCCAGTCTTTGATTTTACTCTGGGCTCTGACAATCACATAGCCAGTCTTGCCAGTAGATTCTCTTACGTGCAACCAAAGGAGTCCTAACACATAATAATGCCTTTCACATGGCTCTAAATCTTCAATATTTTTTCTTTATTTATTTTGAGAGAGTGAGTACTCATGCAAGTGGGGAAGGAGCAAAGAGAGGAGGAAAGAGCGAGAACCTCAAGCAGGCTCACACAGTTAGCGTCGAGTCAGATGTGGGGCTAGAACTCAGGAACCATGAGGTCATGACTTGAGCTGAAATTAGAGTTGGATGCTTAACTGACAGAGCAACCCAGGTGCCCCTTGAATAATTCTTTATAAGCCTCTTTCACATGAGATAATACCCTTTTGTAAAGTGTTACTTTGGGTGGAAAGTATCTGTTCAAATCTTCTCCCCATACTACTTAGTGAAGTCTCCAGGGACCTTGTCTTATTTGCCTTTTGCACTTTTGGTGCCCAGAACTATGCTGCAGGCTCAGAACTCACACTTACTGTGTGTTTGCAAAATAAATGTCAATGTTATTAGTCATGAAGACAATAGTGTTCTCAAGGATCATCACATCTTACTCAGCCCTTAGAGACAGAAAAGGGAGAAGACGCTGTCTATCACTTACTATGTGGCAGCTGCCCAAAACTCACCTCTAGTTCCAGATTAATGCAGGACTGTGAAAGCAGATCAACACTCCCACAGACCATATGTCAGGTTGTACAAATCAGATCTGAAATAACTTGCAAGTGTTTTGTCCATTTAACCCCAAATTTTTAGCAACAAATCGTACATAGCTTTGAAAGTATTTCAGTCTGTTTCTCAAAAAATACAAGCAAATTTTAAAATGATAGATTGCCGTTGTACTCTCTTCCCTTTCTGACTTCTTTACAGTCTCTATTAGAATATAAGGGGGAAAAACAGAGAGGGGCTTAAATGATGAACAGCTAGGGAGGAAGAGGAGGAAGAAGGGGAGAAAAAAAATGGAGAAGATATAGGAAGGGACCTGAAGGGAAGAAACTAAAAGCAGTCAATAGTACAGTTTACTGGGGGTAAACTGGATTCAGCTCTGTCTTATTCAAGATTTACCTGTGAGCTGGAACAATGCTATCAACCACCCAGGGATATGGCGGGAACTAATGAGATAACATATGTGAGCACACCCAGCAAGGCATCCTGCACATACTTTGTGACTGTTGAAGCTGAACAGGTATTTACCATCCCTGTGAAAAAAAATTCCAGAAAACACCTTCCGTAGGCATTGGCCACCAGGAAAGCCCATGTGAAAGAATTCATACCAATTAGTCTTGTTTTAAAAATAGCTGTCTCATGTTTTGTTACTAGTAGTGTTAACGGTGTTTATTTCTATGCATATGTAATCAATTCCATGAACAATCCTATATCTAGAAAATTTTTGACAGATTAAAAAAAGTAGTTTGAGGGCGCCTGGGTGGCTCAGTCGGTTAAGCGTCTGACTTCAGCTCAGGTCATGATCTCATGGTTGGTGGGTTCAAGCCCCGCATTAGGGTCTGTGCTGACAGCTAGCTCAGAGCCTGGGGCCTGTCTTTGGATTCGGTGTCTCCCTCTCTCTCTGACCCTCCCCTGCTCGCTCGCTCTCTCTCTCTCTCTCTCTCTCTCTCTCTCTCTCTCTCAAAAATAAATAAAATATTAAAACTTATTTTAAAAAATAGTTCAAGTTGTCTAGTTATCCTTGTCCAACACGCTCTGTAAATGCTTTGGTTACAGGTGGAAAAGACAACTATAAAATGTATGCCCTGAAATGAAGACACAGATTTGGGTATTTCAGGCAGAAGGCTTAGGGTCAAGCCAACTCATGAACTTCCTCCACGTCCTCCCTCACTGTACCACTACTAATACTGTTTTACATTTTAGAGCCTGTGATAGTTTAAAACACATACATATATATGCCTTTAATAATTCTTCGCAATAACATTGTTGGAAAAACACAGATAGTGATATTAACCCAATTTTAGTATGTATCACATATTACATATGTCTTACAACTCGGCAGCAGTGAAATCCTGTCTAAGCCCTAGCTCTCTAGACTCGTGACCCGGTTCTTGAACGACACTGCACTGCCTCCCCAAGCAACATTTATAAACACAAGACTCTCCCCACCTTCTTGATGTCCACATAACTGACCATGAAGACCACTTTAAGAAAATCACTGTCATGTATTCATAACGTTCTAGGGAAAATGTATTTTCAGAGCCTGTGGACACCAGGAACAGGATTTGAACTTTTTTTTTTTTTTTTTGCCATCAGACTTTCAAATTCCACAACCGTGAAGTTGCTACTTATCACAATGGCATGAGATGGTTTGGCAAACACAAACTCACTGAACTAGGTAATTAATACTGTTTTATGAGGTAACATTTTTCTGAAAAAAAAAAAAAAAGCATTAAAATCAAATCCCTATGTGCTGCTCAGATTTATAGCATTGGCATGTGAGTGCCAGCAGTGGGCTGGAAAATCTATGAAATTGTGTTAATATTTATATGTTTTTGTTTTACTTTTGAGGTATCTTCAGCTTTTTTTTTTAAAAGCTGAGCACTGGCCTTTTTATTTGCCTCATGGACCTTTAAAAAAACCTACAAATATTGTATGTATAAATTTCCATTGTAAAAGATAAACACAGCATTGAATTCATAATAAATGAATGTCCTTTGTCACTCTGTTACTCACACACACACACACACACACACACACACACACACACACACCCATAGGAAAGAACATGAGCAGTTTGCATGTCCCAGTCTCTATGCACCTACAGAAGTATGCATATATTTATAAATAATAAATGGATGTGATGATGCTACAGGCATTATTCTATAGGTTTATTTTATTTTTTTCAAAATCAAAAATGTGTCTTGGAGATCTTTCAGAGTATGTTACGTAAATGCACATACACGTGTGTGTGCATACATACACTTAAAGTTTTTAAAATCATTGTATTCTATTCCAAGAAATGATATGTGAAATAAATCATTCTATTACTGACAGATTTTCCTGGTTGTTTCTGGCTTTCAATGAATATACACAATTCAGCAAAACACCTCTGTCTGTGCACACTCCCTCCTCATGGGAATGTGCCTCTCCTAGAATACATTTCAAGAGATAAAATCAATGGAATTAAGAGAATCCCTTTACTACTCTTCAGATTCACTTTAAAAGACATATTATCTCAAGTTGCTACTAAAATTTTCACCAATTTACACTCAGGCATGTACACAAATAAAAACAAAACTGTTTACACCAACTTCACCAACAGAGAATAAAACCAGTTTTTAAAAATTCTGCCCAATCTACCAAAGACATGAATAGATACTTCTCCGAAAAAAGACATCCAGATGGCCAACTGACACATGAAAAAATGCGCAACATCACTCATCATCAGGGAAATACAAATCAAAACCACAGTGAGATACCACCTCACACCTGTCAGAATGACTAACATTAATAACTCAGGCAACAACAGATGTTGGCAAGGATGTGGAGAAAGAGGATCTCTTTTGCACTGCTGGTGGGAATGCAAACTGGTGCAGCCACTCTGGAAAACAGTTTGGAGGTTCCTCAAAAAATTAAAAGAACAACCCTATGACCCATCAATTGCACCATTAGGTATTTATCCAAGGGATACAGGGATACAGGTGTGCTGTTTCAAAGGGGTACATGCACCCCAATGTTTATAGCAGCACATCAACAATAGCCAAAGTATGGAAAGAGCCCAAATGTCTATCAATGGATGAATGGATAGAGAGGATGTGGTGTATATATACAATGGAGTATTACTCAGCAATCAAAAAGAATGAGATCTTGCCATTTGCAACTACATGGATGGAACTAGAGGGTTTTATGTTAAGTGAAATTAGTAAGAGAAAGACAAATATCATTGGCTTCACTCATATGAGGACTTTAAGAAACAAAACAGATGAACATAAGGGAAGGGAAGCAAAAATAATATAAAAACAGGGAAAAGGACAAAACATAAGAGACTCAAACATGGAAAACAAACAGGGTTACTGAAAGCATTGTGGGAAGGGGGATGGGCTAAATGGGTAAGAGGCATTAAGGAATCTATTCCTGAAATCATTGTTGCACTATATGCTAACTAACTTGGATGTAAATTAAAAAATTAAATTAAAAAAAACAATTCTGCCCCATCTAGGACAGGATTATGGCGACTTAATCACTGTACATTACTCTCTCTCTTCATCGGCATGTCATCTCTGGAGAGGAGGACTGAGAATATGCGATATGTCCTTAAGCAGGCTACTTAACCTTCCTGTGTCTCAGTTCTGTCTCCTCTAAAGTGGGCATAATTATAATACAAAACTCAAATGATCCTTTCCTATTTTTCTGTACATTTTCCCTCCTTTTAAATGTAATGTTGTTACTTTCCTCTTTGGTTAATGCAGTAAGGTAACACATATTTAATGAGTGCCTACAATGTGGCAGGCATCGTTCTAGTCACTGAGACAGTGCAGAGAGACAAAACCAAGTGGTTCCTCTCAGACAGCTTACATCCCAGTGGGGAGGCAGACAATACAGAAGCAAATACATAAATGTATAATGTTCTGTTATGTTGTTTAAAGAAAAAATAATAAAGTAGGCTGTGAGGTTAAATATTAAGGGTACTATTTTAGAAGTGGCCAAAGTAAATTCCTGGGATAAAGGGGCCCTTGAGTAGAGACCTGAAGGAAAGGAGCACCCAGCCTGAGGGGAAAGCAAGTGCAAAGCCTTGAGACTGGAAGCTGGTTGGCATGTTGGAGAAACAGTGAGGAATACTATGTTGGCATGAAGGGAGAGAAAAGAGAGAAGCCGGTTGAGAGGAGCCAGAGACCAGATCCTGAATGCTCTCACAAGCCACAAGGAGAAACTTAAATTTTATTCTAAATACAGATGGAAGCCAAGACACCACATCTGTATTGCTGAACTGCTACCACACGGAGGCTGAAACTTTCTGCCTCCTACACAAGCAGATACCTTGAGTATGGCCACTGGCAGTCCCCACTCGCCCTCTGAGCAAAGCACACAGGGAATAAAAACCCATGTCAGCAATCAGAGTGTCCCTCACAAACTCAGGTTAAGAGGCAAAGCTAAACAGAGCCATGAAGTTTTGGAACCACACCCCAGACCCAAATGCATACCTTCTGCATTCAATCCAAAACGGAGACTTAAATCATTTTTCTTCTTCTCTGATGCACAGTGCCCCCACGAGATGACAGGCCAGGAATGGAACCCCGGTCATGCGCAGCTACCAGAATGGTGACAAGGGTCTACCACATGAGTACCAGAAGCCCAGGCAGGGGAGCTGGTCACAGCCCACCCCTAAGGCAGTAAGCCTACCTCTGCAGATGGTCCCATTTCCCACGTAGCCCGGTTTGCAGGTACAGCTGTGTCCCTGGACAGTGTTGGTGCAGATGGCATTCTCGTCACAGTTGTGCTGCCCACTGCCACATTCATCATGCTCTGTTGCAGGGTGAGAAAGAAAGAAATAAAGAAACACCTTTTCTTAAGTTGGAATCACAGGTGTTGGAAAAGTAAGTTGGGACTCACCAGATATGAATGACATGACTACTAGGTATGGGGATCTTACCACGTACCTAGAAGTTTCTATCCCTGGTGTGGTTGAAATCTAACAGTTCTAAAAGATAGAGGTCATTATCTCCACTTTGCAAGTAAAGAGACAAAGGGTCAGAGAAGTCAGCATCTTACACAAGTCACATGACTGGTAAGCACTGGTCTGAGGGCATTGCCTCTTCCATGCTCTACAAACCTTTCTACAGAGGCTCCACGGCAGTGTTTCTCAATGGGGGGCAATTTTGCATCCCATCCCCACTGGAAACATTTGATGATATCAGACAATACCGTTGGTAATCATGGTTTGAGTAAGGGTGTTACCAGAATCTAGTGGATACAAGGAAGGATGCTGCTAAGCATCTTACAACGCACAGGAAAACACAAGAAAGCATGAGCCAATACAAAACATCAACAGTGCCTGGGCTGGGAAACCTTCCTCTAAGGTTAAGAAAGGGGGGAAAAACCCCACATGTGACATTCCATGGTTTCCTTAGAACAAAGAGAGCGAAGCTGATATACCTTGGTGAAGAAGGAGTGACTAACAAGGAATTTCAGAGGAATTTCACTGGTCACAGAAAATGTTGGCAGGCATGGGGTTGTGCCGAGTCCAAAAGGGGTTTACTCTTAGGACCTCTCTTAAAGGGCCTCCAGCAGGGCCCTTAACTCTAGTTTTCCAGGTAATCCAAGTTCACAAGGTTCAGCATTTAACCCCTGGGTTGATGCCTAATGGGAAATCACATGATTATATATTTTCAAATAGCTACAGCATCTGTAACCCACAAAACGTGGAGAGAAATTGGTCTAACACTTTACGAAATGCATAAAAAGAATCCAAGTTAGAAATCAAGATTTCACAGATAGCGATACCTTCCTGTCATCAGCAGGAAGTTTAAACAGTCATCTAAATGGCTACTGTGTAACTAAAGAGTATTGAAAGGTTAGGCTTTATTCCCTTTAACATCTACTAGTATAGCTTCTTAGAAATTTTACAAAAATTCTGATAGGTGTATTTAAGTCACAAAAGGTTATAAAACAAGAGTTGAAATCCCAGCTAGAAACCCAAAAGAAATAACACTAATTGAATAATACTAAAAAAAAAAAAATTCAATATAGTTTGTAAAGTGTGTTGTTACATCAGAGTAGCAATCAATTGAAATAACCTCTATCTTCATTAATTTTTACTCTAAATTTCCTAACAGAGATCCAATAATGAGAAAGGTTAAATTCTACAAACTAGAGCTGTTTGGTCACCCAGGTGCAATTAAAGTAAAGCATACACATGCATGTGACTCGACACCTTCAATTTTTCAAAACAAAAATTTCCTTTCAGCCGAACCAACCCAAATGGTCAGGGAGAAGCGTGCACAGGTTACCATGCGGGGAGAAGAGAAAATTTATAGGACTCACTTCTAGTTTGTGCTAATGTCATTTCCAGCACACTCCAGAAATAGTGTAACCCTGTGGATGTCTGATCAAATTTAAAGATCTATTAAACACCTAGTATGTGCAGGTGTGATACCAAAGGATGTTGGGCACACAAACTCTAAGAATACAGACTTTGACACTGAAGTTTTCAATCCCTTATTTAAATTCATTTAATGATATATTAGAGTCTGTACTGGGAACATAAAGGTGAGGAGATATGTCTGCTCACAGGAACATTTTAATAGGGCCCACCGGACATCAATATGCAAGTAGGTAGAACACAAGGGAGAAGTGATAAGAGTTAGAAGGTGACTTCATGTTTTTACCTAGCAAACAGAACACATTTTATTAGAGTGAATGGGGGCTCTGTTAATAAGTGCACTAGCATAACAGGTATTAACTCAGAATGACCTAGGCAAATTGGCACACGTGGTCATGCTAGATAGAAGGAATACACTGACATAAGAGTCCAGGGGAGAAAAGAAATGTCAACTCATAGGAAAAAAAGTCTTCTTGCAAAATGAAATATTTGAACTGCTCTTTTAAAAATGGTCATAGTTTTCTCAGTCAGATTTTCCCATGAAGGGCACTAGAGGCAAAATAAAGGTATGATTTTACACAGCATTTCAAACATCTCTTCCGTCCTTACCTACCTGGTCATTTCCCCCACCCCAAGCTTTGTGGAAGTAAAATTGACAAAACTGTAAGTTATTTAGAGTGTACAACATGATGATGTGTTACATGTATACACTGTGAGAAGATTTCCCTTATCAAGGTAATTAACATATCCATCCTGGTCTTCTCTCCTAATACTCCTGAAGCAAACCCTCTTCTCTGATTAGATGGTCCCAACATGGTCCTACAAATGTAGGGTTCATTCCTACCTCTCCCCAGTTTGTCATTTTGTGTCCATGACTTAAACTACAGTCTCCCAATGTAATTGGAATATCTGTGCCCCCACCTGGCTTCAAACCATTTCATGCACATACTTTTGCTGGGAAAGCCTTCCAGACCTGCTGTCCATATCACATAAATTTCACCCATCTTGGAATTTTTACCAAATTTGGTATCTTTACCTCTTTGGAGGCAACCATATCACCATATGTGGTGATATTTGTGAGTTTTATTATTACTGCCTTATTAACTAACTTTGAAGAGAGGAATTATATATTTTATACGACCCTTACTTTGCCTATCATTACCTCCCACGATGGCACTGAGCTTAGAAAGTGTCGAGCATGGAGCTAAACATTGCAAATATATCATCTAATTCACCTAATAATCACATGGAATGAGTTTGCTCATTTTACAATGAAGGAGATTAAAAAAAAAACATTAAGGGGTGCCTGGGTGGCTCAGTCGGTTATGCTTCTGACTTCAGCTCAGGTGATGATCTCATGGTTCATGGGTTTGAGCCCCACGACAGGCTCTGTGCTGACAGCTCAGAGCCTAGAGCTTGCTTTGGATTCTGTACCTCATTCTCTCTCTGCAACTGCCTCCTTGTGCTCTGCCTGTCTGTCTCTCAAAAGTAAATAAATGCAAAATAAATTAAAACAAAAACAAAAAAACATTAAAGAATCTGCCTAATATCACAAAAACAGTAAGTGAGGGGGCTTGGATTTGTGACACTAGATGCCAGGGTGACCACATCACTGAGCAGCTAGAAGCAATTTGGACGTGGCTGAAGTGAAACCAAGACATATGGAAGTGATTCCATAGAGCCATAAAGGAACATGGTCTTTTTCTATACCCTAGCTCCAAATTCCCACTGATATCTGACCTACGCTGGACAGCAATAATCAAATATGAAATGGTCTCCTTCCAAAAACATCAAATTCCCTTCCAGCTGTTGGAGATGCTATGAAAGGTGGAGGACAAGTGCTGTGAGAGGAAGCACAAGGCAGTTGAGAGCACAGACTCCGGAACCACACAGCCTGAGTGAGACAACCCTGGGTCTGCCACTTACTAGATTCCTCATATGGAAAATGTGGATAATAACAAAACCCATCTTCTGAGGTTGCTGTGAGGATTACACTAATATAAGTGCTTAGAGCACATGGGAACCAGTACATGCTTCATAAATGTAAGCTATTTTTATTACATTATTACTATTACTATGACCACAACTACTAAAAATATTTGTGAGCAGACTTTATTGTCGGAAAGTAGTTAAAATTGGTTAAGAAAATATTCCCTTCCCTTTATGGTTCAGGCAGAAAGGCTATGAACAGATCAGCTTTTGAAGACCATTAAATTAAAATTCTCTTTGAATATCCAAGGAAGAACTTGTTTAGATTCAATTGTCCCCAAGAAACAAGACTATAAATTGGAAAGGTGAAAAATATATGTTTGGAATTGTTGATGTCTGACCAGAGTTTGATTAGAATATAATTGGACACAGATCAAGGGAGACTACTGAATACTGGAGACGAACCATCGACTGAAGGGGGAGGGGGATGGTCATGGTGGGGGGCACTTGTGGGGAGAAGCACTGGGTGTTATATGGAAACTAATTTGACAATAAACTATTGTTTAAAAAAAGAATATAATTGGAGTATCCAACCTCTCAGGACAAAGAATAATGATTATGGCAGCATTCTGTTTCTCCACTAATGATGATAATTACTGTTATGCTGGATAATATGTGTTGAGCACAGATGAAGCACTGTCATTATCACAGAAGTCCTTTATCCTCCTTCTTTTCTTCCTTTTCCTTCCACAGTATGGTTCAGAAAGACTCTAACCCACCTCTGTAACCATGCAATCAAATGGAATCAATAGCCATTATAAATTAACACCATGTTTTCCTTAGTGGACTAGTCAGGACCTGAACAAGTGACTGAAACAGTCACTTTAGCTGCAAATGCTCCATGTTTGGGGTCTGGCAGGCTTGTAGCTTTACTTTGTCGAAAGTCATCTCTCATGGATTTTATAAAATTGTTACAATGACCTAATAAGTGCCAAGCACATCTCATCAGTCACGTTGTATAGACAAAGAAATTGGGGTTTGAAGCACCTGTGAGGTGTCAGTACATACAATACGTTGTACATGCAGTACATACAGCAAGTTGTCTGTCTGGAACTCAAACCCCCATCTATCCTCCTCATCTCTTCTCCTGTATCCATTCCAAACTCCACTTTAGTGGGCAATCCAAAAGAATTTCTCAAGTGTTGGCCACAGTGTAGGTTAACTTTTTACTTTTTAAAAGAAAATAATCAAAGACAGGACATTGCAGAAGTAGTACAAAGAGTCCCATGACACGTCTCTCTGCTTCCCTCAACAGTGCCATCTTTTATAGCTGTAGTACAACATGAAAACCAAAAATCCAACCCTGGCATAGTACTGTTAGCTAGTCTATGAGCCTTATTTAGTTTACACGTTAAAAAAAATCTATCCTTTTGGGGTTGCATATGTGTATGTAAGTGTATAATTCCAAGCAATATTATCCTATGTATCAGTTCAGATACTCACCACCAAAGTCACGCTATTGCTTTTTGTTTATGCCTACTCAACACTTCCCCAAACCCACCTACACCCAGTCTCCGGTCCCTTATTGGCTAACTAACATGTTCACATCTCTATAGTTTTGTCATTTAGTGAATGCAGTATAAATAGATTTGTACATACAGTAAGTAAATTTTGAGATTGACTTTTTTCACTAGATGAAATGACCTTGAATCAGGTTGTTGTATGTGTCCACAGTACAATTTACTTTGTTGTTGAGAAGTGTTCCATTGCATAAATTCATCACAGTTTGTTCAACACACGTTGAAGGACACTTGGATTGTCTCCTATATTTTGCTATTATCAGCGAAGTTTCTATAAACATCTGTGTAAAGGTTTTTGTGTGAATATATACTTTCATTACTCTGGATTAATATGCAAAAGTGTGAATACACGGTCATATGACAAATGCATGCTTCATTTTGTGACACCCTGCCAAACAATTTTCTAGTATAGCTGTACTGTTTTACATTTCTATCAGCAATATGTAAGTCATCAAGTTTCTCCACATCATTGTCAGCATTTGGTATTGCCACTTTAAAAATGTTAGCCATTCTGATAGGTGTGTAAGTGATACTGTATTGTGCTTTGCATTTTGTCAGTGGCTAATGATGTTCAACATCTTTCCATAAGTTCATTTTCCATTCTGTCTAAAGCTTGCCTTGGTGAATTATCTGTTCAGGTCTTTTACCCATTTACACTTAGATTTTTATTTTACTGTTGAGTTGTGAGAATTCTTCATATGTCCTAGATATTAAAGCCTTTATTATATGGTTTGTCAATATCTTTTCACAGTCCATACCTTGTATTTTCATCCTCATTATTTCACACGCAAAAGGTTTAATTTTTTATGAAATTAAATTTATTTTTTTATTTTATGGACAGTACTTTTAATGTCATGTCTAATAACTCTTTATCTAACCCTCAGTCTCAATGATTTTCCATTTTATTTTTTTAATTTTTTAAATGTTTTATTATTTTTGATACAGAGAGAGACAGAGCATGAGAGGGGGAGGGGCAGAGAGAAAAGGAGACACAGAACTGGAAGCAGGCTCCAGGCTATGAGCTAGCTGTTAGCACAGAGCCTGACGTGGGACTTGAACCCACAAACGTGAGATCTGACCTGAGCTGAAGTCAGAAGCTTAACCGACTGAGCCACCCAGGCACCCTGATTTTCCATTTTTAAAAGCAGTTTCACATTTTACATTTTAAGCCCATGACCCACTGTGAGGTAATTTTTGTATATGGTATACAGCTTCAGTTGAGGTATTTTCTTTAGTCTATGTTTGTCCAAGTGCTCCAGTGCCAAAGTTGAAAAAGCTACTTTTCCTTCATTAAACTGCTTTGGTACTTTTGTTAAAAACCAGTTGGTTATATTTACATTGGGCAAATTCTGGGTTCTCTACTCTGTTCCAATGATCTATGTCTCTATTCCCCTGTAGATACCACACTGCCTTGATTACCATAAGTATATAGAAAGCTTTAATGTCAGGTATAGTGATTTCCCCCACTATCCTTTTTTGGTCAAAATTGTTTTGGTTATTCTAATTTCTCTTTCCACATAAATTTTATTTAAAATTTTAAAATGTTTATTTAATTTTAAGAGGGTGAGGGTGGGGCAGAGAGAGAGCAGGAGACAACACAATCTGAAGCAGGCTCCAGGCTCTGAGCTGTCAGCACAGAGCCTGACATGGGACTTGAACATGAGAGTCATGAGATCATGACCTAAGCCAAAGTCAGAAGGGTAACCGACTAAGCTACCCAGGTGCCCCTACATACATTTTAAATTAAACTTGTTCATTTCTATAAAAATTCTTGTTGGAATTTTAATAGGGATTGTGTTAAACATGCAGATCAATTTGTGGAGAATTGACTATGAACACTGTGTCTACCTATTTACTTATTCTTTGATTTCTTTCATAAATGTTTTGTAGTTTTCAGTATACAGAGCTATACCTGTTTTGTTA
>NC_043710.1:37306887-37432693 GCF_006229205.1 Suricata suricatta
GTCTTAGAATTTTGGTTTCTACATGTTGGTCGCTAGTATATAGGAATGTAATTGATTTTTGTGCATTGATCTCATAGCTCATGACCTTGCAAAACTCACCTACTAGCTCTATCTTTTTTTTTTTTTTGGTAGCTTCCTCAGGATTTCCTTCCTAGACAATCATATCATCTGTAAACAGAAATAGTTTTATTTTTTTCTGATCTCTATGCTTTTTATTTCCTTTTGTTGCCTTATTGTGCTAAGACTTCCAGTGCTATGTTGCACACAAATGACAAAAGTGGACATCACTGGTTTGTTATTAAGAGAGAAAGTGTTCAGTCTCTCATTATTAAATATAATATTAGCTCTACCTCATAATACTTTGTCAATGCTGGATGCAAGTTCAGCTCCTTGGTGAGCTCCACTGACAATGAAGTTGGGAAAGAGCAGAGTGCCTATTAGCCTGCATTGTTTGGTCTCTAGGAGGCTGGGTGGGAATGGAGGCCCAGGTCCATACTGAACCCCACTGACATACTACAGGGAGAGAATCAGCAGGTCCTCTCTGCCAAGCAGGTTTCCCACTAACAGATGGCTGGCGTAGAATTGGTATTTTCAAAAAGGTTTTCTGTTCTGTTAAGCCTCCTTTTTCCCTAGAAGTGGAGTGGACTTTTCTTAGAACTTTTACAGTATGGGCCAATTGGTGGTTTCAGGTTGCAGTCTTCTTCAGCTCTTCATCTAGGACATCTACGATGCAAAAGTAAAGTGGGGAACTCAGTCCATGTGGCTCCTTGAGTCCCAAAGTTCCCAGGTAGTTCACCTCCTTTGATCTTTGAGAGTCTTTCTAGGTATTTGTTGTGTTACGTCCAAGCGTTTTCTTTTGGTTGTAGGAGGAAAGACCTGGGGAAAAGAGGGCTAGTCCATCTTGGCCAGAATCAAAAGTCTTCTGTATATTTAATTTTTAAGAAATTTTCCTCTTAGGACTGCCTTTGCTGCATCCCAGGGATTTTGGATTGTTGGTGTTTTTATTTTTTACTTTGCTTTTCTGTTTTGAGTGTCATTGCAACTACTGTATTGTAAATGATGGAAAATAATTGCATATGTTAAAAAAATGAAACTTTATAAAGTAAAAAAAATAAAAATAAATAAAATTTTTAAATTAAAAAAATAAAAAATTAAAAAAAATAAAAATTAAAAAAAAAGAAATTAGTCACTGCTCTCCTTTGTTTCTTTCCTAAAGAGCACTAACAATTGGGATTTTTCATAAGTAATATTTACTGAGCATATACTATGAGCCAGATTCTGATCTAAATGTGTCATAGCATTCATCAAGAATTACCATCCCTATTTTCTATATGAAGAAGTGGGAACAAAGAGGTTGGGGCCCAAGATTATAAGGTGGTAGATTCAAACCAAGATAGTCACCGTCAAACAATGAAAGAATTAGAGCCATGTAGTTATTAGTCATTCTTGAAACCTCTTTCTCCCGTATCCCTTATAATAAATCCATCACCAAGTCTTGATTTTTCTCAAATGTATTCTTATATCCCTATTTCCATTGTTACCACCCTCATCCAAGCCACCATTATCTCACCTACATCTAAGCTGCCATAAATTAAATTAGTGCTTGCTTATCCTTGTTATCTCAATTCAGTCCTCACTTCCTCAGGAAAAAAAACACACCTGATTTCCTTGATGGATAAGTTGCCACTGTAACTTACTGATGTAAACACTCAGCAACTCTTTATAGGGTTAATCACAGTTACAATTTTACATCTATTAATGTGTTGCTATTTTTTTCGACTACAGCATAAATTGCTTGGGGATATATGTCAGATGTATATTTCTTTACTTTAGATCCAGATCTTACCAGAAATGCTCAAACGTAGTATGTCCCTAACACAAATACTAGAGGAAGGAGAGGAGAGAAGAGAAGAGGAGAGAGAAAGGAAAAGGAAGGGAAGGGAAGGGAAGGGAAAGAAGGGAAAAAAGGAAAAAAGAGACAAAAAGGATAGAAAGACACAGACAAAAGAGTATGATTGCCTTTAGCATCAAAAGTTACAGATAGGTCATGGAGAAATAAGATAAGAAAAAGGTAATGGACTCAGTCAGCCAAGAAAGACGTAGAAGAACTCAAAAATAAAATACAACTGGGTACTGATGTGTTGATGTATTTATCAAAGCAACTTTGTGGAAGGAGGAGAAAGTGATGTGGTTTCGGGAGCTCTAAGGCAGGCCATTTCTTTCATGAAGAATTGCTAAGGATTGTGAGAAAACCTAAGCCTTATAAGAAGATATCTGTAAATCATTTATCTAACAAGAGACTTGAATCAAGTATATATAAAGAACCTTTGCAACTCAATAAAAAGATATATGGGGTTAGGTATTTAAATGGACATTTCTCCAAAGAACATCGACAAATGGGTAGTAAGCAGATTAAAAAAATGCTAAGCATCATTAGTAATTAGGGAAATCCAAAGCAAAAACCACAGTGAGATACCACTTCACATACACTAGAATGACTATAATCAAAAAGACAGACGACAATAACCAGTGTTGATAAGAATACAGAGAAACTGGTTCCCTTTCTACCTTGATGTTGGGAATGTGAAACATTTCAGCCACTTTGCAAATTACTTTGGTAGGTCTGCAGACTGTTTAACATAAGGTTACTGCATATTCCAGCAATTCTAGTCGATGGTATATATCCAAGAAAATGAAAACATATGACCACACAAAGACATGCACACAAATGTTCAGATAAATGTTATTCATAATAGCCAAATGGTAGAAACTCAAATACTCATCAACTGAAAAATTCATAAAGAACATTATTATTGCATGGCATAATTTTACGTATATTATTCAGTAATAAAACAGAATGAAGTACTGCTATATACTACAACACATATCATGCATGGACCTCAAAGACATTGCGCTAGGTGAAGGAAATCAGTCCCAGAGACCACGTATTATATCATCTCATTTACATAAAATGTCCACAAGGGGCCAATCTATAGAGACAGAAAATAGAGGAGTAGTTACCTAGGGCTAAGCTTGAGGGAATGGAGAATGTTTGTTCATGGAAACCAGTTTTCTCCTTGGGGTGATAAAAACGTTCTAAAATCAGACCATAATAATGATTGTGTAACTCTGAAAATATACTTAAAACCACTGAATTGTACATATTACAGAAGTAAACTTTCTACTATGGAAATTTATCTCAATATTAAGTTGTTGAAAATTATAAACATCTCTCTGTCCATGTTTTAATGGTTATTTTTGAGAGAGAGAGAGAGAGAGAGAGAGAGAGAGAGAGAGAGAGTGCGTGAGCGAGCGAGAGTGCAAGCAGGGGCCAGGCAGAGAGAGAAGTAAACACAGAATCTGAAGCAGGCTCCAGACTCTTGAGCTATTAGCACAGAGCCCAATGCCGGGCTCAAACACACAAACCATGAGATCATGACCTGAGCCGAAGTCAGACACTTAACCGACTAAGCCACCCAGGTGCCCCTCTCTGTCCATGTTTTTAAGATGAGGATGTAAAGACTCATGAGAAATCACTCTCAGATGAAATGCTCCTTTGCACATGGTTCTAAGAAATGTTCATTGTTTTTTTTTGTTTTTGTTTTTTTGTTTTTATTTATTTTAGAGAGAGAGAGAGAGAGAGAGCATGAACAGGGGAGGGTCAGAGAGAGAGGGAGACACAGAATCTGAAGCAGGCTCCAGGCTCTGAGCTAGCTATCAGCACAGAGCCCGATGCGGGGCTCAAACCCATGAACCATGAGATCATTACCTGAGCTGAAGTCAGATGCCCAACTGACTGAGCCACCCAGACACCCCTAAATGTTCATTGTTTTTGCTAACACCCTAGGAATATACCAATGACAGGTACCCTAATGTCAGGGCCCTGAATCTTTGACTATACCACAAATCCATTCTCCTTGGTGGAACTGACCCGACTCTCAGGGACATCACTTTAAGAATCTACAGGTCTCCATCTTCCCTCTCCAGGATGTAGCAACTTTAGCTTAGATCCCTTTTACCTCCTCAAATACCAAACCCTATAATGTCAGCTCCTTCTGGTTAATTCAGCTTCTTTGAAAATGTGCATTAACTCTGCCCACTGGCAAAGAGGCATTGGGTCTTCAGAACCAGACAGAAGGACAGCTATCCTTTACTCAAAGCCTGGAGTAGGGTTAGGAGGGGAATGGGCAGGGGGATCACAGAGAAAAGGGGAATGAGAAGTGGAAGGAAACTAGGTCCAATTCTTGTCAATTTTCCCAAAGCAGTAAGAAACAAAACCTAAAGTAGGAACTCAATCAAGTGCTTTTCTACCTGGATATATAGTATTATATATTAAATATGACAGGTTATATATAATGTATGTTTATCATTTATATATCCATCCATAGAAAGTCTGTTAAATGTATGTTAAACTATTACCAGTGATTTGCACTGGGGAGGAAGGGGTGGATAGAGGATAAGTTGGAGGCATTTATATTATTTATCACTTTACACTTCTGAATTTTTTAAACAAACATATCTTTCATTACTACACGAGTTATTTTCATTGTTTTTTTTTGAATGAATAAAATGGTTTTATATCTATCCAAGTTTACACAGAGAAAGCAAAGCTTTGGAGGCTAACCAATCTGGATATAAATTCCGGCATTGGATGCAAATCCTAGAGAGACTGTGCAAATTCTCCATGCTCCAGTTTCTGTGTGGACAATATGTGGACAATACCATAAAGAGTAGAAAACTTGGCATAGTCTCTGTGCCTTCACATCTGAACAGCTTCGACTCCAGAAGAGATGTTCAAGAAACTCCCTAAACCCTCTGTTATCATTTGGTGCTCCAAAGATAGCAGAGACCATCACCACCATCATGATCATCACCGACATCAACACAGCCCAGTGCTGCCTGCATTTTCCATCAACTCTTCTTCAGTAATTATGAGAAGATTTTACTGGGAGATTTATTACTTTCCTCTACGTCCCAGAGACTCTGGGTCCAAATCCAGCTTTCTCACTCTGTGATCTAAACGAGTATACTTAATTAATGTCTCTGAGCCTCAGTGTCATCACCCAAAAATGGAAATGACAAGACACATCATGCAGAGTTGTTGGAAAGATTAGCCGAGAAAGCATGGAAAAAATGTCTAGCAGCACACCAACCAATATATGGATTCAGTAAATGCTAATTTTGCGCCACAGGGATAATTTAGAAATACATCATTAAACTACAAAATTAATGAAGAACTGAACTGTGGTCCAATATTTCTGGGTCTCTTTTAAAATACCTCATACAAGAGAAATATCCAACATGAGCAACACGCAAAACTGTTGTTTGACTTTGATTTTAAGTAGTGGTCAAGTAAATATCCCCAAAGTGACTCCCCCTTTTTTTGAGGCCCTGTATCTCTATTGTGAAGATGCTGGCTTGTGGGTTTTTTTTGGTTCTAAAGCTACCCAAAGGAACTCTGAAGAAAACTGTTTAAATGTAAGACATGGCAAAAAAAAATAGTAATAATGCTGCATCAATGCTTATCTTTATCACAGAAGTTTTCCCATTACTTCCAGGAGTCTTGGCATGAATGTGCTGTTCTTTTTCTTTCTCAAGCAAGGGGATGGTACAAAAACACAAAGGAAAATGGAGAGAGAAATTGGCAAAAGGCAAAGTCTCTTTTGCTCCCTTTCCATTAGTGATTGTAACTACTTCTCAAGTGCTCTGGGTCTCATTTGACTCACAAGGTCCCAAAGAAAAAGAAACTAAAATCAAAGGAAACCCAGAGCCTTGGAAATGTGCTAGTTCTATTGCCCTGATTTCCAAGAGGCTTCATTCCTATGGGTTTCGCCCTCCATGTCCAACTACAGTGGGGTATGGTGTCCTCCACAAAATGCATGTTCACTGGAACCTCAGAATGTGATCCCATTTGGAAACAGGGTCTTTGCAGATATAATTAGTTCAGATGAGGGCATACGTGGTTCACGTGGGCCCTAAATTCCATAACTGGTACCTTTCGAAGAAGAGGAGACACATCAAACTACACAAAGGGAAGAAGGTCAGTGAAGAGAGGTAGAGATTAGAATTATGCAGCCATAAGTCAAGGAACACCAGGAGCTACCAGGAGCTACAAGAGGAAAGGAAGGGTTTTCCCATAGAGCCTTTAGAGAGAGAATGACCCTACTGATTCATTAATCTTGGATTATGACTTCCAAAATCATAAAAAAAGATTCTGATGTTTTAAGCCATCCATTGTGTGGCAATTTGTTATAGGAGTGCTAGAAAACTAATATACCAACATCACCTACAATTTTTCACACTCTAAGTTGCTGAGAGGACACTGAAAGGCCAGGTCCTGAAGCCCATCACTGTTTCCTAGAAAAGAGACACTAGAGGATGATCAAGGGAAAGGGGGAAATACAAGTCCATAATGAAATCATTTCATTAGACTTAGGGTGGGGGTAGGGGGAAAATGGAAAACTTAGGGACAGACATACGGAGTATGAACTACAGCCCCCACAGCAAGCAGCTCCAAGATATCAGTAAGTTTCTTAACCCTTCTGAGACTCAATTTACCCATCTTTAAATTTTTTAATGTTCATTCATTTTTGAGAGACAGAGAGAGCTGAAGCATGAGTCCCACAGATATCAGTATGTATCCTGGGAGTTTTCTAAGATTAGTTTCTTCACTGAGTGAAGACAAAGAAAAAAAGAGGGAAAAGGAAGAGAGTATGGGGAAGGAAAAGACATCACATGAATGTTGTGGCCTTTTCCTTGTCTTTGGTTGCCTATCCCCCTCCAGTTCAGATGCTTTAGACAAGAATTAAAATGTAACTTTCTTAGGGGCAGCTGGTGGCTCAGTTAGTTAAGCGTCTGACTCTTGGTCTCAGTTCAGGACATGATCTCACAGTTTGTGAGTTTGAGCTCCACGTTGGGGCTCTATGCTGATGGCATGGAACCTGCTATCGGTTCAGTCTCTCCTTCTCTCTGCCCCTCCCCTACTTGTGTACTCTTACTATTGTGCACACTCTGGCTCTTTCTCTCAAAAATAAAATAAATATATATATTTTAAAAAGTAGCCTTAACAGGTTATTATTTTGGATCTCTTTATTAGTAGGCATATCAGATACAAAGGCAAACACACAGATAGGCCCTGCCTTCATAAAGCCTACCACTTAAAGACAAAACAGGCCCTTCTGATCCCAGATAACATGTGATACAGATAGTAATGCACACCAGGGGAACATAATCCAAGGAAGGGGTCAGGGAAACCTCCCTGGAAGAAGTGACATATAATTAAAAGACTGAATGGGAATTAGCCAGGCAAATGAGGATGGTGTTAACTCTGAAAATAAATGTAACCACACAGTCCAAGCTTCCAAGCAACAGCAGAACACACACAGTGAGTCATTATAGTGAGGTGACAGGTCTACAAAAATTGCTCCAGTGGAACATGGAATGGAAACACAAAGCAGAGCAAATAACCTCGTTCATACATAATGTGTATGCTGTAGCACAGTGCTGCCTTCCAAAGCCACCTGATAGAAGTCTGATGTGCCTGTCTACTAGGAGTCAACTTCTGGTACTCAAGTTAGTACAAAATATCATTTTATTCTGTGTCTATGGAAGAATTTCCAAGAATTTCCGAAGTATAATATTCTCAATGTAACCTCACCCCTCCCCATCAAGAGGTCTAGTCTAATTACCCTCCCTTTGAATCTGGACTGGCCTTAACAACACATTTCTGACCAAGGGAGTGTGGCATAAAGCAGATAACATCATTTCCAAGGCTAGGTCAGAAGTCTGTCAGTTTCTGGAATGCTTGTCACCTGGATGCCTCATCTCAAGAATCATCTCTTAGAACCCAGCTGCTATGCTGTGAGAAGCTGGACACATGGCCAGACATGTATACATAATGCAGTTCATGGGCCCCTTGGAGTCCAGTTTTCAAGGAGTATCAACCTAGGCACCAGACATGTGAGGAAAGAAGCCTTCAGAAGATTCCATTTCTCAGTTGTCTGAGTCTCCCTAGCCACTGATGTCTTCCCAACCGAAGCCTGAATATCAAGGAAATACAGCCATCTTTACTGGGCCCTGTTTGGATTATTCATCCACAGAACGTACGAGCAGAGTAAAATCGTGGTTGTTTTACACCACCCAGTTTGAGGTAGCCATTTACACGGCAACAAGTAACCTGGTCAGTATCCCTGGCTCTGCACCAGGGCATGATATGAAAAAGGAGCTCAATGAGGTTTTGTGGAACTGGGCTGAAATGAAAGCAAAACACATGGAATGACTGCTCCTCGGAGGCAGACTTCCATCATCAAAGTGAGGTCTAGGAGGGAATGATTATCTGTCAGGTGTTGCACACTATCTTTTTACTGTCTTTACAAAGTCTTCAGTTATCACTCAGCATAGATGGACCCTAAAATGGAACCAAAGAAGGGCAATTCTGCAGCAATCAAAATATGTTTTCATCAACATCAACTAAATGATTGCCCTGGGCTCATCAACGCATATGTGAATAGCACTGTCGAAACCTGTCACTAAATCCTACATTCAGTCCCTCTGGTTGATAATGTCTAATGATGTATGAATAGAAGAGGATGAAGAAAATCATGCCAACAAAGTCAAAAGGTTTTCCTAGAGAATTTATAGGAGAACAGAAGCATAGACAGGGCAGAGACAACATTTCATCCTCCTTACAGGCAGGAAAGTACAGTAATTAGAAATCTGAGCTCTGTCCACACACAATATTAGCTTAAAGTCTCATTTTTGCTACTTAATGATTGTGTGATGTGTGACTTCTCACTCTCCTTTAGTAAAAAAAGGCTGGGTAAAGATTAAATGAGAAAATGTGTATGTGATGTTATTCAAATATTTATTGTGCATCTGCTATGTGCGTATACTGTTTTAAGCAGAGAAAACAAAACTGTGAACAAAGATAATTTCCCTGGCACATAGAGATCATATTCTTATGGGGTAGACAACCAGCAAGTACACAAGAAATACGCATATAATTTGGAATGGTGGTAATTCATATGAGGAAAAATAAAGCAGAGTGGAAAGACGGGGAGTGATAAGGGTGTTAAATTAGATACAAAGGTCTAGAAATGACACATAAACAGACTTGGAGGAAATGAAGGGGTGAAACATACAATGATCCTGGACAATAGCATTCAAGACAGGGAGAAAGCCAATAAAAAGATTTCAGGTGGGAAAAGGAAGAGACAGGAGGCGGAGGGGGCAGAAGTGAAGTGAGGCAATAGAACGATGGTTGGGAATCAGGTCTTCCAGGTAGCCATGGGACAAATCAGGTAGATCTTTATAAGCCAAAGCAGTGTATTCTAAGTGTGGTAGAAGCCACTGGTGGGCTCCACATTACCCTTTATGTGAATTGTTTAGCACAGCACCTAGCATATTATAGCATAAGCTCATTAAGTGGATATGCTATCAAGTTATTATGGACTAATGTCCAGACAAGGCAGTAGAAACACATTCCTTAGCAGAAGCATGGAGTCAAACCCTCACTGAAAGCAAGTGATGAGGTCAAAGAGAGTAAGACCCATAGCCAATAGTTCCTGTCAGACATGTAAGATGTAGAAACAAGGAAATGAAGCAAAGTCTGAAGAGATGTCAGGAACTCTATTCTCACACAGACTACGTTACTCTGTTTTTCATGTAAATCCAAGGTGGGAGGTGAAAACATACTGTGCACGGAAACATTATTTACTTGTGACTGAGTCACTGACTAAACAGTGAGTAAATTGAGGCCACAGACACACTTTGTTTCCATCCTCAGCATGAACACCTAGTGCTTCACTGTCCAATAGGAAAACCACTAGCCATAGGTGGCTATCAGGCCCTTAAAATATGGCTAATCTGAATGGAGATGCGCTCTCAGTGTAAAATACACACTGGATTTCAAGACGTAGGTCCATAAATAAGAATCTAAAATATCCCAATAATTTTATATCAATTACACATTGAAGTAATAACATTTTGGACATATTGCATGAAATAAAAAGGTTACATTTTACTTCATTGGTTTTATTTTATATTTTAAAGAGAGTGTGCATGAGAGTGGAGGGATGGGTAGAGGGAGAGAGAATCCCATGCTTGGCATGGATCCTGACCTAAGGCTTAATCTCACAATCCTGGGATCATGATCTGAGCCAAAATCAAGAGTCAGACACTCAACCCACTGAGTTACCCATGCACTCCTCATCTTGTTTTTTTTAAAATAATAGTTTATTGTCAAATTGATTTCCATATAACACCCAGTGCTTCTCCCCACAAGTGCTCCCCACCATGACCATCACTCCCTCCCTCCCTCTCCTCTTTCAGTCCATGGTTCATTTTTAGTATTCAGTAGTCTCCCTTGATCTGTGTCCCTCACTCTTCCCTGCTCTCTTTCCCCCTTCCTCTCCCCATGGTCCCCTGCCAGGTCTCTCCTGTTAGACCTATGAATGCAAACATATGGTATCTATCCTTCTCTGCCTGACTTATTTCACTTAGCATGACACCCTCAAGGTCCATCCACTTTAATCATCATCTTGTTTTAATGTGACTACCAGAATATTTTAAATTAGGCATGTGGCTAGTATTATATATCAACTGGATACCCACATATCATGTGTTCCCTAAATGTGGACAGGAAATAAAATAATCAATTAAAATAGCTCTAAAAAGATGTTTGCATTCTTAATCAAGGATGACAAACAGTGTTCATGTTGAAAGCCAGGTCTGATGGTCTAATTATGGTTGCCTGGAGCGGTATTTAGAAAGCATTCCAGGTTCCAGCTTACTGAGAAAACTTCTGGACCTAATTTATAATATTTGCCACGGACACAGGAGGAAAATGTGACAATCCATGTTGTTATGTAAAATAATGCAATGACTATTTCTTGTATGAGAAGAGTATTATGAATCATTTGCAAATGCACTTTGCACTGGGCATGTACTGAACTTTTGCTGAATATGCTCCCTCTACAACTTCATTCTATTGTTCACAACATTGAAAGACAATAATTACCATCACTGTTTCACTTAGCTGAAAAAAGATATTCAGAGGGTTACTTACCTAGGCTATTAAAAAAAAGTTCAAGGTTTGAACTTAGGACAGTCTCTCTCTGAAGCTCACTCTCTACGCACAACTTGTTGGGATCAGGCACTACCTTCTGAAACCCCAACTCCCTGGGATGCTGGGCTACCAACATGGATCTCTGTATTCTACTTCCTCCTTAAAGGTTGGTCTGACTTTTTCCTCAATATGTGTGTCTGTGCTGACCCACCTTTTGGATATAATGGTATCAACAAAGTACACCCTCAAGCCCTTTCCCTACCTTAGTAGCTTAGCCTAGAGCAGTAGTTCTCAAACTTGATCAGAATATGGAGGGCTTATTAAAACACAGAATACTGGGTCCTACCCCTATAAAATTTCTGATTTGGTTGGTTCTAGGTAGTGCTTGAGAATTTGGTTTTCCAAATGTTCCCAAACATCTTCTAGATCTTCTTGGCCATATATCACAATATATATGGGGCATTCTTAAAACAAACCAATGCTCAGCCCTAGATAAGACTGACGAAATTAGAATCTTGATAGTGGGAATCAGGCATAATGCTTTTTAAATCTCTCCCAGGATAAACATGAAGGTTGAGAACCACTGAGCTATCTGTTCCTCCTGTTTAATCCTCCTTTCCAGCTATTCCAAAGGATAAATTTGGGAAAACATAACAGCCTGTTCCTGTCAAGGAGCCAAGCCTTACTGATTCACTGAAAACAGGTTCAACATTAGCGCTGAGCTCCAGCCTGGGAAGTTGACAGGTGGGGACAGGGGAGAGGGACAGCAGCAGGAGACAAAGCCCCTAGAAATGCCATCCAGCAACTGACAGTCTATCCTATAGAGATATTTAAATACAGGTTAAAGGTCAATATGTATTTCATGTCCGTCCTTGGCTTCAGAGCTGGAGAATCTTCTAGTGTGAAGGACACTGACGTTATAACTATCATCGAGCTCAACAGGAATGAAATAGATGGAATGGAAATGATCCACATCTATGAGCCTCTCTAAAGGGGAGACCTAGTGCAGCTGGCATCTAATCCTGTAAAATCTACCAAGCTAAGAAATTCATATATAAATGTAGTGAGATTTTTTTTTCAAAGAAGTAGGACAAATCCTAAGAATCCAAATCTGATACTGACTTCTCCCTTTGCAGTTCCCAAAGTGAAAGGAGCAGACAGTCTTTAAATTTGTTCCTTTATCACTGTCACTCAAAAAAAAAAAAACTCAGGAACATCAAGTGAAATGACTTCTTATCTGTGAACTTTGCTGGTGTTGAGTAACTTTGCAGAAACACAATTCAAAACTACCCAGTATCTCCTGGACACAAAGTTCCTACAACACTTCTGTTTTAGATTTATTCACAGGAGGATTCTTTTTCCTCTATAAAGACACCTTCCACTCTTTGTAAAATGCTCCTTTATTGGCTGTGGCTATGCCAGGCATGCTGACTAGCTATAAAATGCAAACACATTTTCAAATATTTATTGACTTGATTTTTTGATACTTCTGTAACAAAATGCCTTTTATTTCTGCTACTCCCTCTACAGGGCCTGAATTTAGACCCAATCCTTAAAAAAATTGTTCAAAAATTACCCAATTCCCATGCATTTGCCATATAATATCAAGAGATTCTTTCCTTCTTTATTTATGACTAGGTTTTTCCAATTTAAGTTTTGAAAGGCAAAACATTTCAAATATAAGTTTTTCTACCCTCCAACCTCTTAGAAAAGAAACCCTATCCTTGCATAAGGTAAATCACCTACTTGCAACATTAAAAGTTACCCGATTTACTTATCCAATCTTACCTTTTGGGTTTTTACTTATTCGTAGTCAAATAGAACCAGATTTTCCTCCCTGTATTCATGTTTAGGGAAGAACTGACAAGAAGTAAACCGTCAGGGAATGCATTAGTGCCATATTTATTTTAACTGTTCAAGAATTAAAAAGCACTATCATTCGTCAGTGATAAATGGTTTAAAAACAGTGACTGACAGTTTTGCAAAAGTCATTAAAGACTACAAGACGTCCATGTCCTTCTTTCTCTTTGTACTGAAAGATGTAGGCAAGTATGTTTTGTGATAAGTTTGCCCTCAGAGACAGGGGACACAGCTGATGTAGCCACTGCTGACTATCCAGGAGAGTATGTCCTCGCCCCCTTCTTCAGCATTCGGTTTATGTTTCTGATACGTTTCTGGTATAGAATTTCAATGCACCTCTACTTCGTAAATTCTCCACAGGAAACATCCATTTTTAAACTTTGCCACCCAGAATGTGCCCTTTAACTGTGCCTATGAGTCATCTGAAAAGTAAAAAACATGAAAACAATATGCCCATAACAGTACATATTGCCATGTTTTTGAAAACAGAAATACTGGCAACCAATTATAATAACAGCTTCACGTGTACTTTTCATTCCACAAACACATGCATGCATGCACACACCTGATATACTGCTGACCCCAATAAAGGAAACTTTGAAATGCAAACAAGAGGTGCCTGGATGGCTCAGTTGGTTGTCTAACTTCAGCTTAGGTCATAATCTCAGTTCATGCACTGACAGCTTGGAGCCTGGAGCCTGCTTCAGATTCTGTGTCTGACTCTTTCTGTCCCTCCCTTGCTTGTGCATGCACTCCCTCCCTCTCTCTCAAACATAAATAAACATTAAAAAAATAAAATAAAAGTAAAAAGCTAAAAAGTCTTAATTTTATCAGCCTGAATTTACCTTTCAACTGTATATTCAATCAAAATTGACCAAATATATTTGCGAAATGTTTCATCAGTGGCAAACAGTGCAAGAATTTGCCGTCTCACTTACTGAAAATTAATACACCTTATAAAACACTCAAAATGTTATTAGAGGAGCTATGATAACTATATCCTGGCCAAATATGTGATGCTTCCACTTCATACTCAAATTAAATAAATATGATTGTGCCTACATTCAGACATTATAAGCAGAGGTTGCAATTAAAATATAACACCCATATCTGGGATTTAGAATAAAGAACTATAATTATGACCAAAAAGTAGGAAATGGAAAATGCTATAAATATAGAACTAAAAGGGAAAATATATTACTTATTACCAGTCATTGGAATTAATATCACCAATTATTCCAACATTATCTCCTATAATCAAGTGGGGGTTCACAAGTAGTATTTTTGGCTTGCCTTCATGTATCTTTGATACACAATGTATTATGTCCATTTGGAATATGTTAGTTACACTGTAACAAAAAGTTATATGTGAATAGCACTTAAAGTAAAAATAGAAGTTAATGTTTGGTTCTCACAATGATTCTGGAAGAAAGGCAGAAAATTACTATGGTCAATATTTTGCCAGAACCGTGACCATCTTTTTATAAACTGAGAAGCTGAAGCACAGAGAGGTGAGGGGCACTGTTAGAGTTTCCTATTCCAGCTGTTAACAAATTACCAAACACGTAGTGGCTTGAAACAATATAAATTATCTTTCAGTTCTGGAGGTCAAAAATCCAACACTGGTCTCCCTGGGCTAAAAGGAATGTGTCTCCAGGGCTGGGTTCCTTTTGGGGCCGTGGGGGAGGCTCCAGAGGAAGATGTATCCCTGAATTTTCCAGCTTCTAGAGGCTACCCGCATCCTTGGCTCATGACCTCATTCATGCGTCTTCCAAACCAGCAACGTTGAGCCAATTCATCCTCATGCTGCCATCTGTTTCCGATTTCTACCTCCCTCTTCAACTCACGGACCTGTGTGATTACACCAGAGCCACCCAGATAATCCAGGATAAGGAAGCCATTTCAAAGTCATTTGATTAGCAACCTTGATTCCATCAGCAATCTTTACTCTCCTTTGCTTTTTAACCTCATACATTCACACGTTTCAGGGATTAGAATGTGGATACTTCACAGGGACCACTCTTTTGCCTGCCTCAGTAACACATACCTAGGAAATAGTACAGCTGTGACCTGAACACAGACATAGCTACCCAGGCTCTCAAACCACTCTATTATACTGCTAACCTCAGAATATGCCCAATACGATATGCAAAGCTTTCCTTGCCAGGGATGCAGAAAGTGTCAGCTCAACCATGCTGTCTCTCCACTTTCATCCTAAATGGCCGAGGCTAGGTGGCCTGAGACAAGATAACCAATAAGAATTAATGACTGGGCTATAATCTCCTCCTCCAGCCCCTGGGAATGCTTGAGAGATACTTGATTGCCAGTTGAAATTTTTTTTTTTTGCAATATCAAATGAAGACACATACTCGCTAGGATCTTGCTAGGTTGGCCGTGTACCAATTACTAGTCCAAGGCTGTCCCTGAGCATATTGTATTTATCAGAATAGGCAGAATACTACTTATGCCTGCAGTTGCACTTCAGAATGGGATCTGGACAAACTCCCCTTTATATACAAGGGGGCTGTCAAGGTTTTCAAGCTGAAGGACCAAGGACCCTCCAATTTCCCTGTGTTTATGTGGTCCAGACTAGGGTCACTTCTGTACCTTGAGAGCTAAACAAACCGCATACTATGATTGGACACCAGAAGCTGGGGCTGGATGGCTGAGTCCTCTGGGATGCCATTGGTTGTGCAGGCTCAGCATCCCCTATTCTAGATCCTTTCTTTTTCTTTTTTTAATTTTTAATGTTTGTTTATTTTTGAGAGAGAGAGAAAAAGAGAGGGGGGTAAGGGGAAGGGAAGGAGACACCAAGCACGAGTGGGGGAGGGGCAGAGAGAGAGGGAGACACAGAACGCAAAGCAGGCTCCAGACTCTGAGCTGTCAGCACAGAGCCCAACGCAGGACTTAAAACCCACAAACCAACAAGATCATGACCTGAGCTGAAATCTGACGCTTAACTGACCGAGCCACCCAGGAGCCTCCTATATCTTTTCTTAAAGCTAAGTTAACTTGCTGCTGGGCAAACCCACTAAGTCTTGTGGATTTGACAACACAAACATAAACATGATCTGCTGCCTTGTTCAACCAAAGACTGAGCATCTTTCCACATAAGAGCCATTCCCAGGACTCAAGTTTCAATACTGCTAAAGATGACAATCTAATATCTCTATTAAATATACACAATAAAAAGTCTTCTTTTTCTTGTAATAGTTACATTTGTACAGATGAAAAATATAACCAGAGGACTCTATGACCAAGGCAAACTAAAAATTAAAATGTATCTGTATCCTAAGTAATATGTATTTCTTATTATGCCAGATGCACTCCAAGTAAAAAACGAAAAGAATGGTAGAAGGCTGAAAGATTTTAAGGTAATCTGCTTCCCCTGAACTTAAGGTGACACTAGTAAATTACATTAGCCTGATGGAGTGAGCAGACCTTCTGACTCTTATATATGGTAATGGGTTATCATATCTCTCTTATTTTTATATTTAGTGCAGTACATTGACAAAGAGAACATACAATGAACTTACTGAAGATACTCTATTTAGGTTTCTTAATAGTTGCTGAAGCTACTGAGCAAATACGAAGTAAGTAACCTAGTAATAAGTCATTGGAACAATGATGTTCCAATCTTTAAAAGTGATTTGACAAGATCAAGGCAGGTTAAAGATGGACACAGCAAAAAAAGACCTATACTGGTATATTAATTCCAACATTATTTATATATAGAAATTAAAATGAATGAATTAGACCTATGTAAGTGAACATGGATCAAAAATATTATGTTGAGGGGCACCTGGGTGGCTCAGTTGATTGAGCCTCCAACTTCCACTCAGGTCATGATTTCAAGGTTGGTGAGTCTGAACTCCAGGTCAGGCTCTGTGCTGACAGCTCAGAACCTAGAGCCTGCTTTGGATTCTGTGTGTGTCTCTCTCTCTGCCCTCCCATGCTCATGTCTGTCTGTCTCTCTCTAAAATGAACAAACATTTAAAAATAATTTAAGATATATTATCCCATTTATAAGGTTAGAAACATGCCAAACAATACTACATATTGTTTACAGATATACCGACAATAATACTAATGAAAATATGCATGGAAATGATAGGTATCGAACTCAAGGAAAAAAGAAGAGGAATGAGATCCAGGAGGATATACAGGCACTTTAATTCTGGGCATGACTTTTCTTACAAAAGGTACATATTGGTGAGATTGCAACATCTTAAGATTTGAAAAGAATTGATGATGGGCACACTAAGTCATTTGTTACATCATACTCTAAAGTTTTCTCTATGTTCCTAATGGTTTATGGTATTACAAATAGATTATGTCAGAATACACCTTAGAAATATTCAAGATCATATGGCCAAGGTCACACAGCTAGAGGCTGCACAGCAGGTACATGGAGTCTCTGGAACTTAAATGCAGTTTCTTTAATTTGCACACGTGTTCTCTAGCCACTGTGCCTTACAGTATACTATGCTTGGCTTTCATTTTTGGTTCTTTTTAGTTAAATGAAAAATTTTAATTTTAATTAAAGTAAAAAATAATTTAGGTCCAATAGTTCCTTCAGTTCTGTACAACAGCCTCTGTAACCTTCAGGCTATAAATGCAAGACTGAGAGAAAAAAAACCACACGGTCATATGAAAGTCTTTACATGTCTGAGTCATAAGGAATCATTTCACCAAAATGGCCAACACATACACCTTCTATGGGGGCCAAACACATTTGCAGCATTGTGGATAAAGGGCTGGGGTGCAGTTACTCTCAACGAAGAGGACAGCCATTGGTCTTCACCCCTTAAATCTCTGCCTGAATTTCTACCATAATCATGAAAAGTGTCCCAGTCCCAGAGGCAGTGACGAAGAAGTAAATGCTGTTCACCTCCTTCCTAAAATGATACTCACTCTGGACAAAGAACAGAAGCAAAACTCATAGTCATTCACCCTTAGGCTCCTTGTCATTTTGCTTTTCCCGTGGTGTTCCTCTCCTAAGGGATGGTACACCTCCTTCCTTAAATTCTAGAACATGAATCCATTCCAAAAGAAAGGGGGCAAGAACAGACATTATGGAGCCCGTGTGCCAGATGTTCCTAATTGCAGCCTCACAGCCACCTCTGGGGGCAGGTATTGTTGACCCCATTATACAGACAGGAAGTCAGGGTTCTAAAGGTCAGACAACATATCCAAGTTCACGCATTTACTAAGCTATCAGAAATCTATCTTAAATTCACGGTTTTTCCACTATACAAGGCTTCTAATAAGCCCATCTCTGGCACTTCAGTGCTCTCTCAGATCCTCAGTTTTTTCTTCTGAAAATTGGGTAGGCGAGAGTAGCTGATCTTGAACATTCTATAGGACTCTCTGACTTTAGCAAGTCTGGAGCAGAAACAGAGTTACAAATCACGTAGGCTACTCAGACAAAAGGGGTTAGAATACTACCTGTGACAACTAAGGGAGTCAGCATCCTTTATCAGAGGTACTACAGAAGTTAAAGAACAGGCAACAACTTGAAATTGAAGTATTCACTGCTTAATAGTCTAGTCAATCTACTTCTCGAGATAGGCCAGGTTTTCCTGGCTGAATTTATCATCGTAAGTGTTACTTTGATTTTATGCCTCCTGGGCACAGAAATCTCTCAAATCAAACCTTATCTCCTTAACAAGACTCTCTCCACCATCCCCCATCCTTTTCTAGCCAGCCACTTGGATGGTCACAAGAAAAACGGGTTGATCTTCCCACCTTACAGTTTTCAAACATGTTGATGCTTTTCTGTTCATGCTCTCACCTCTTCCTTCGAGGAAGTCATGTCACTTCCCTCTCTCAGAGACTGCCGCTAGGATCCCCTCTTCTGTAAAGTCTCCCCCTGACTAGCCCCAGTGCAGTCCCACGATTTCCATTATTTCGGATTTCTCCAGTCTCTCTGATGCAAGGGCAAGAAAATAAGTGGGGCTTTGAAATTCTATTTCTGCCATGTGACAGATATGTTCCCCAAACGTTAATAATCTTGTCAGGCTAGGAATTATTATTCCTATTTCACTGAAAACCCAAACTCAGCAACATTAAAGTGACTTGTTTAGGGTCATACATTTGGAAAGCCAGAACTGACAACCAAATAAACCTGGATTTAAACCCCAAACCAAAGGATTTATGTCCTCAAAGAACAGATGAGGGGGGGGCAAAGGAAGGTCAGAAACATATTTGGGGTATGTAGGAAATATGAACTTTTACTCTTTTCCTCTTCTAGCAATGTCAAGTAACACTGTTGTATATTCACACTCCTCTGTTTCTAAAATCCTAGGTCTCCCCAGTGCCAGCAAAGCTTACATTGCTGGATGCCCCAGTGATATAAAAATGAAACTTATTATCCTCCAATAAATAACATTAGTGTTGACTAAGGATATTGAACATAAAAACAAACACATGATCCTCTCCTTGAAACCAATCATACTACATCAGCACACAAAACACTGCGCAGCTCCGGTTGCCACAGCTCAATAAAGACTTGACAAGGCTTGGAAAAGGTCCAGGGATGAGCAATTAAAACATCACAGGAGATGGAAAACGGCTGTCTTAGGAGAACACACTAAAATCAATCAAGACCCATAAGTTAACCAGGATAAAGGCTGAGAACTGGTGGATTCAGAGTCTGTAAAACCATGTGAGGATAGACAGTATGAGCACATGCATGTTGTCCTTGACATGTGCTAGAATGGACCGTCCAGTATCCATTTCCCCTTCCTGCTGGTACTTCAGGTTCCTTACCAAGAACTTGGTGTCCTTCACCGCTACTGTATGTACTGGTGTGGAATGGTAATGCCACAAACTTCCGTCCTATTACAGGATCTAAGGAAAGGGGACCTTCCTTTCAACATGCCGCATAATGCCATGGATAAGTCGTATGACCTATGATCAGCCAACTTGACGCCCCCTTCCCTCCAATAGCAAATTTTGAGAGATAGATTAGAGAGCAGAAAAAGTGGTTAGGTTTTCCCACCTCTTCATTCCTATTATGGGAGGATTCATTCCTTCCTGTACACTGGCCATCAGGAAGCTCCTGGATTTCAATCTCTATGTCAGTTCCTTCATCCTAACTAGTAACTCTATGAGCTCTTGGTAGCGTTGCAATAAGTCTCTTCTGTTCAAGTTAGAGTCAGTTTCAGATACTTCTCAAAAACAGATATATTGATCAAGGCCCAGATATAGGAAACCACTATTTCATTAATAAGAGTAACCAAGAAGTATGTTAAACACTACAGGGGAAAGAACTGATGCAAGCCAGATACTAATACCTTTTAACCTACTTTTGCTCTTAAATCTCATGGCAACTCTGTTAGGTAAGAAGTAGGGTCTCAATTTCACAGACTGAAACTGAGGTTCAGGAAGGTTGAGGAGATTTTTTTTTTTTTTTTTGGCTAGGATAAGGTAAAAAAATGAAAGAACTTGGAATTAAACACAAGTATGTCCCAACTTAAATTATTTAAAAAATGTAAATTGAAACTCCTAATATTTGGACAGTTTGTAATGTCAGGGAGTAGATATCAAGAGAAAAAGAATTCTTTTATACCACCTCTGGGCATCCCTGTCAAACATAAACCCTCAGGAGGAGTGGACAAATGATCTACAAGATAACAGACCAGTAGTATGACTCAAGAGAAGACAATTCTTTTTGGATTACCTGTTAAAGCACAAGCAGTGCTAATCCCAAAATAGAAAAAAATTCTGTGTCTGAGTTTTCCATTTGAAGATGTAACCCACATTTACTTCATATTACTTATAACCTTTGAACATTATATTTACAGGAGTGAAAACATTCACAAGTCACTATACTACTAAATGGCTTCAAAATTTCCATCTCAACAAGCAGAACAGAAGACACACATATACATCACTTAAACATGATTTCCTTTCACTCAAAACCCTCTTATCAGTAGGACTGGCAACCTTCACTTCAGTAAAATATATCATAAATTAAAATTTTCATTATCATAAAATAATTTTATAAAAACTAGTATGCTTTTGGGGATGACATGTGTTTTTCAGAGACATTGGCTTTTATCTTGAAAATGTGAGCATCTCTTCTCACCTGACTCATTTGAAATAATACACATTGCCATGCCAAGGAAGGTAAGACAAGGGATGAGTCTGAAGAATAAGGAGTGTGTACGGGGCGAGAGCGGGATGTCGATCAGCACAACCTCTTCACTTCACAAATTGGAAAACTGAATACCACTGAAGCCAGTGGACCTATCCAAGCTCCCACAGCTGTTCCTTGGCGGAACGGCCAAGTTCCCACTCAGCATCCTGGTGCAGAATGGGGCCACATTGCCCACACTACACATGGAAGCATACTGTGGGCCAAAAGGAAAAACAAAACAACTACAACAACAACAAAAACAGAAAATTATTCATTCCATCTGTGATTCTTAAAAAAAAAAAAAAAAAGAATCACAGTAATAGAAATGCAGAAGTTTTTCTTCTTTTGAAAATAAAAGAGTTATCTCTTACGTTCCCTTACACCCATGTGTTGTTGTTATTGTTCAAAGACATAATTGATTTCTTAATCCTGTTCAGCTTGGCACCACAAACCTGATTCCAATCACATTATTAAAATGAAAGAACATCTACTGGGTCAGTGTTAGTCCCACTACTGGCATCCATTATCCTTTGACAGGTAACATGGAGGATCAGGATACTGCTATCCACCTGGGAAACAGCCCAGAAATACAAATGAAAATCTTAACCTGCCTTTTCACAGGCCATGACTCTGCTGATGGAATGCCATCAAGCAGATCGATGCCTCCATTTCCTTAATTAATGATCATCTCACCAGGGGAGAGAGAGACTGGATATTGTTTAAATCTTTGTAAATTTATCTGCAAACTCAGAAACTCTCTCAAGCATTCACAGGGATATAACACACCCATATCCTGAATAATATACTCATGTACAAGCTTTATTTGTTCAGCTGGCCTTATGAACAGATGTTCTGAAACCTATAAAAATGATTTTCAGACTCCCAGGGAAGATGGCAGAATAGAACAACACTGAGCTCACCTCTTCCCATGAATATACCTAGATAACACCCACATTGGTGTAAATAACCCAGAAAATGATATGAAGACTGGAAAAAACAGAATCCCCACAGCTAAATGTAGAGAAGAAGCCATAACAAAGGGGGTAGGAAGGACAGAGATGTGGTGGAGGAAATAAATAGGCCCTTGGTACTATCCCCAGAAAGGAGGGACTCCACTGCATGGAGAGGGGAGAGAAACAGATCTCCATACCAGGCACCTCAGGCACTGGGGACCCACACTAGGGAGGAGAATCCACATAACACTTGGCTTTGAAATGAGAGAGGCCTGGCCTCACTAGTTCTTACAATCAGTGGGGCTTAGCAACTAGAACTTTGAAAATCAGTGGACTCAGCTCTGGGAGAGCCAGGAAGATAAAACTTATTTTCTGCCCTTAAAGACAGAAGAAATGACGCCACTGAAATACAGGAGATTTATTTACTAATTTCAGAACCTATGCTTGATAAGCAGGGAACTTTGGAAGATGTCTCCAAGAATGAAAGAACTAGCAGGTGTCATTTCCTTCCCCCACCTCCAGGCTAGATACACAAACACCTGTGGGAGCAAACATACCACCAACACTCTTTATCTGGCTTTCTAATGGCTCCCTCCAATGTGGTAGCCTAGGCAGGAGTTTTCTAAGGCAGCTCCAGGTCCTCTGTTGCTCTGGACCAGGGTGGATGTTGCTGGTACATTACACCCACCCCTTCCCTATCCCACGTTCTCCTGTAGACCTGCCCCCTCAAATAGGTCCTTGGCCAGTCCATCCAAAGCAGTGCCATATCCTGGCAGTGTGCAAGCAGTCCCGACAGAGGCCAGCACTGCTCCAAAGTGACTTGTGCTCTGGCAATAAAGAAGATAACCACACACACCAGTCCAACTGCAGCCCCACTGTGAGCTGGGAACAGAGAGTGATCTGACTGCAGGCCTCACCCACCAAAGCTTCACAGGGAACAACATGGGGAAAGTGTCTACAGTTTGATGCTAACGTATCTCTGAAAAACATCTGGTCTGACCCAACTTAAGCCCAAGGTGGCCCCAGACTGACCCATTAACAACACAGGGACCAAACCTCCACAAAACAGACAGAGAGAGCCATTTCACAATCCTGGCCTGAAGGCAAATAGGGTTCACCCACATTAGTAGGGTGTATATAACACATACAGGAGATGCCCTGAAATCCACCAGGTTCTGGTGAACTGGGGACTTTGCACGGAACAGCACTCTAAGACCTCTTCTTCATTACTATGTTAAAGAGCAGGAGATGTAGTTGACTTTCCTAACAGAAATAGACACAGAGAATTTGACAAAAATGAGAAGACAAAGGAATGTGTCTCAAATACATGAACAGGACAAAATCACAGTAAGAGAGCTAAAACAAAGAAATAAAAGCAATATTTCTGATAAAAATTTTGAAGTAAATATCATAAAGATACTCACTAGACTTGAGTAAAGAGTGGAGGACTACAGAGAGCCTCAGCAGAAAAGATAAAAAAGAAAGACCTAATCAGAGATAAAGAACTCAATAAATGAAGTTTTTGTAATAAATACTAGACCAGAGGAAACATAAGAACAAATAAGAAATCTAGAGGGCAGAATAATGGAAATCAATAAAGTTGAAAAAGAGAGAGAGAACACGGTAGTAAAATGTGAAAACAGACTAAGGGAACTCAGTGACATCTTCAAGTTTAATAATGTTCATATTTAGGGATCCTAGAAGAAGAAGAAGAGAGAAATGGGGGCAGAAATTTATTTGAAGAAATAATAGCTGAAAACTTCCCAAAGGAAAGGAAACCAAAATACAGATCCAGGATACAGAGAATGCCCAACAAAATCAACCCAAGGAGGTCTACACCATGACATACAATAATTAAAATGGCAACAGAAATGAAAACAAAAATGGTAATAGAGAATTTTAAAAGAAAGCAGAAAAATATAAGGAAAATCCCATAACGATATCAGCTAATTTTTCAGCATAAACTTGGCAGGCCAGGAGGGAGTGGCATGATATACTCAAAGTGCTGAAAAGCAGGGGGGATGTAACAAAAAATAGTCTATCCAACAAGACTAACATTGAGAATGAAAGGAAAGATAAAGAGTTTCCCAGACAAACAAAAAGTAAGGAATTCATCACCATTATACCAACCCTTCAAGAAATTGTTACAGGGAACTCTTTGAGTAGAAAGGAAAGAACATGAGCAGAAGTAAGAAAAGGAGAAAGTACAAAAGCAGTACGGTTAAGTGTGTGTGTGTGTGTGTGTGTGTGTGTGTGTGTGTGTGTCAAGGGATTTACAAATCAAAAGGATGTGAAGCATTACACCATATACCTAAAATGTAGAGGGGATAGAGTAAATAACAGTTTCAAACTTAAGTTACCATCAATTTAATATAGACTGCTATATGCATAAGACATAATGGTAAGCCACAAATCAAAACCCAGTAATAGGTATGCAAAAAGTAAACAGAAAGGAATCCAAGTATATCACTAAAGAAAGCCAACACACAGGGAGAGAAAAGACAAAGAGAAGAAAGCAACTGAGAAAAACTACAAAAACAACCATAAAACAAGTAACAATACAGGAATACATATGTGCCAATCAATAATTACTTTGAATGTAAATGGACTGAGCTCTCCAATCAATAGAAATAGGGTAAAGGAGTGGATAAACAAGCCAGACCCATCTATCTGCTGCCTACAATAGACTCATTTCACACCTACAGACACAGGCAGACTTAAAATAAAAATAGGAAACCATTTATCATGTAAATGGAAGTGGAAAGCAAACTGAGGTAGGAACACCTGTACTGAACAAAACAGACTTTAAAACAAAGACCATAACAAGAGACAAAGAAGGACACTCTATAAAGGGAATAATCCACCCAACATGGAAATGCCAAATTCATAAAGAAGCTATTAACAAACTAATTGAGTGTAATGCAATAAAAGTAGGGGACTTTAACACCCTACATATATCAATGAATATATGATCCAAACAGAAAAAAAGGAAACTGCAGCTTTAAATAACACATTGGACCAGATGGATTTGACAGATATATTTAGAATATTCAATCCAAAAAGAACAGAGCATGCATTTTTTTCAAGTGCACATGCAACATTCTCCAAAATATCTCATATTAGAGAACAAACAAGTATCAACAAATTAAAAGCTTAAAGTCATATCATGCATCTTTACCAAATACAACACTTTGAAACTAGAAATCAACCACAAGAAAACATCTAAAAAGAACACAAATACATGGAGGATAAAATAATAGGCTACTAAACAATGAGTCAAAGAAATTGAAAGGAAATTTAAAAAATACATGGAGACAAGTGAAAATGAAAACATGATGGTCCAAAATCTTTGGGATGCAGCAAAAGCTGTTACAAGAGAGTTTATAGCAATATAAGCCAACATCAGGGAGCAGGAAAAATCACAAATAAACTACCTAACATTATACCTAAAAGAGCTAGAATAAGAAGAAACAAAACCCCTAACTAGTAGAAGGAAGGAAATAATAAAGATCAGAGCCAAAATAAACAAAATAGAAACTAAACAACAAAACACAATAGAACAGATCAATAACACCTGACGTTGGTTCTTAGAAAAAGACAACAAAATTGATAAATCTTTGCCCAGAATCATGAAGGAAGGAAGGAAGGAAGGAAAGAAGGAAAGAAGAAAGGAAGAAAAAACTCAAATCAGAAATGAAAGAGGAGATATAACAATCAATGCCACAGAAATACAATTCTTACAATAAGAATACAAACAATTCTTAGAGAATCTTATGAAAACTAATTCGCCAACATACTGTTGTCGATAACCTAGAAGAAATGAATAAACTCCTAGCAACATAATCATACAAAACTGAATCCAAAAGAAATAGAGAATCTGGAAAACTGATTACCAGCAATTAAATTGAATCAGTAATCAAAAAAAACTCCCAATGAACAAAAGTCCAGGAGCAGATGGCTTCACAGGTGAATTCTATCAAACATTTAAAGAAGAGTGAATACCTATTCTTTCCAAACTATTCAAAATGATGACAACAAACTGAAAGGAAAGCTTCCAAATTCATTATAAAAAGATAGAACTACAAGAACAAAAGATGAACAAAGACAGAAAAAATCCTCAAGAAAATATAAGCAAACCAAATCCAACAATATATTTTAAAAAAAATTCATCACGATCAAGTAGGATTTATCCCTGGGATGCAAGGATGGTTCAATATTTGCAAATCAATCATGCTCTGTCACAACAACAAAAGAAAATGTTAAAAACCCTAAGATTTTAATAGATGAATGAGAATTTGACAAAGTACAACATCCACTCATGATACACCCTCAATGAAGTAGGTTTAGAGGGAACACACCTAAATATAATAAAGGTCATATATGAAAAACCCATAGTGAACATCATACTCAATGGTGAAAACAAAATGAGAGCTTTCTCCAAGATCAGGACCAAAATAGGAATGTCCACTATGTCACTTTTATTCAATGTAGTACAGGAAGTCTTGGTCACAGAAATCAGATAAGAAAAAGAAAAGGCTCCAAATTGGTAAGAAAGCAGTAAAACAATTTGCTGGTGATATACTATATATAGAAAATAGGCTCCAGGACAAAAACTACTAGAATGATTTGGTTTAGTAAGGTCATAGAATACAAAACCAATATACAGTGATCTGTTGTATTTCTATACACTAATAATGAACTAGAAGAGAAATTAAGAAAACACCACCACTGACAACTGTGCCAGAAATAATACCTAGGAATAAACTTAACCAAGGATGTGAAAGACTATCTTCTGAAAACCATAAAACTTTGATTAAATAAATTGAAGATAATATAAATAAATGGAAAGATATTCCGTGCTCATGAAACAGAAGAACAAATACTGCTAAAATGTCTGTACTACTCAAAGCAATCTGCAGATTTAATTTAGTCCCTATCAAAACACCAACAGCATTTTTCACAAAACTAGAACAATCCCAAAATCTATATGGAACTATGAAAGACCCCAAGTAGCCAAAGCCATCTTTAAAAAAGAAAAACAAAACTGGAGGTATCAAAATCCTAGATATCAACATATGCTACAAGTCTGTAGTAATCAAAAGAGTATGTTACTGACACAGAAGGGACACACAAATCAACAGAATAGAATAGAGAGCACAGGAATAATCTCTGTGTATGATCAATTTTTAATAAAGGAGGTAGGAATATGCAATGGGAAAGGAGAGTAATGGTGTTTGAAAAACTGGACAGCCACATGCAAAAGAATGAAATTGGACCACTTTCTCACACCACATGCAAAAATAAACTTCAAGTGGATTGAGGACCTAAATGTGAGACCTGAAATAATAAAAATCTTAGAAGACAGCACAGGTAATAATTTCTATATCAGTCATAGCGACATCTTTCTTGGCAAGAGAAATAAAAGTAAAAACAAATTATTGGAATTACATCAAAATAAAAAGCTTCTGCACAGTAAAAGAAACAATCAACAAAACTAAAAGACAACCTAGTGAATGGGAGAAGATATGTGCAAATGACATCCAATGAAGGGTTAATATGCAAAATACATAAAGAACTTATGTAACTCAACACCAAAAAAAAAAAAAAAACGCCTCCAAATAATGCAATTAAATTTGATCAGAAGACATGAACAGAAACTTCTCTCTGGGTGCCTTCGTTGGTTAAGCATCTGACCCTTGATTTTATCTCAGATCATGATCTCATGGTGCATGAGATCAAGGCCCACATCGGGCTCTGCACTGACAACAAAAAGTGTGCTTGGGATTCTTTCTCTTCCTTTCTCTCTGTCCCCCCTGCCCTCTGCCTTGCTCTCAAAAAAGAAAAGAAAACAAAACAAAACATGACATACAGATGACCAATGGATACATAAAAAGACTCTCAACATCCTTTATCATCAGACCAAGGCAAATCAAAACCACAAGATTTCATTTCACACCTTTTACAATGCCTAAAAGAGAAATCTCCACAAATCTTTGACATCACTTCAGCAACAATTTATTATGCCCCTACTATGTACATTGTATGTGGCTCGGCTCCTGAAAAATGTTTAAGTCAGGCAATGTTTGAAGAAACTTTGTAATGGGAGAAGCAGACCATATTCATTAAAAGTATATAAAATTGCACTGTGCTGAGGTAACCATATAAAATTGTCCAGTAACATATTTTTCTTCCTAAAGCTTGAACAGATTTCCCTATTTGAAAATTGGGTGGAGACTGGTACTCTGAGAACCACATCACGACCTTGCCAGTGCTCCAGGTTAGGCTCTGCCCCTGTGGTGCACAATGAGGAGTGCAAGTTTTCAGAATAAAGAAAGGGCTGCATCTTTTTTGTTTTCCTTTAGCTTTCATCCTATGAGGGTCAACCCAGCAATGATTCTTCAGTCTAAGAGCAGTAATTTTTGCTAGCATTTAGTTCCAGCTCACAGCCTTTCCAGTGTTTGAAGAACCACTCTTATGGCACCCCCAGGTATCAATACAGCTCGTGAGTACCCCCTTCCTTGGATATCCACGAACCAGTCCTGGGACACCCCGTTTCCACCCTGGGACACTAGCACTGGTTAAGCCATACCCTCTCCTCACATACCCGATTTTGACTCTGTGGGGCTCCTTTTCCCAACTTAGGAATATTAATAATTCCAGCCTCATCCTCTTGCTTTCCCAGTCCAAAGTGATGGTTACTTCCCGAGGAAGGTTTATCAGGGATACCTCAATGTTCTCTTTTTGCCTTTTAGTTCTTTAATGTAGAGTTACAGTTCATTATAGTAAGTCTCTCTTTTAAAATAACTAGTACAGGTTCTGTCTTCTGGGTGGACCCTCGATGCCAAGTTCAGTGAATCCCATTTCCTTATGGTCACAGACCCTGAAGTCTGACTGCCAGAGATTGAATCATAGCTCCTCTAGTTGGTAATTGTATGAAGTTAGTTGGGAAGTTAGTTCACCTTCCTGTATTCTCACCTGTTACATGAAATACTGGTAGTACCCACTTTCATAAGAACTAAATGAGTCAATATATGTAATGTATTAGAATGCTTGATCCAGGGGTGCTTGGGTGGCTCAGTTGGCCAACTGTCCAACTTCGGCTCAGGTCATGATCTCATGGTTCATGAGTTTGAGCCTCTCATCAGACTCTGTGCTGACAGTTCAGAGCCTGGAGCCTAGTTCAGATTCTGTGTGTCCCTTCTCTCTCTGCCCCTCCCTCACTCATGCTGTCTCTCTAAAAACATAAATAAATGTTAACAAAAGTATAGAATGCCTGCCCCATAGAATCGCTGTTAGAAATGTGGGTACTATTCTTAAAGGATGAACCACATGCATTCAAAAACCAGCCACTCCCTATTAATGCACTAGAAGGGAAGAAATAATGATAAGTTAAGGTATTGTGTTTTTTATTATTTAAATGGAGATTTGAGGTTTCTGCAATATGGCTGTGGTCCAGTTAGGAAAGAGAGAACACTTAGTTTGCTGCAATTGGAGATGAAACAAAAGAGCAAATGTCATCAAAATTAAGTAGAAATATATTCTATATCCAATATTATAAAAATTCAAATTTCTTTCTATATAGGTCAGAGACAGTAAAAAGAGAAGAGGAATTCCCCCGATGTTTTCCTGAAATCAGTATGTACTGGTACTATGACATGGGATGTAGGAGGAAAAAATGAGCCTTGGAGTCAGAATTAGGTTTCAAATCCAAGTTACAATGCCTTAGCCTCAGATTCCTCAGAGCCACATAGTCCTGGCACTTAGTATGCATTCAATAACTAGCAGCTATTTTTCTTCTTTGATTGAATATTTCCTGAATAAATCCACTTGCTTGGTTTAACCTTGTGCTATTTCATCTGCCCTGGCCATAATTGCAAAATATAATTATTGCTCATTCCCCTCATCAGTCAAATGAAAGCCAGCAGAATCTCTGTGATGACTAATAAATTAGGTTTAAAGTTGGTCCAGCTCTGGTGAGGTTACCTTGGAGCAAGATTCAACTCACCAAAGACTTGAGGTCTTTAATAGGGAAGCACAGGCACTTAGGTGCATCCTAACTTTCAAAGAACCGTCTTTGACGTGGTGATTACTTGGACTATGACATAAATGGCAAGATAAGAACAAGAACGCCAGTACATTCAGGATTTGCCTAGAAAGTGCCTAGAAATTTTCTAAGCACAGAACATTTTTTTGAATAAGATGCTTGATTACTAGGGGAAGCCAAGGAAGAGGGTTTCTTTAAAAGAGTTAACAACTTAGATAAAAGATTGTGATAGGGCTTCAAGATGATCTTACCAAGACAGTGGTGCCTAAGCCTTGGCCCAAAGAAGGGATGAGAAACACACTAGAGACAAATAGAAGAGAATGCAGAAATCGCCAGCAAAAAGCTTCTGAGACAAAATTCAGAGAGAAGACTGGGCTGGTGTGTTTGCCATTAAACCAGAGGAGGAACAAAAATCCTTCTTGTAAAGTGATCCATAAACAGCTTCCAGCTATTAATAGAAATGGATGATTTATTTCAACATTATTTGCCAACTCATTTCTCTTCCACAGAAAGGAAAATTGTCTGCTTTTGATCTTAGAGTATTTTCTGATTGCTTAGAAACCATGTCAGAGGCCAAAAGAGAATCTCTATGTAAATTCTCTGATAAAAATCATGAACAGCAGAAGACAAACAGAAGCGGGCACCAATTAGTAATTCCAGATTAGAAAATATTTCAATCATCTAAAAATCACTTTTCCAATTAATATTATCTAATTTGCATAACAAAAGCTCAGCTTTGGAAGTAACCATAGATTTGTTTTTCTTCCAGATGATAGGATATAAGTCAGAGATTATGTAATACAGGTTAATCTAATGCTATAAAAAAAGGAAAATGACATTGCCCAAAGCCTATGTACACACCACCATCTCCTAATCATTTGTCGGCCTGAGCCAAAATATGACCCTTGAGCTAAGTCCAGCCTTGGCCCAAAGAGGGGATGAGACAAATAGAAGAGAATGCAGAAATCTTTTTGTGAATAAAATTTCACTGAAACACAATTATATCCATGTACTTATTTATACTCTATGGTTGATTTCCTGAGGCTACAATTCTAGACTTCATTAGTCACTACCCAGACTACGGCCTACAGTGCCTAAAATATTTACCACCTCACACTCCCAGAAAGTTTGTTCATTCCCATCCTAAATTGCATAACTATTTCCCATATTTCAGTTGTAAAGGGAGAAGGAATAAAACTGCTCCTAACTCAAACTACATGCAAAACATGGCTCAATGAAGCCAATAAAAGGCTACTCACAGAGTTTCCTCTTTAAATCAAATTCTAGTGAAGTTACACAGTGCCTAGGAATTTGGTGGATGGCAATTATGGCTACCAGGTAAGTATACATTAAGAAAGCCTGAGAACCAGTCTAGTCCTAGAAACATAAATAAAGAATAATCTTTGGGGTTCCTAGGTAGCTCAGTGGGTTAAGGATCTATTTTGGCTCAGGTCATGATCTCATGGTTTATGAGCATCAGGCGCCACCGCTCATGCTCTCTCTCTCTCTCTTTCAAAATAAATAAATTCAAAAAGAAAGAAAAAAGAATATTTATCAAAAACTAGTAATGGAAAAAAATAAAGCTCTGTGTAACTGTCATCATTCTATATACTGCGAATAGATACTGAGTTCACACACACAGTGGGTTTTTTCTGTACCTTACCTCTGTAGTGTCCTTCATTGAAACGTATGGTTTATTCTAAAAAAAACCTCCTAGAAATATTCCTACCTTCATAATACCCAATACTGATTCACAACATAAATAATCTCTCAGTATTTAAAAAAATGTTCTTATTTATTTACTTTTGAGAGAGAATGACAGCATAAGTTCGGGAGAAGCAGAGAGACAGAAAGACAGAGAATCCCAAGCAGGTTCTGCACCGCAAGCACAGAGCCTGTTGTGAAGCTCGGGCTCATGAACTCAGCATCATCTGAGTCAGATGCTTAACTGACTGAGCAACCCAGGTGGCCCTCTCAGTATTTTAAGGCAGGACAATAAGAATCTTTCTTTTACTTTTTATTATTTTTCAAAAAACTTTTGGAAGAATAGAAAACTAGAAGATGGTGAGAAAGAAGTTTAGTCTTTAAGATGGGGCTCCTTTTCTAGGAGATGTTGGCCAAATGGCTTTGTTACTTAGATCTAAGGGACCCCTTAATAGTTAACTTTGAGATTTAGACAACTACTTAAACTGTCTTCTTCAATCCCTCTGCAAAATATAAAAAAGCTAGAAAATAACACACTGATGAAAACTGAGCCTCCTTTCAAGATTATATTCTACTCCATCAAATAGAGAGAGATAATATCAGAAAACTAATCTTTGAAACACACACAGTATGAGTTTAATTAGAGAAATCTGAACACTGATTAAATGTGCCAACTATTAAATCCACCAAAATATACATGAGACTTTGCTGATGCTGGCAAGTATAATATGAAATTATCAAAAGTTCAAAATACAAAGCTATCAATTTCAAGAAAGTCTTAAAGTGAGCCAGATTTAGGGCATAAACTCCAAGAGTCCCTTTCTGGTTCATTCCTCTCAATGTTAATGGAGCAAGAAGGAATGGGCAGCAGGTGCCTGCCTATAGGCAAGGAAGGGGAGAATTTGAATGTTTTCCTTAACAACTGAAGAAGGAAAAAGTCAGGAGAAAGAAAAAAAAAAGCAAAATTGCAAAACATGAATGCCAAAGAGAGCTGTAGCAAATTATAAAAACATTCATTGATAGATGTTATACTCTGCATTTAGTAACAGCATATTCGCAAACATGGGAAGAGATAAAAACCAAAAACTAATGGATAAGGGTAAGTAGAGGAGATTAAGAATCAATGGCAGAACACCCAGCAGAATTAGCTGTGTAGGAGGGAGCTCAGGGAAGGTGATATGTAAGAGAGAGCAGCTAACTTACTGCAACACAACTGAGCAAGTCATGAGATGGACGGGTGTCAAGTTTACTTTTCAGAAATATTCTTCACCACTCTTCTGGTCAAGCGACTACATTAGAAATCACTGTTACTCATGTGAAATCTAAGATCATGGACTTCCAATACTTTCATCCGTACACACTCATGTAACTCTTACTTGTCGGAAGCCACCAAGTTTTCTGACTGCCTCAGGCAAGGATTATCACTCTCCGGAGAGTGAACCAGGAAACAGGATTTGCATATGGAGGCTGGAGACTGCCATTTCCTGGTCAAAATAATGTTGGCGTCTGTCATGCTGGGCCAGAGGTAGAGTGGCCAAGGTGCACAAAAGATCAAAACCGTATTTTGGATTATTCAGTGCTAACTCCCCCTTCCCAGCATTGCTGAGGCAAGTCTGGGCGCTTCTTTTGATATTCATTTGACTCTGTTTACCTGGTAACCGACCCGGGTCAGTCCCCGCCCCAAAATCCTATATAAGAGTGAATTATTTTCTAGAGAAGAAGAGGAATAAAGAAGAGAAGCTTGATCGGAATCCGTGTGTGCTGTCTTCACTCTCTGCATCTCCCTCCTGCCCTGTTTTTCTCTCCCTCCCTCAGGTGAAGGACCGAGCGCGCCTAGACCTGGCGAGCTAGCGCACCATGGAACCCGCAAGTGCCGCCCCAGCCTGGAGTGGAAGTTAATAGATAGGACACAAGCAGAAGTTTAAACTTTGTGCACATGTATGTTTGTGCTGGTCTCGCACTGTCCTTTACCATAATAATAGCATGCCTCTGCCCCATTTCTTACCCAAGGAGAGAGACGTATGGGGAGAGACCCATGAAGCAGACATACACTAGCAGACCCACATCATGAACCAAAGCTACTCCAGCCAACCCACAGGTACTTAAGAATAAATGATTTTTTTTATTCACTGAGTTTTGATTGTTTTGTGATGTATCAGTATTGTGGCAATAGCTGAATAGATCAAATTCCCACCACTTCCCCTTATTCTAATTCAAATACTTTATTTCCTCTACATATGTATTTCTGCTAGTTTCCTGTCTGAAATATTCTTTCTTTACCACTTTCAGATTAGAAATATTTTTATGTTTTCAGGACTTAGCTCTAGCACAAATTTTTTAGGGAGATGCCCTCAGCTACTCTACTCAAAATGCAGAAGACTATCACGGGGCTCCTATGCTACTTAAAGCCTAGAACTCAGACAATAACTAATTGTGTCAGTCTACCACATGCTGGGTAGTTTGAAAAATGTGCTCAAGTACCTGTGACATTATGTTCTTTTCCCATGCTTTGCCCAGCCACAACAGAGCTCAGCATTTCACAAATCAGAATCCTTCATAATGTCACAGCCATTCTTACCCATCTCTGAGATCTTCCACAGGCTATTTTCCAATTTTTGCCTTACAAACCAAAAGCCTCCACTGTCACTTACTTAATATTTTCCTTTAAATGGATTATCTTTTTGTTTTGTTTTTCTAACTAAATGTACTAATAGAGAAACTTTACAGTTGAGAAAAGCTCATTTTTCATAATGTTATCCATGGTAATACTATTAATTTACCCACAAGCAAGGTGCCTTGAAAATAATCAGGTGTACCACTTGCAATCTTCCTAAGAATGGAGAGGAGAGGGCAGTGCTCTATCTAGGTGATTCCACAGTTAATCCCATGCATTCAACTAGACTGAAAATTTCTTGAGAATGACCATCAAATCTCCTTAAATATTTGGTAATTGGTGGCCTCAGACATGGCCAACAAAATAGCAAAATAGTGTGAAATAAAGGAAATCTTTATTAGAGAACCAGGACCATAATAAAACCGTAGCACTTCCCTTACCAGTTCACTAGCCATTTTTAGATAACTCATATTAATGTCTAAGAACTCAACTTCACCAGATAACATGTTATCACTCCTTCAACCTGGAGTCCATTAACACGGCTTTTGGTGAGTAATGGTCAGAATAGGGAAAGAGGAAGATAAATACATAGATATGTTATAAATTCTTTGCAATGAAAAGGACATGGGCTTTTTAGATGGGAGGATTTGGATCTGAATCCCAATTCTATAATTCACTATTTGGATGACACTCTGGACAAATCTATGACCTCTATGAATTTGTTTCTGGGTACAAAACAGAGAAGGCAGAACATGTTTCCTAGTGCTGTGGTGAAATAAACAACCTAAGTAAAATCATAGCAGAGTCAGACTCCTACCCAATAAATACCTACATAGCCTCCCTCCACCTGTATTATTAAAAAAAAAAAAAGCATGAAGGGATTTTCAGGGCCACATAGTCAGAAGTTCTCAGAAAAGAGGTTATGCACTTGATGAGAGTCAATGAAGATTTGATTAAAGAGAATCAAAAAGTAGAAACATACACCTTTGTGTTTCCCACACAGTAAGCACCAAAACTGCTCCACAGTCCTTGGGATAGTCATTTTCAAAATGTAAAGAACTTTCATCAAAAACACGAGTGAATCACGAGAAAATCATTAAAACAGATTCCAAGGTCTCACCTGCAGTCTACTAAATTTATATCTCTGGGGCAGACACTCCTGAAGCAACATTTACAACAAGTTCTCCCCATATGATTATGAACTTGAAGTCTGTGCATCACTGCCACTGTGACCTATTAATATAACTCCTAAGGAATCTAGAGTATTTGCCAAAGCACATGGACTATAGAGGTGATGCCTCTTGACTTTGAGGAAAAGGCAATGTCAGGCAAGACTGTCACCTACAAGGGGTCTCTTATTGTATCTTGCATCAATGACCCTGCCACTCAGGGAAAAAATACATTTAGATAATGAAGGACAAGGAAACTGAGTCTTAGTGCTACAGACATTACTAGTTTAGTGCCAAAACCTTAAACAAATTTAATTTTATTTTCACTTAGAAGCTCTATGCCAGGATTTACTATTAAGACTTCTCAATCCTGGAAATTCTTCACTCCTGCTGTCAACTCTTACGGAGGTTTTAAATGTTTATTTATTTATTTTGAGAGAGAGAGAGAGAGAGAGAGAGAGATGAGAGAGAGGAGAAGGGGAATCCCAAGCAGACTCTAAGCTCAGCATGGAGTCTGACATGGGGCTTGATCTCAAGATCATGAAATCATGACCTGAGCATAAATCAAGAGTCAGACATTTAACTCACTGAGCCACCCAGGTGCCCCCTTACTGGAGTTTTTAAACACAGACAGAAACACAGGAGTCTCAAAAGGCTCCAGTGAAGATCCAAAACATCAGAAATTCACATTTTCACTGCTGACTACACTTCTGATTGATGACAACATAGAAAGGGCCCATGCTTGCTCTGCATCTACCAGATGTGACACAAATGTTGGCAATGTGCATATGGATGCTAAGCTCACCTCTTTCTCTTTTGTAAAGAATCCTTCATTGTTCCTCAATTCCATGAGAAAATTCCATTGGAATAAAATTTAAAGGCCTAAAAATGCTATAACGGCTACTCCAATTCAACAGCAATTACTAATTGGTTCAAACCTACTTGCATGACACTCCCCCAGAAAGCTGCCACATAGTCACATTGTGTGCTTCAAACCTCAGGTGGGCTCTTAAAGCAGCTTTTGAGGGTCCCACTGTCATTTACAAATGGAACAGTTAGCACATTTCCAGCACTCCCCATGAAGAAAGTAAAGAGACTCTTGAGACAAGCATCTTCGCAATCACCCCAATCCCACAGTCTTATGAATGATCTCAACTCTCCTCATGGGGGAAACAAACTTTACTTCGACAAAACAACGTAGAATTCAGAGGAAGGAAGGAAGGAAGGAGGGAGGGAGGGAGGGAGGGAGGGAGGAAAGTTCTGGAATTCTAGGCAGATGGTGCAGAAAGTACTCGAGACAGAAAAACTTCACGGCATCTCCACCTAGGTAGCACTTACTACATGCCGGGCACACTGTGTTAAGTGGTTTTACATGCATTAACTTGTTTACTCCTCACATTACCCATGAGAAAGGTGAAGAAACCTGAATCACTACCATCTATTCCCTCCCTTTCAATACAAACATGGAGAACTGGAATTAGCAAGAAGGGAATGGTAGGGTATTCTAATGGAGGATGGAGAGTCCTTTAGCAGCAAAGAGCTGGAAGCTGGAGTAAATATGGTAGAATAAGGTAAAGATTAAAAAAATGGAATGGAAATCATGCAGGAAACATGGGAGTTCAGGCTAGAGGAGCACAAAGGATCAGGTGACTAAAGATCTTAAAGGCCAGCCTTGTAAGCCAGAATTAGACTACATAAATAATAAGCATTTCTGTTGGCTATGCCAGCGGTTGTCCCCAGGGGAAAACCTGTTCAAAGTGGTTTCTAATATTTAAATGTGTTCAAAAACAAAACACCATTCAAGAAATACGTGACAATTCTATTATCAGGATGATCTGAAGCCTCTTCCACAATATAGCTTCGGAACAGTTATCATTTCATCAGTCTGTGTGTGGAGAAGCTACATGGAGGAAGACTGATTTCTATCTAGCAACCCATTCTTCATCTTAAAGATGAGAAATGCATAACTTTAAACCCAGCGCTGTCACACGTTATTTCAGTGGATTACTTCTGAATTCTAAATTGGACCAATTAAGGACATTTTCTACCTGATTAAAATTCATCATGAATTTGAACAGGAAATATTTACAGTGATTAAGTACGCTTTGCCAAAAATCCCTTCTCCTATCTCTCTGTATCAGGATATAACATATGTGCGTTCACAATAAAATTGAGCTCTAACACTGACTCTTGAGTTAGAGAGAAAGAGAGAGAGCACACAAACACGAAATTGAAGAATGGTTATAAATGAAAATCCAGCCATGCAGAAAAGCCTGGAAACCAAACAAATAAGAAGATGTCATCTACAGGTGCTAATGAGACCGCTAGCTCACAAAGCCACCCAGAACACAGAATTGATAGAAAAGAGCTGGGAAATAGGGTATTTGTTTTAAAAATGAGAGAAAGCCAGGGTAATACCACTTTCAATTTTAGACAGTAACTCCATAAACTTGAATTTCTTGCAAAATATTCCACCTGTAGCCTAGAACAGGATTTTTCACACACGATGCCAGGACAAATGGCTTTTTTGTATGGAAAATGAGTAACAAGCAATTTGCAACTACTCATAATTCAGGTACAGATGTTTAGAATGATTTACTTCTTGAATGTCAGTAAGAATGGTTTCAAGTTGATCCTAATTGTAAGTTCCCCCTCATTCATTTGGCTTTCAGTCTGGAGAGGAAGTGAAGTTAGATTACAGGGATTAATTACATGCAAACTGCTGACTTTCTTATCTACTCCACAGCCCACACTGAGAAATCATAGATGATGTGGGGTTATAGCTAATCTCCGTACAACCAGGGAATTTATTCATCATGTGAACTGTAGCACAAAGAGGACTGAGAACAACAGGTCTCAAGCAATCTCCCCATCTGCATGAACAGAATGAAATATCACCGTTTCTTCCTTCTTCCCTCCCCAATGCTCCCCACAAGCCCATGTGCTTTGTCACAACTGTAGCAATTATTTTCCCTTTCTTCCATCGCCATTTTCTGTCCTTTCCTTACACTGTTTGCGACAGAGAATGTATTTAATCAACTAGTGTATAATTTGTGAAGACAAATAGTGTCCTAGCCCATCAAATCACTTAAATGTGGCATCCAGGTGTAGCTATTTTTCAGTTATCTGCTGTATGCTCCACACACCATCTGGTATGGTGCTAGATGCTAAAGAGGATGGGGAAGAGTCATTTTCAATACTTAGAGTATTTGCAAGCCATTATAAATATTTTATGGGAAATGTGGAATTTAATAAGCAAGGACTTTTAGGCTAATTAGTGGTCCCATATATAGCTCTCAGATAAAGCATCGCTTCCCAGGGAAACCTTCCCTGGCCCCGCCTGACCTACCCTGTACACCAGTCAGCTGCATGTAGGGTTAAGCCTGCTGGTTTTAAAGCTACTGGAGTGGGGTGCCTGGGTGGCTCAGTCAGTTAGGCGGTCAACTTCAGCTCAGGTCATGATCTCATGACTTGTAGGTTCGAGCCCCGCATTAGGCTCTATGCCGACAGTTCGGAGCCTGGAGCCTGCTTTGGATTCTGTGTCTCCGTCTCTCTCGCTCTGCCCCTCCCCTGCTCATGTTTGATCACTCAAAAATAAAAATGAACATTAAAAAATAAAAAATAGCATAAATAAATAAAAAGTACAGATTCCAGGGGGCACCTAGCTGACTCAGTCACTAGAGCATGTGATTCTTGATCTCAGGGTTGTGGGTTCAAGCCTCACAATGGGTGAAGAGATTACTTAAAAATAAAGTCTTTTTTAAAAAAGTACAGATTCCTGGGCTCAAAACCATTTGTCTATGCTATTCCACTTTCCCCAGAGACCCAGCTAGGTCCTGATAAGGTATCAGTAACTCCACCAGGTCAGAATGATTTTCCCAGATAATAATCTCTCTGGAGCCTTGAAGACTCTAAGAGGTCCTATGCTGGCCCACCTGCCAGAATGAACCTCCTCCAGAGCTCTCCCCTTCACATTTTACCTCCTAGCACTCCCCAAGAGCAGTTGGCTCTAATCAGGCTTGATTTCATGTGTCCTAACTTACACCACACTAATTCAAGCAATTTAAGAATAGAAGATGATGTGGTTCTCAACCAGGATTGCCCAGCCTCTAAAATAGTAGTCTAGTCTAGTCATTCTCTACCTCTGGGACACATCCCCTTCACAACTGCCTCAGGAACCAAGCATCCTGTCTTTGCATGTTCAAGGTTAGCAACAGGGAGCCCCCTCACAAAGAAAGTTAGCTTTCATTGCTAGGAAGTCCTTGGCTGCACCATACCAATCAAAGGCAGGCTCAAATATGGTTCCTTCCTATGGGCCTGATCAGGCTAAGGGCAGAGTTATCTACTTCCTCTTCCTCTCAGGAGGATAAGGAGGATCCAACCAGCTTATAGTAATACCTCTTCACAGTTTGCCCACATTTTTCACCTGGGCTTCTCCTAAGCCCATACATCATCCTTTCACGGTGGTAGCATGAAAGGGGGGAGAGATGAATGTAAGGACTAGCTTGTCATTTTGTATTGTCATTTTGTCATAAACTTGTTTTGAATTTTATATTAAAATGGGCCCACTATTCCCATTTTATGAAACCATTCAGGACCCTTATTTTGCCTTGGAGCACCTTTAACATCTCTCCCAGTGTCACTTATAAATGTGATGAGCTTGCTCTGACATTCCTATCAGGTGTAAATCCAGAGCCCAACATGAAGCCCTACCATTCAGCAGAACACCTCTCCACTATCTGTGTAACCTTGGCTAGGCCCCTTAACCTCCTGGTCTTTGGAGCCCTCAGTCATAAAAATGTGAGGGTTATGTGAATTTACATTTGGGGCAGGACACTTTCAAGACGAGCTTGTGAATAAAAGCAAAACGCTTTGCTTTTGTTATTCCCAGCTGGAATGTCTTCCCCCTCCTCTCCATGGGTCCAAATCTAACTTGTCTTTCAGGCCCACTGCCAAGGAGCCTTCCACATACATTTCTGCCTCTCTAGCCACTGAATACTTAGGGTCAGTACCACACAACCAGGCTGCCTCTTAGGGTAATCCTGCGTCCCAAGCCAATCACAGAATGTGGGTCTCTCCTGCCCTTTTTGGTCCCTGAGGCTGTGCCACCCTATAGGTATGCCCCACGGGGAGTGGCTGGATAGGGAGAAAGGAGGGAGGCCCCAGGCAGGGTGCTCTTCTGCCTCCACTCTGCTCTCATCCAAAAGAACCCAGAGAGCCTAAAGCCTGCCCCTCAAGTCACAGGTTCCTTTAGTGACCTCACTGAGTAGTGATGACCTCACAGGCACAGTTTCCATGACAGGGTAACTATGGAAATGTGGTGCTCTCAGGGAAACTTCTCTACCAGTTCTCTCCTGGATACCAATCTGGATGCTTGAGAGAGAATGTGTGTCCAGATCTTCTATACTCATTCCAATGTGTCCTCTGTCCCCTGGGTCGGCAGCCTAGCAAGTAGGCCTAGGCCAGTCATCTGTACAAGAGTCACTGGTGTACACACAACTTCATCTGGCTGCCACATGTTGCTCTGGGGCCTGCCTGCCACACCTCAGAGCTTCCCCAGCCGTGAGTAATCCCCCTCAGGGACCTACAGTGTTCCTGTTCATTGCTGAAGGCAAGTAAAATGCTCTTCCTGGGCAGCTATTCAGAAAGCTTCTAATCTTTATAAATGTAGCTTTCCTTTTGGGGCTACAAGATGCTTCCATTCGGACCCTTTCCTGATGGGCCTCTTAGCAAAAGTCAAGAATTTTTGTTGGTAAGTGAACAACGGAGCAGTTTGAGAAAGAACTGTTGAGGTCCGCTCATGAACCTCCCCTTCGAACCCAGGCTACTTCACCATTCTGTTGTGTCAACATCCACACAGGTCCCCTCAGACACACCCCAGACTGAGCGGCTGAGTACTAGGGTAACAATGGTCATGTCATGTGGATGGGAAGAACAAAAGAGCCAAGAGGACTGATGAAGTGATACCAAAACTGGAGGGTTGACAAAATGGTGTCCCAGGAGGTTGGGTTGATGTTGAGCCTAGACTTGCTACCCAGATTCTGGCTTTGAACCTCCTGATAACTCTGCTTCAGTATCTGGCCATTTTCTAATCTAGTCTAAAATATCAGAGGGCTGGAGGTCAGTGGGGTTGAAACAGGCAGTACGAATAGGGCCCAAGAGGAGTTGCCAAGATGGGAGGGATTCTTAATCCATTTATATTAGGTTATTTTTTCCAACACTTGAAAGGCATTTCCATTAAAGCTTCGGAAGTTATAGACCTTAGGAATCCCCTCCCTCCCCCCGCCGCCGCCCGCCCCGCCATGGACAGGAGAGATGGAGAAGATCCTGGTTGCAACTGTTTTCAGGTTCTACTCTTTCCTCTGAAAATGGGGAACAAATTCATGGATCTTTTGCTGCTGCCATGAGCTTCACAGAATCCCCTTTGCAGCCATGTTCCTTCTATAGGGAACTCACAGTAGTGACAAGCCAAGGCTGTGCTTTGAATTCCAAGCAGATTAAAGAGCTTCAGCCAGAAACGGGAGGAGACATGAGAGGAGAGGTCCTGGCAGGACGCAGTATACAGAAGTGACCGATTAGATCTGATTTTCATTTCAGCAGTAGTGGCTTCCACTTCTTCGCCTACACCTGCACACTACCATGTCATCTACCAAGGGTGTGGAGAAACCCAGATGAGCCGGCATGGGGAGACATACTGCCTAGTTTGTGGCTACCAGACCTATGGGGATGCTCCCCTGGCCACCCCAACAAAGACAGAAGCAGAGAAACCAGTTCCCATCGACCTGTGACAGAGTCAGATGAAGAAGATGGTTGCCCCAGCCCCAAAATTCGGCTATTGCAGTGCAGTGGCAGGAGACTCACCCCAAAGAAGTTTGCCAGCTGAGCCACTTTAGAGGTCAGGGCAAACATTTAACTGCCTAAGACACCTAATCCCTCTTCTTGAAGTGACTCCCTCACTGCCCACCACTCGAAATTAGAACCTGATCCATTCTGACTGAGCCTTCCTCAGCCAGGACCCTCCTTTCATATTAACTGGTCATGGGCACAGAGCCTTAGAAACTGAGGTTCAAAATGAAAGCCTGCTCTGAAACTGGCCTGGAAGAACACCCGATATTTCTTTCTCAATCCTCTAGAGTCCCTTCTTGGGTATCAGGAAGAAAAGTTTGCGTTCTTTGAGCCAAGGAGGGCCCAGGAGCAGAGAGAGGGTTCAGAGGGGCCTTAGCAGAGGTTCAGTCCATCAGATGGACTCCTGCCCTGAATCCTTGCCAGCAGCCACCAATTAAACCAAGAGGGGCTGGGCTTTTTTAAACTGAAAAAAAAAAAAAAAAAAAAAAAACAATCTGTGTCTACCTGGAGGGCCTCTTGTCAGGAGTGTCAGGAGGCAGAATAAAGAAACCCAGGAAGAGCAGCTTCCCAGAGCCAGAAGAAGATGGAGAGTTGGGTGGCACCAGCACTGAGTTCACATGCACCTTCATTCCCAGCCCTTTTTAGTCCCAATGGGATTTCTTAGTGTTCCATAAAATGATTTTCTCTTAACATATTTGACTTTAAATCCAGCTTGTCCAAGGCCAGACCCCAAATCTCCCTTTTCCATTGAAGTACATTTCCACATGGGGTATCTGGTGCTCTAACATCTTCTGCCTCCAAAAAAGACCCATGAGTGCAGCTTCTAACTCTGTGGCTCCCACAAGGACACCTGTGCAAATTGGGCCAGGACACAGGCAGTTTCTTTGGGAAATAGCCCAAGGGTGCCTGGGTGCTTCAATCAGGGGTCGGACTGCATGCTAACAACATTGAGCCTGCTTGGGATTCTCTGCCCCTTCCTGGCTCATGCTCTTTCTCTTTCAAAATAAATAAACTTTAAAAAATGGTGCGCTTGATGAGACCTGTCCCCTGTTGTGTGCATGTGTAGATGCGTGTGCGTGTGTGTGTGTGTGTGTGTAAGGAGATGGGAGGCAGGACTGAGAAGATGTTCTGTGTGTCAACCCACTATCCATTTACTCAAATATTTATTGAGCAGCTGCTAGTTGCTTGGAGTATATCAGTGAATAAGATGATTGAAGCCCTTTTCTTCAAGTTACCCATAAACTAAAGAAACAAGTAAGTTTATATAATTTAATTATGCCCGCTATGAAGAAAAGTAAAATAGGATAAAAGTATAGTGTGAGGAGGGGGTGCTAGGATCCACAAGGTAGGCAGGGAAGGCTTCTTTGAGGAGGTGACATCTCAGTGAAGATGTGAGGGAGTCCTGTGAAGAGCTGGGGGGAGCCTATCTCTGGAGGAGAAAATGGCAATACAAAGAACCTGAGGCAAGAATGAGGCTGGCCTGTTCTAGGACCAATGGAAAGGTCAGTGTGGGCAGAGAGGAAAGAGAGAGAAGAAACGGATGGTTGAAAAAGTTGCCAGGGGCCAGATCTTGTCAGCCATGATGAGGAATGTGGATCTGAAGTGTGAGGGGAAGTCATGGGAGGAAGTTGAGCAGAGTGGTGAAATGATCAGACATAGATGCCAATAAAAGATCATTCCAACTCCTGTGTGCCACGGCAGTGAGGTGCTGGCTGTTACTGTTGTTACCGGCTGTTACTGGCCAGTCAGCCATTACTCTCTCAGCAGTTAAAGGGACAGTTGGTCTTGCGGAGTGGGGGTGAGGGAATATCAGCAGATAAGAGCGAGCCTAGGGTGTGTGTGGGCCTGTGTGCCAGACCACTAGCCTTAGCACCCCACATCAGAAGAGGGGCGCTGTTAGCAGCATGGAGCCCTCAGGCCCAGATGAAGCCACTCACCCTGTGGACAGCACACTTCCCCTCAAGGGCCACAACAATAGCAAGAGTCTTGCTCCTCCCTAGACACCCTCAAGGCCAGGAGAAGTCCTGATAACTGAAGGAGTTTCCCTAAGCTGGGTTAGTGAGAGGAGGCACAGGCCCTGGGGGTTCCCACTTTGAGTCTCAGTTAACCCACCACACAAGACGGCTAATGCCTCTCTCTGCAGCAGCTCCCGCTCCCCAGCACTGAAGATTAGAACCTTCTATTGCTCTCTGATACTCTATGACTGAGGAAGATTTGCAATCCTGGAGGAGTCAGGTAGCTTGGCAAATCCCAAACACGAGGCAAACAGATTCACCCGGGGCTCCTAGGAAAACTAAAGATCCCCAGTACCTGCATCACTTCTACTGAATGCATTTCTCTCACAATCATGATGTTATAGGAAATACAAGTGACCAAGGAACCTGTAAAAGAACACCGTGGAATACAGCAAACTCCAAGACAGAAAACTCTAAATGACAAAGGACGTGATTTTTTCAACAAATAAATTGCAAGGAAGAAAGAAGAGGAACAAGTGCAATGCAGGTGGCCTTATCTATATTATAATTAAAACAATTATTTAAAAGTTAGGCAACCAGGGAAATTTGAGCATGACAGATAATTTATGATATTAAGGAAGTATTGTGACTCTTTTAGGTGCCATGATGGTATGGTAGTTGTCTTTTAAAAAGAGCTGTTATATGGAAACCAACTTGACAATAAACCACAAGAAAAAAAAACAACAAAAATAAAAAGCTGTTATCTTTTAGAGATGCAACCTTAAACATGGATGGAATAAATTATTTGCCTTAAAAATATTCCGTAGAAGGGAATGAGTAAGGTATAAATGAAAAAATGGGCCATCCGTAATTGGCAGGATGATTGGTACGCAGGTGTTCAATATAGTCCTCTACTTTATGTTTGAAATTATCCTAATAAATTTAAATAAAAGGGGAGAGGGGCAGCATCAGGTACAGCCTGATGTTCAGCCAGATTTGGAATCAGTGAGGACTCAGCTGGTCAGGTTCATAGGGTACACCAGCTTGTGGGCGCTGTGGCAGCCAGGTGGTGGAAGGCAGGCTTCCTGCATAACCACAGGAGGCACTCAGGGCTCTGAGGCAGGGGGAGCTGTGCTCAGCATGTTGCAGATCTGACAGGCCTCGGAGATGAGCCGGCTAGGTTGAGCAAAGAGATAGCCTGTCTGAACTGGAGGCCAAATGACAAATCACATAAGTCAGATGGTAGATGTTTGTTCGGTCAGAGCCAGTCCCCACACCTGGTATCCACACAGCCCACCCTTCTGGATTCTTACGTCAGCAGGTGTGGTAGACAACTGAAGACTCATCCAGCCCCCTCACTACATACCCCAGTAAAGGGCCAGCTCCAGGGGGTGATCAGTACAGAATGTATAGACAAACAAAGGATGTAAGGGACCTGAAGCCCCTCCTGGTGAGAGAGGCAGCAGCTGGAAGTCAAGAAGACCATGGAACCCTTATCTGACTTGGCCAGAAGGGCATCAAGTGGTCATTTGCCTTTCCAGCAGCTGGTGTCCCTAACTTTCCTCCCCTTCGGCCATGTTCAAGGAGAGATCTAGCTTATGGCTAGTAGGCTACTCTACCTCCAGATCGCTTCCTTATGTCGCACAAGCCACACTGAAGACTGAGCCAGTCTAGCCCCACTTTGGCAAGTCTGACAGTGGTGAACAGGAGCTAAGTGGCATGTGCAGAAGCAAACATCAGGCCTTATCAAATGGCCAGCAGTCATTCTCCAAAGTTCTCTTCCTTCAGGGCCTGAAGCACCCACAGAGGAGGAGCCCAAAGAGATAAACACACTGAGTAACTCTGGCCTGGGGTCCTAGAGAGCCCTGGAAATCAGAAGGCTAAGTACATTCCTCCACCACAAACTCAGTTCCATTGTCCTCATGAGTTGACACCAAATTCATGAATCCCCCTGCCCAGTGTTCTGGATTTGGATTCCAGGAGGCCTCCAGACAGAGGTATGCAGAGGTAAAGAAGGCGCATCTATTAGCTGAGAGAACTGCTTCATACCTGGAGTGGTCGCAGATGGAGAACAGAATGAGAGGGATCAAAGCTTGAAAAATCTAGGAGTAAGGGAATTTTGGTTTCAGATCTCAGCTCTACCTGCCGGCTTCATTTAGCTGAACCTCAATTTTCTCAACTCGAAAATGAGGCTGGCAAAAACCTACTTTGTGGGCTATTGTTAAGATTGAATGGTCTTGAAATCCATCAAACTGGTTGCACAGTTCTGGACACACAGTAACTTTGGCTGCTCTGACATGCTCTTACTCCCTGAAGGAAGGAAAGGCAGAAGACTCCTGAGCTCTTAGACAAATGGTTGAACATTTATTGTGTGCAGGTATGGCACTAGGGGCCAGAATATGGTGGTGATGGCCTCACTGAGTTCACACGGCAGCTTTGGCAGGGCCAGCCACTGCAGACTTCCGTGAGGAGGAGGTAGTGAAGGCGAAGATGGGGAGGAGACAGAGGTTCCAGCAAACCTGAAGCTGAGCAATCTGAGAGGCTTATCCATTTTCCTGTTTTTGTTTTTAATGTTTATTTATTTTGAGAGAGAGAGCAAGCAAATGAGTGAGTATGGGGTGAGGAGCAGAGAGAGAGAGTAGATAGAGAATCCCAAGCAGGCTCTGCACTCAGCACAGAGCCCAACATGGGGCTCAATCCCACAAACCATGAGATCATGACCTGAGCCAAAACTAAGAGTCAGACACTTTACTGACTGAGCTACACAGGCCCTCCACATTCCTGTTTTTCTCTCTGCCCTTCCCCAAGTTGTGCATGTGCACTTGAGTGCCACCTCTCTCTCTCAAAAATAAACATTAAAAAAATGTTTAAGGAGTGCCTGGGTGTCTCAGTCAGTTAAGCATCCGACTTTGGCTCAGGTCATGATCTCATGGTTTGTGGGTGCAAGTCCCATGTCAGGCTCTGTGCTGGGCACTAGCTCAGAGCCTGGAGCCTGTCTTCAGATCCTGTGACTCCTTCTCTTTCTGACCCTACCCTGCTCACGCTGTTTGTCTCCCTCCCTCCCTCCCTCTCTCTCACAAAAATAAATAAATAAAAACATTTAAAAAAAAAAGAAAAAGTTTTAGGAGGCTAGAAGCACCTGGATGGTTCAGTCCATTGAGTGTCTCACTCCTGATTTGGTTCAGGTTGTGATTACTGAGTTGTGGAATCCAGCCCTGTGTTGGGCTCCGTACTGAGCATGGAGCATGTTTAGAATTCTCTCTCTTTCCCTCTACTCGCCTCCACTCATGCTCTCTCTCTCAAACATTAAATTAAAAAGAAAGGGAAGAAAAGGAGGAAGAAAAGAAGGGAGAGGGTAAGTCATCGAAGAGAGTTTGATTTAGCAGAGTTTTCCATGATATGCCCCCCCTCTCCAGGCAACTTTGTATCACAGTTCAGAAGGTGCCATCTGAATCCCAGGAACTCCCTGTAGGATCTTCCTCGGTAAACTCCAGTACCTCATGCCCCTCTAGCCTCCCCCCAGCTGATGGCACTACCTCAAGAGCATACACTTGAATCACCAGAATATCTGGTCCCAGGAACCAGCCCAGTCAGACACTCAAAGCCTGTCAGACACCATTGTGACTTTGCTCTGGATGTTTCATACTGCCTGAAGTCAGGCAGAGCCTGGCTGCAAGAGACCCAAGATGGGCAGAAAGGCTGGCAAGGACATGGGAGACAAATCTGGGGATTCGGGAAAAGGCCAGGTGAAGCGGGAAACAGAGACACAATAGTGCTTACTGCACTTCTAGCAAGGATAGTTGGTGGCTGTCTTTTGAAGAAGGAAAATGTGCCAGCTGTTGGCCACTTCCAGAAAGGTAGCCTCAGCTTTGTGATTAGAGGATGTGTGTCCCTGGTGGCCAAGCTGTCTCCTGGCCAGGGAGCCAGATGCTTCTTGAGAATGTGGCTATGTCAGTCCTCATGCCAATGGAACCAGAGCAACACCCAGAAAGAAGCAGGGGCAGGATGAGTCTCTAGGAGCAAGGAGCCCTGAATGAGGATGATCATCACCTGGGCAGTGGTAGTTGCTTAGAAAGCCCCCCACCCCCCACCTCCTGCCTCTATCCCTCTGCCCTAGGAGCGTGTGAAGTGGTCTGTGTGATTACCACTCAGTCTGTCATTTTTCTTCCTTCATATTCTTGTCATACACTGGAGATCAGTGGTGAGGGGTTAGTTCTGCCATCATAGTAAGCTTGATCCCAGGAGAAGCCTGTTTCTACCTGCCTCCTCTGCAGATCTTGATTTAGGTAAACGCTGCATAGATAAGGAATCAGAAGAGAAAGTGCTTACTCACATACCCCTCCCTGGTGTCAAGATTTCCTGTGCTGGCCCTGCTTCAACAGCCACACCAGGTGGAGGCTAAGGGGATAGCATGTAGCAAGGCCCTGTGGTGCTAGGCAGCAAGGGAAGCAGGATTTGTGCCATTTGCCGAGACTGGAGAGGCCAGTGGGACACTCCCCAGGAGTTGAAAGGCCAATAACAGAATGTGGTAACCAGACCAACATTGGTATGGTAATGATTTCTTCCTAAAACCAAAAATCCTCTTCAGATTTCATTTGATTAGCAAAAACAGGTACTAAGATCTTTTGTAAAAGGAAAGTGGCATCATGCAAACTGAAAGCAGGGGATACCATTAGTTTATGCCATTCTGGCTTGCGAAAGGTTTCATGGGAAAGCTCTGATTTCAGCTAGTGGGGAAACTAAGAGCAATGGGAAGCCATGGAAGAACTTTAGGCAAAAGGATGACAAGTTTTTTTTTTGAAAGAGAGAGAGGTCTGGCTGCACAGTGGGGAATGGGCTGGAGGTGAGGACACCAGGAGGAGATGAGAGATAAAGGTGAGCTGTACTGAAGAAGAGATAGCGGGAACCAAGGAGAGATGCAATTTGTAGATGATTGGAGGTTGAACCAGATGGATTTGGAGATGCCGTTGAGGAGAGAAGTGGGCAGAAGGTAGAAAGCGTCACAGAGGACATTCAGGTCAGCTGTGGAGCCAGGCCCTGGGCTTCCCTGCCTCCCTGTTTCTTCTTCTGTCCACAGTCAGCATAGCCTCTTTCCCCAAATTGTCCAAGTCTGTCCATAGGTACTGGAGGCTTCTAAAGGACAAAGTTTTGCTAGTGTGTACTTATTCCCTCCTGTACAGGACAGAGCAGAGAGATAGCCTTGGGGAAGATCAAAAAGAGAACAGGCCACGCAGTTGGCTAAAACAGGCTTGCTACTTGAATAAGTACACACATGTCCCTGCGTGTATAAGGATCTGGGTATGTCTGTGTTTCTGTCCTTGGCTTTATATGCTCACTTCAAAGCCATGACTAGCAGTGCCAGCCTGTTTAAGGACTGAAGTTGAATGTTACCAAAAAATTGTGCTGCCTGGATAATCTTCGAGAGATGGTGTCTACTTTCTATGACTCAGCACAGATTGTGTCTGGTGGGCTAGGGTTTCCTCCAAGTCTTGGGGTCCAAAACATTTGGCCCCTGGAGAAAAGCTGAGAAGAAAACATCAAAAAGCTAAATTTTCCCTTCTCATTTCTCTGTCAGCAGCTTATTTGATGCTTATTTGATGTCAGTCCATTATTTAAATGGACTTCCTGCCTACCTCTTCCCAACTGTTTATACTCCCCACTTCCTAGGGGCTGGGGGGGGGGGCGGCTATCAATAGTGGAGCAGACAAGTTGTTCATCCCCCAAACCGACGTTTTTGTCCTGGAGATCAGCGGACCCAGGAGGTTTTCCTCCTTTCCCACACTCTTCTGTCTACATGGGTGGGTGTGGGGCTGCTGACCAGCAACAAGGGAAAAAAGGAGAGAAGCAGGTCTGAGTTTGGGCTCCCCAGACACCCAAGGCAAGGACATACCCTAGGGGACTCACATTCTGGCAGTGGGGCTGCCTAGAGACCCCTCCAGCTGCAGTAGTCGGAGAGTAGACCCATCTCCAGCACAGTGCCACTCCCTGCCTGCCGCCAGTGGGCACCATCATATGCACAAACACTCAAAAATACCCAAGCTGGGACCGGTCCCCTATCCTATGGTGCTCTAGAAAGGTTTTGCTCATTTCCTCTCTAGGGTGGTTTCTAAGGTCTGCCAGTCCTCAGACTTAGGTCACTCCCTCCATGCCGGTTACTACTGCCACATGGAAAAGGTTCCAAAGGTGGAGCAGCTCCAGGTGATGCCAAGGCTCAGAGCACAACCTTGGGAGGCAGGGGATGAAGGAGTTTGGTCAGAGACTCTGAAGCCTCTCAATGACAGAGCTTCCAGAAGATGCATCCCCCTGTGGTTGTGTGGCACATGTGTGTAAGAAGGAGGTGCCTGGAGGTGGCGGCTAGGGTGAAGGCCTGAGGCTGAAATGGGGGTGGGGCCTTCAGAGGAACCCAGAGGACTTTCCTTAGGACCCATATGTCTGACTTCAGTGAAGATGGAGAGTCCACACTGAGGTAGGAGGGATCCTAGCCAACTGCTCAGCCAGCAGCTCTGGGAGGGAGGAAAGTTGCTGGGATAGGGGAGAAGGATGATCTGCTGCCCTAAAAATGACTTAATTTCCTTCCACTCAAATAGCTTACTGCTCTGTTCAGTCAACTGTCCCTGACCCCTCAGATGGTGGCCCAGTTCATGTACCAAAAGTCCCTCCATTCAGACACTGGGAGGTGTAGCATCTCCTGAGGAAGGAGGTCTTTCCTGAGACACACTGGGAGCTGGCACCAACTCTGGAGTGGGAAGGGGAGCAGGGGTTTGCAAACCAAGACTGGATTCCCAGTAGGGACTCCCTCCTGTCAGGCCCGGCACAACTGGGTCCCTGCTCTTGCCTCAGGGGGTTGCAGGTATAGAGAGTTCAGTAGGCTCTTGTGGCCAAATCACAGCCACCATTCACACTGCCTCCTGGCCATCCTGCAGGGCAGAGAGCTCAGCTAAGGGCATCCGTCCTTTCTATAACAATGTCAGCAGGCTGACCAGCTTTGGTGAGGGGAGGACTTGATTCCATACCCTGCCCCGCATGAATGTGCATGCCCCACCACTTCCTACAGACAAATGCATGCACATATGCACCCCTGACACACTTTCCCCAACCTGTTTCTGCAGAAAGTGGTGGTGGAAATGAACTCTTTGGGCATGATTGTAGATCTGTCCCATGTCTCTGACACTGTGGCATGATGAGCCTTGGAAGTGTCACAGACACCTGTGATCTTCTCCCACTTAGCTTCCCAGGGTGTGCGCCAGAGTGCCAGGAACATTCCTGATACCTGCAGCTTCTGGTGAGAGACTGCTCTGACCTGCAAACCTAAAGCAAGAAGTTTAAACCAGGAGCCCTTGAACCTGAATCTCCTGTTCCCTCAACTTGCTCAAACCTGAATATACTCTGCCTCGACAGACCCACAGTCCAGAGCTCCTGAATTCTTGAACCCAGGCGTGGGGGTTTCTAAGTGGTAAATACTTCTCTACTCCATAAGCCTCCCAGGGTGAAGACATTTTCACCCCAACCAGAGCTGAAAGTCCTCCATTCACATAAACCCAGAGAGTAGAGAGGTGAAATTTCCTCTGACTTCAAAGCCAGAGCTGAACACCTTCCTCACAGTAGCCTCAAAGCAGGTGGTTGTTCTGGGGGCCAAGCTGAGTGTTCATTTGTCCACCCCTGCAGAAGAAGAATGGTGGTATCGTGATGGTGTCTTTGTCAGCGGGGGTGCTGCAATGCAACCTGTTAGCCAATGTGGCCCCTGTGGCAGGTAGGCCCTATCTGGGCTCTTTAAACATCTCTGATTTGACCTGAAGCCTTGGGGGGAGGGCCTTAGAACAGCCCCAGTAGTCTGACTCATTGTTGGCAATAGGCACAGTGCCCAAAAACTCAATGATGGGCAGTAAAAAGAACCTTGGTGCCATGTGGAACTGAAGACACAGAGTCAATACTATAATCCTGAAGGGTGTAAAGGAGGCAGTCAGACACAGAGCCCAGGTGCCAACCATCTGCCACCCTGTAGGGACTCCCAAAGCTCCCTGCCCCTGCCTCTGGCCCAGGGTCTGAGCACTCTCTTAAGTCTCTTTGGTCTAGGTCAGTTACGTTCTTTGTCCATCTCTCATCCTCCACACCCATGGAAAGGGGCCCGCATTGAGGTGCCTGGGTGGCTCAGTCAGTGGAGAATCCAACTTCAGCTCAGGTCATGATATCATGGATTGTGGGTTCAAGCCCAGCATCAGGCTCTGTGCTGTCAGGTGGAACCTGGAGCCTGCTTCGGATTCTGTGTCCCCTTCTCTCTCTGCCCCTCCCCTGCTCATGCTCTCTCCCTCTCAAAAAAAATTTTTTTTAAAGAAGAAAGGGGCCCCCACGGTTCTCAAGGAGACTGGAGGCATGGTGAATCCTGAATGAGAAACAGCCAGATGGGGTCCACTCCAAATCTAAATTCCAGTCTAGAGCCAACTGGAATCAACCTCCTCAGGTTGGCACACTGGGTTCCAGGCCATGAAGAAATTGGCCTCCCTGGCCTATAGGCTGCAAGAAGGGGACTCAGTAGAGTCCAGTCTCCACCTCATCCCTGTCCTAGAAGCCCTACACTGCTGACTCTTCATCCTGCCGATCACTTTGACTACATCAAGGCAGTCATTGGATCCAAGTTCATTGGGACTGGTGGAGATAATGATGGGGCTAAACGGTAAGTGCTTCTCCAGGGATAGCTATGCCACAGTAGGGCTTTGAGAGTCACCATGCCCACCAAACAATGGTCCTCATGGCCTTTAGGCTCACCTGGCATCTCCCCACATGCAGAGTCTGTTTCTGTTTGTCTGCGACCCATTGGCCCTACCTCTAGGTCATGATCTGCCCAGAAAATGCACCCACCCTAGTGCCACTTTTTCAAAAAGTTTTATTTATTTAAGTAATCTCTACACCCAATAAGAGGTTCAAACTCATGACCCCGAAATCAAAAGTCGCATGCTCTTCCTACTGAGCCAGCCATGTACCACTGACCCACTGCTTCTGAACAGACTCTTAGCAAGGTGGTATGGACTGACCAACTCCTCTGCCTGCAGCGGGGTCTTAAAAAGCTTTTCTTCTCAGGGCGCCTGGGTGGCTCAGTCAGTTAAGTGTTCAACTCTTGATTTCAGCTCAAGTCATAATCTCACTGTTTGTGGGTTTGAGCCCTGCATTGGACTCTCTGCTGAGGGTGTGGAGACCGCTCAGGATTCTCTCTCTCCACCCCACCTCCCTTTCTCTCAAAATAACTAATAAACTAAAAAAATAAATAAAAGCTTTTCTTCTTTTTATAAATGGAGGAAAACTTTGCATTCCGTGAAAGGCCTAGATCAAAACAGTGTAATTCAGTGAGTTTTTTTAAACATTCAAAGAGATTGGGAGCTTCGTTCTGCAGGATGAAGAACAAGGGTGAATCACTTACTCTCTTCAAGTTTCCGTTGCCCATGTCAGACCAGGGCTGGGATTCAGTAGACCCTTGACACATAGGGCTGTGATTCTGAGTCATGAACAGGGAACAGGGCTGAGGGTCCACCGCTGACTGGCTCATGGCTGTATAGGTTCCCTCAGGGGCTGGAGGACGTGTCCACAGACCCAGCTCTGATAGAAGAGTTGCTGAGTCATGGCTGGCGTGAGGAGGAGCTCCGAGGCGGGGTTCGTGGAAACCTGCTACGGGTCTTTGGAAAGGTGGAACAGATATGCTGGGCCTGACAAAAGAGTAGCTCAGAGGTCTGAGCAAGTGTGTTGGGCCTCTGTGGGAGCTGCTGACAACTTACTGCCACCTCCAGGTACGGGAGGCAAGCAAGGGGCAAAGCCCCTTGGAGGATGAAATCCCGGATGGGCAGCTGGGCAGATCTTGCTGCTCTGTTCTTTCAAGTCTGCCTCAGACACAGTATCTGGCTCCAGACCAGAAACTAACAGAGACTTGGGCACATTGGACACCTAAGTGGCCACCTAAACAGCCACTGTCAAAATCTTCCCCCAACATGGCTTCAAACCTCACAGTTATTGCTGCCTTTTCAGTCCCCATTCTGTGGCTCTGGTGACCCAGTTAATCCCACCAGATGTTACTATGGGAGCTGCAGACACCCCTCAGTGTTCCCCCCCCCCCCGTGGTGCAGACAGACGCATTTCCTGAAAATAAATGTTTTACACATGGAAACAGGCATGAGTGTCCTTCTCTGTGGTGGGGTCTGGTGGTGCCAGCTCCCAGTTCTGATAGTTGGTGGAGAACCCTGAAGTTCAGCCACCAGTTACTCCAGTAAATCCTGAGTCTCACTAGTATGGCCTGAAGAGACCCAGATGGTGGGGCTCAGCACTAGAATAAGACAGTGGGTAGCTCTGGCTGCAGGAGACTGGACCTTCCCCTGGGTCGCCTCTCAGTAGCTCACTGCAGTCCACATCCTGACCTACTGACCACCACCTGGGGATCTTGAAGGGAACTCTGATTCAGGTTCCCAAGAAAGTAACCTGCCTGGATCACAAATGATCTTTGTTCCTATTTGGACAGAGCCCAGAATGTTAAATGTAGGAGTGAAAAGAATTCAGAGGAAAGCATATGAATATTCTTAACCTTTATAATCTCCTTTAGCCAGAATTACATTACTTAAAATTTTTCATAGAAAGTGAGAACTTGAGGGCTGCACTAACTGCAGCCTGGATGTTCTGGCTTAGGGTCTGTAACAATGATGTCAACTGCCACAGGGCAGGTACTCTTCTAACTGCTTTACTTACATTGACTTGGTCCTCACGTAATTCTGGTGAAGCAAGCACTGTTGTCTCCCCGATTTTACACACAAGGAACCTGAAGCACTAAGTGGAGAACTACATTGTCTAGGGTCATCTTGCCACAGAGAGGTTTGGAGCCAAGATCTGAATCCAAGAGACAACACCCCACATCTCTCCTACCTCAGAGTCCCGGCTTGCTCCCCACGGTACACCACCCAGAAGGAGTAGGCTGGAACACAGGGAGAAAGTACTAAAAAGGGCTAATCTCAGTTTCGTAGGGTTTTCAGGCGAGAAAACCTGATAAAGGACATCACTGCCTTCTTCTGGAGTGACAAGGAAAGATTTCACGAGGAGAGTAGAAGTCATGTTGGGTATTAAAATGTGAGAGGGTCTTCATGGGTAGGGAGAGAGAAAGTGTTATTCTCCATGTGACAAAGGACATAAGCTATTAAACAAGAAAAAATGTGGAAGTGTTTTATATATCTGAGGGAACTGCACATCCTTAATTTTCAAGCAAAACATAACTGGATGTTAGATTAATAGTTCTGGAAAGTGTGCCAGAGTGTCAATGATTTACCATTTCCCTCACTGGTCTCTACAGTGAAGCTTTAAATTTACCCCACCTGCCTCCTCCTATCAAATAACTCAGCTAAACAAGGATGCCTTGAATGCTGTGTATCTCATACCACAGACTTGTTCTGCACATATCTTTCTGAGAAGATGCAGGTAAATCAAATTTTTTGTAAGTCTAATCAAATTTGAAATGCATGGGTGAGGGGAGCTAGCTATATAAGACATAGCCATAGTGCATTCTTTCATAAAGGGAATTTAATACATTAGTAGAGAAAAATCACACTTTATAGTCCCTGTTGTTTCTAAACCTGAACTTGTTCTCAGACAGCATTCTATCAAATCAACGCAAAGTAGAATCATGCACACACATACACGTGTGCGCGCACACACACACACACACACACACACACACACACACGCCTGTCAATGATTCAAGTCCTAAAAGCCCCTCCATGAACTGACACGTTAAAAAGTACCTAGTTTTCCTGGTCCTCATTACCCTGAAGTATCTAGGTTACGCTACAAACTGTCCTTTTTAAAAAAAAATTTTTAATATTTGTTTATTTTTGAGATATAAAGAGATAGACAGAGTATGAGTGGCGAGAGGCAGACAGAGAGATGGAGAGACAGAATCCAGAGCAAACTCCAGGCTCCAAGCTGTCAGCTCAGAGCCTGACAAGTCTCAAACCTACCAACCATGTGAGATCATGACCTGAGCCAAAGTCGGGTACTACTGACCGAGCCACCCAGGTGCTCCACAAACGCCTTAGATTTCATGAGGAGAGTAGAATTCGTGTCGGGTGTTAAAGTGTGGGAGGTTCTTCTTATATAATTTCCTTAGAGGGGAATTATAGAAGAGCTACATTTCCAACAATATGCAGAAACAGCCTCAGTCTTCAACATGTACGTAATGTATTTGGGACAGTGTATGGCATATGGTAAACATTCTATAAATATTCTTACTTATAGTAATATCATTATTAAATAAAGACAATAGAAAAAATAGAGTAACAAAAGGCAATGAGACTAAATCCCTGAGGAAAGGGAACAGGACACCTCCAGATAAGATCTGTAAATAAAACAATTTGGGGGGTAATACCTGAAAATAATGGCTGTTTTCTCTAAGCTAAGAAAGAAGAGATGGTGGTTTGAGAGCTGATATCCACCTTATGTTCAAGGAGAAGGAGCATGTTCTCATCAGTCAAGACTCACTTCAAATTCAACCTTGGTGTCACTGCACCTGGGCCCTGACTGGCTGAAATGTGGCTTTGTCCCGACCTGTCGACATAGGATAAAGAAAATGAGAAGCCCTGAGGAAAACCACTGAGAGCTAACAACCTTGAACTGAAACTTCACATTCTCTTGGTCTACTGAACTGGCAAAGTCCTGCAGAATTGCTACTAGTTAAAATCTAGTAATAAAGAATCTAGAATTTTAGAGATTTGGAAGGAGATGAAGAGACATATAGGCTAGATGAGACTCTACCGTGCTCAACTGATGGGTCTAAAAAAGAACCTTTGCGGGGCGCCTGGGTGGCTCAGTCGGTTGAGCCTCCGACTTTGGCTCAGGTCTGATCTCACATTCGTGGGTTCGAGCCCCGTGTCAGGCTCTGTGCTAACAGCTAACTCAGAACCTGGAGCCTGTTTCTGGTTCTGTGTCTCCTTCTCTCTCTGCGCCTCCCCCTCTCATGCTCTGTCTCTCTCTGTATCAAAAATAAATAAAACATTAAAAAAATTAAAAAAAAAAAAGAACCTTTGCAGTATAATTTTAAAATGCCCACCTTGGGGCGCCTGGGTGGCTCAGTTGGTTAAGCATCCGACTTCAGCTCAGGTCATGATCTCATGGTTTGTGAGTTCGAGCCCTGCGTCAGGCTTTGTGCTGACAGCTCGGAGCCTGTAGCGTACTTCAGATTCTGTGTCTCCTCTCTCTATACCTCCCCCATTTGTGTGCTCTCTCTCTCTCTCTCTCTCTCTCTCTCTCTATCTCTCTCTCTCTCTCTAAAAATAAGTAAATGTAAAACAAAAGATTAAAAAAAAATAAAAAGTAAATAAAATGCCCATCTTGGACTTTCAGAGCACTGATGGTTGAAAACAAATCTGAAACACGATTGTTTGGATCTTTGAAAACCAGATCATCATAAAGCACATTTCACCAGGTTCAAGGGAAGTTCAGAAACATGCAAATGTAATTTCAATTGCCGGAGTCATAAGAAAAATCCTTTCTTTTCATTGTAATAGAAAGAAATACATGACTAAAAAATGATCGGCGCCAAAGCAGTAACAAAGCATTAAGGGAGATTGACCTGATTTAGAGAAAAATTGAAAGAGGAAATTAAGGGAGGAGCATTGGAAATCCAAATACATCACTTGCAGCCCCAGAAGAGTAATGTGGTATTGAAATTAACATGGGGACCTTCCACTTCGGACCCCGGAAAATACATTAGAGTAATAAGGTCGGTTTCTGGAGGAAAATATTACAGCAGCATATATATATTGCTGATTCAGAAATGCAAAGGAACCCAAACCTCAGGGGCTTTAGACTGTAAGGTAAAAGTTAGACTAAGAAAACTACTCATCCAACAGTTGTAAGCAGCTTATGTAAATATCCCAAAATAGAGAAAATCCATATAGCATTAAAAATGCTAATAATACATAGAAATGCTCACATTTTGTTAAGTGAAAAAAGCAATTTCTAAAAGGGTCTGTCATTATTTTGTTAAAAAATACAAAGTTATGCTTATTTTGTATATAGAAAGGAATAAAAGCGTACATAGCAAACTGTTAATAGTTATCTCTGGCATAAGCTAATAGTTACCTCTGTATACATACAAGTAAACACATCAAAATGTTACTATATACATAAAACTCTATGTAGCAAAAAAGTTAACAGTTATCTCTGGCTGGGATTATACTTCAATTTTGCTTTCTTCTTGATATACTTTTATTTATTTATATACAAGTTCCACAGTAAGCATGTATTTCTTTTATGAAGAGAAAAATAAATCTAAGACAGTAAGGCTGAAAAATGTAACATTTGTTAGGAGTGCTACAGGAATTGATTGCAAACTTTAGTAAGATCATTCTATTAGTAGGATGAGGAACCATGGAAAACATGATGCTTCGGAAAGGAAAACCTTTTGGATGACAGTCATAAAGTCAAGGCTGGATAGGTGTGAATTCACCAGTGAAAAAGAACCTGACTCAAATCCTAATAGGCTGTAGCTACCTGTAAAGTAATCTTTATAAAGCATGTATATGGGAAAATGCATTGTGTTTATCATTTTGGTCAATGATTTACATAGACATCTAAGTTATATTGACAGATAATATGTTAGTAAGCAGAGCAAGTATTAGATTATTTTTTTTAACATTTATTTTTGAGAGACCAAGAGAGACAGATCATGAGCAGCGGAGGGACAGAGAGAGAGAGGGACACACAGAATCTGAAGCAGGCTCCAGGCTCAGAGCTGCCAGTACAGAGCCCAAAGAGGGGCTCAAATCCACAAACAGTGAGATCATGGCCTGAGCCGAAGTACGACGCTCAACTGACTGAGCCACCCAGGTGCCCCTAGACAACCGGATTTAAATCCAAAAGGATCACAGCAGGCCAAGAAGGTGGAGATCAGTGCATAAAATGCAGTTATGTATAAAGGTAAATTGCTCATTTATACACACACACACAACACTCATCCAACAAACTAAGGAAGTTTACAAAAAATACAGTAAATTTTAAAAGACCATATTATATATTAGCTAAATATGACAGAAACCAAATCCAATTTCTTTGAAGGAGAAATAGGTATATATATTGTTGCACAGAACTGTAAAATATAAATGTGGATCTGCCTTCAGTCCTAGTTAGATCTCAACTTCTAACTTAAATGTGTTCTCAGTCTATTTCTCTCTCTACCACCTTTGTTTGCCTGTTTCTATCTGCATATCATCCTCATTCTCTGAGATCACATAATCTTATCAAAGATCTAGGAGAGCACCATGTAGAAGGATAAATGTGGCCACCAGGGATGCTAAGCCTACACCCTTGCAGTTATGAACCAAAAGCACAAGAAGTTTTTCCAACATTTTCGACATAGATGATTTGAAATTATTTTAACTGACCTGGCTTGAAAAAAATGCTCACCCATATGGCCAAGAGTCAAACCAGTCACATGATTACCCCATGCCAAAAGGTGACCAAGGGATTATGTGCCCTAGTAGGCACAAATGAAGTAAGAGAGAGGTTCTCCAAAAATACTAGGATAAAGGAGATAGATGAGTTCATATAGAATAAAACTTCAGTTAGCATAACTTTCACACAACAGAAAATTACAAACCAAATCTAATGTTTTAATGTTAAAAGAAATAGAAGTATGAGAACAGTCAAGTCAACGGTAACATCAGCTACAGAAATGCATAACATACAGTTCTGCATAGTTACTATGTGTGAGCCAAAATAGAGCAATAAGCTTTCTGACAGTCAATTGAAAGGGAAAAACAAAGACAGTATCCAGAGTCACAATATCACAAAATAAGAACAAGCCATCCTTTCAAGAGAGCATCAAGCTTTTTTTTTTTCATTTTGAAAAAAACTCTCTTAGATCTTCATAAGAAAAAAGAGTTCTATGTGTGGTACTTTGACCAACATCCTTAACAACATCCCTACAGTAGAAACAACAAATTTCACTTTGTTGTTACCTATTACATCCCTTAGCATTGGTTACTGGTATAAGCCCCAAAATCACTTGACATTAGCAGTTTCATAAGGGGAAAAAATAAACATCAAGATCCCAATAGATATTGCTCCAAATGATCTGGCAAGATTAAAAGGTATAATTTAGAGCACTGGGAATGATGGATGGGTTGAATGTCCCTCCGGCAATCTTGAAGTTTTTGATAAGAATTATATAATAGTAGTGTCAAGGTTTTATCTCTCGTCAGAATTCAGAGAGCGGATATGCTGCATCACCAGCAGAGAACTGAAATCGTATCCTCTGACAAATGTTTCAGAAGAAGGCAGCAATAAAGTGCCCTGCCAAGACTCAAGGAATTTGACCAATGCAAATGCCTGAAAGGCCACCTGACCTCTTCACAAAACCTTCCCCAGAAAACAATTCTCTGCCGGTTTATTTCAACAACTACAAAAAAGATGACTCATTAAAAAATACACATAATTTTACAAGTTGACGGCCATAAGGCTTGACAGGAGCACTTGAGAAGACTACTTTGGAGTTTTAACTTATCATAAGTTCAACTTGAGGCAGTAGGTCAGAGACAGTAGGGGTATTTAAGAGAATTAAAGTATCTAAAACAAGGCTGAGAAAGTTCCCTCTCAATGGACAACGAATAACATTGAGGATACTTTTGAGCACAGGTTGAAAGTAGACAAACAAGATCACATTGATTAATGAGTCACTAGGGTCGTGAAGAATGTCAAAATCTTGTTGGATGAAAAATTAATGAAAAAAATTAGAGAAATTTAATAAAGAAAATAAAATATAGAAAGGGAGGAGGGGGGGATAGCTATTGCTAACAACTTGAAAGAGTATCATATATAAATTAGACTCCAAGAAATAGAACTAGCATCAGCATATCTGAATCAGAGGACACAGTATTTTTTAACTCAATATCAAAAGCAAGAGTGTTCTAATGGTCATACGTGTCCAAAGTTGACATGGAATGCCAAGGGAGATAATAAATTCCATGTCACCAGGATTATTAAGGCAGAGATTGGATGGCCATTTGTCAAAGAAGATCTTTTAATTGTCCCTCCAACACAGAGATTTTTATAGATTTAGAAGCCCATTCATTTTTTACTTTATAAATAAATGTTCAACACCAATTACATTCTTATGCATTTTTCTACATGCTAGAATCTAATGAGAAATTAAGACTTATGTGATCTTTCCATAGATTTTAAAATACAATGAGAAATTGGACAGTAAATATTAAGTAAATGAGTAACTGAGTTATATAGTATTACAGATTGTTTATTAATATTATAAATAAAGAGGACAATGTAAATAAATGGAGGTGGGGTGGGGTAGAGGCTAGGTAGAAAGCATTCTTTGGTCTATTCTACATAAATAGTCAAAAGAAGGGTATTGTAAACATGTTATTTTAAGCTAGGATCTGAAGGCTGAGAAGAAACAAGCTATGTAAGGTGCTGGGGGAAGAGATTTTCAGATAGAGGAAATAGCTGGTGCAAATGCCTGAAAGTGAAAACGAGCTAAACTTGTCCAAGGAATAAAAAGATGATCAACACAACTGAAACATAATGAGCAAGGGGGCAGACTGGTACCCCAGAAGGTCAGAGTCGGGAAGGGATGCATTAATATCTTTGAAGGCAGTAATGAGTATTTGCCAATTGTTGACCTCACAATCAAGCCATTCCCTCCTTTCTAACAATATCCTAAATTGTGTTTTGTCAGTGTTTGGGAAGGACTGACCCAATGTCCACTCCAGAAATGGGCCCTGACTGGCTTAAGCCAGGCATAATACTGCATCCCATCGTCTACAGTTTTCATGGAAAGGTACAGGACCTAAGTCAGGTCAATTCAGGCCAACAACACTGAATCCTAGCACTTTTGTTTTAATTGTTCCCAAAGTAGATTTTTCTCTTTCCTCTTAGGACTTAAGATATTCACAGACCACAAAGAGGGGTTTAACCTTGGATTAGAGCCAATATTGCATCATTCAAGCCAAGAAACGAAGAAAAAAGAAAATTGCTCATGATAAGATCATTGATTCAATGGGTCAACCCTCTCAGAATATCAGTATCATGTCTGGACGTTCCTTCCAGTTGCCTGAGTCAGTGTATTTTCTTTGTGATTTAAGCCAATTTGCATTGTTTCCAACTACTCAATATGTGCAGATCCCAGATCCATATACTGTGTAAAGTGTTTCAACTTTATCATATGAATAAGGGAAGCTACTGATGACTTTCAGGCTTGAAACAGAATGATTTTATTAACATTTTTATTAACTACTCAAGTCTTTTTTAGTAAGAATTCCATCTTTTTTTTTACATTCTGTGTCCAACTGATATATTTTATTTTTCCTTCATCTGTACATTTATCATGTTTTATACTTCCACATCCTTTTTCCTTTTTCTTTCATCTGATCAAAAGTTTTTCCCTGAACTCCTGAATGGATTATGGTGCTATTGCTAGAAACAGGAATGATTAGAGAAGAAACAAGTTTGGGAGGAATTCAAGAGTTCACTTATAGACAAGTCTGAAATGCTTATGAGATACTCAATTCAGGCAGAACTGCCAATTTGACTCTTGGCTTTAGAAGATTAGATCCTAAGAGAGAATCCAAAATAGAGATATAAATTTTGAAGTCGTCAGCACATAAAAAGTCCTTAAAGATGAATTACATGAGATGACCAGAGAAAGGATGTCCCTATTATTAATCTAAGGAAGGGACATATCCCAGGTCATAGACCTCAGCAGTTTGAAATAAAGAACAGAAAACTACAAGATGCATCAAAGACATCCAGAGTGAAAATCATTACAGGGAAGGGTCTGCCTCTGATAACAATAACAAGAGGCCATTAGCTAGAAAATACTGTAATGCTTTTTGAAGTCAACCTTTGGAAGTTAGTAACACAAATAGTTGACCTGCTTTATCAATGGGATGCCATAAATCAAATGATAAATTACTTGAAATAAAGAATCAAGGCTCTATGAGAAGAAAATGTAAGTGATAAAATAATGGAGTTGAATGGAAATAAGAAGAAAATAAGAAGTTCCCAGTGAAGAATGTTTGTTAAAAACGAAATCATCTAGAGAAGCACCAAGAGGTAAGACATAGGTATGATTCCACATCTCTGATTCCACTTGCATCCCAGGAAGTGGCTTTATAATGGAAACAGAGTAAAATACTTTAAAATGAGGCACAAATCAGAGGATTTTAGAGCCCCTTCCATCCTCATGACAAGAATCCATCACAGCAGGAAGATTCTGAATGCTCAAAAAAAGTACATTTTGACCTAAATCTATTTTTAAAAGCCATAATAGCTAATGCATTTTTATAGTACCATAATGTGTTTTAGAAGTGGGGTCATTGGGGCAATTTTGGATGAGAGCTAAAAGGCATGGTATCTAGTGTATACAGCATAAAGTGCAAAAACAGGGCTTGGCCAATGAAGGTAACTGACTAATCAGGGGGATGAAACAGTCCCATAGTTATCTAGGGACCTGAGGTGGGCATTTTCAGTCTCAGATTAGACTGTGTAGGCCGAGGAGAAATGTGTGCACAATTTTGAGATTCACACAGCTGTCCCCATATCCAACTAGGATGCCTACTATGGCCATTTTATTCTCTTAAATTCCATAAGGTATTTAAGCAAACTTGTTTCTTAGACCACTTACAAAGTAGAATATACAGAATGTAGTGAAAAAGTCCATAAATGTAAACTATTCACAATTTATATCTACTTAGTAGACAGTCCCTCTATTAGTCTGCCATGGCTGTCATTAAAAAAAAAACACACAGAGCTTAAATAATAAATTATTTTTCTCTCAGTTCTGGAGGTTGAAAGTCCAAGAAAAATATCCTTATAGGTTTAGCCTCTCTTGAGGCCTCTTTCCTTGGCTGCAGATGGCTACCTCCCCTCTGTATCATTACATGGCCTTTTCTCTGTGATCATACCCTACTGCTGTCCCTTTCTTTTCTCATCAAAACACCAGCCTATCAGATTAGGGCTCCATCCTTAGGACTTCATTTGACTTCAATATTCCCTCAAAGGCTCTATCTCCAGTATAGTCATATTGTAGTTAGGGCTTCAACCTATAAGATTTGGGGGGGGGGGACATAATTCAGTGCATAAAAGCCAACAAGTCTTAAATGTCTATATTTCAAATGATTGTATTTAAAATATAGTATTTACATCACCGATTTACTTCTAGCTATCATTGTCCTTCACCTAGACTATACCAAGAGCTGTAAAATAATCAAGGCTGTCATTCAGAACAGAAGGAGAGATAAAGAATTTCCCAGACAAATACAAACTAAAGGAGTTTGTGACCACTAAACCAGCCCTGCAAGAAATTTTAAGAGGGACTCACTGAGTGAAGAATACAAACAGAACAAAAACCAAAAGCAATAAGGACTACAAAGGACCAGAGAACATGACAAGAAATACCAACTCTACAGGCAACAGGATGACACTAAATTCATATCTCTCAATAATTACTCTAAATGTAAATAGACAAGATGCTCCAATCAAAAGACAAGAAGGTATCAGAATGGATTTTAAAAAAGGACGCATTTATATGCCCCCTATAAGAGACTTATTTTAGACCTAAAGACATCTGCAGATTGAAAGTGAGGGGATAGAGAACCATCTATCATGCTAATGGAGATCAAAAGAAAGCCAGAGAAGCCATACTTATCAGACAAACTACATTTTTTTTCATAATTATTTTCAAATTAGTTTCCATAATACACCCACCCAGTGCTTCTCCCCCACAAGTGCCCTTTTAAAACAAAGACAGTAATAAGAGATAAAGAAGGGCATATATCCTACGTAAAGGGAACATCCACTAAGAATATTTAGCAACTATGAATATTTATGCCCTCAACCTGGTAGCATCCAAACATAAATCAATCACCAACATAAAAAAGTCATTAATAATAATAATACAATAATAGTAGAGGACTTTAACACCACACTTGCAGCAATGAACAGACCGTCTCAGTAGAAAATCAATAAGGAAACAATAGTTTTGAATGATACATTGGACCAGATGCACTTAACAGCTACATTCAGAACATTTCATCCTAAAGCAGCAGAATACACATTCTTCCAGAGTGAACATGGTATATTCTCCAAAACAGATCATTTACTGGGTCACAAATGGTCCCTCAACAAGTACAATAAGATCAGTATTGTATCACACATATTTAAGACCACAGTGTTATAAAACTTTAAATCAACCACAAGAAAAAATTTGGAAAGACCATAAATACTTGGAGATTAAAGAATATCCTACTAAAGAATGAATGCATTAACCAAGAAATTATAGGAGGAAATTAAAAAGTACATGGAAACCAATGAAAAGGAAAACACAACAGTCCAAAACCTTTGGGATGCAACAAAGATGGTCATCAGAGGGGAGTATACAGAAATCAGGCCCACCAAAAGAAGGAAGAAATGTCTCAAATATACATCCTAACCTTATACCTAGAGAAGCTGGGAAAAGAACAGCAAATAAAGCCCAAAACCAGCAGAAGAAGGGAAATAATAAAAATTAAAGTAGAATCAATGATGCTGAAATTAAAAAAAATAGATCGATGAAACTAGGAGCTGGTTCTTTGAAAAAATTAACAAAATTAATAAACTCCTATCCAGATTGATCAAAAAGAAAAGGATGTGACTAAATAAAATAATGAAATAGAGGAGGGAATCACAACCAACGCCACAGAAATACAAGCAATAATAAGAATATTATGGATAATTACATGCCAACAAATCAGACAATCTGGAAGAAGTTGATAAATTCCTAGAAATATATAAACTGCCAACACTGAAACAGAAAGAAATAGAAAATTTGAAAAAACCCATGATCAGTACAGAAACTGAATTAGTATCAAAAATCTCCTAACAAACAAGAGCCTATGGCCAGATGGCTTCCCAGGGGGAACTCTACCAAATATTTAAAAAAGAGTTAATACCTATTCTTTTGAAGCTATTTCAAAAAACAGAATGGAAAGAAAACTTCCAAACTCCTTCTATGAGGTCAGCATTACCTTGATTCCCAAACCAGACAAAGACCCCTCTAAAAAGGAGAATTACAGACTAATTTCCCTGATAAGCATGGATGCAAAAATTCTCAATAAGATACTAGCAAATCAAATCGAACAATTCATTAAAAGAATTGTTAGCCATGATCAACTGGGATTTATTCCTGGGCTGCAGGGCAGGTTCAACATCTGCAAATCAATCAAGGTGATACATCATCACATTAATAAAAGAAAGGAACCACATGTTTCTCTCAATAGGTACCAAATAAGCATTTGACAAAATACAGCATCTTTTCTTGATAAAAACTATCAGAAAGTAGGGACAGAAGGATCATAACTCAACATTATAAAGGCCATATAGGAAAGATCCACAGCTAATATCATCCTCAATGGGGAAAACTGGGAGCTTTTCTCCAAGGGCCAGGAACATGACAGGGATGTCCATACTCACCACTGTTGTTCAACATAGTACTGGAGATCCTAGCCTCAGCAACCAGACAACAAAAGGAAGTAAAAGGATTGCAAGGAAGAGGTCAAACATTGATTTTTTGCAGATAACATGATACTTTATATGGAAAACCCAAAAGACTCCATCAAAAAAACTGTTACATCTGATACATGAATTCAGCAAAGTTATAGGATATAAAAGCAGTGTACAGAATTCAGTTGCATTTCTATATACCAATAATGAAGCAGCAGAAACAGAAATCAAGGAATCAATACCATTTACAATTGTACCAAAAACCATAAAATACCTAAGAATAAACCGAACCTTAATGAGGTAAAAGATCAGTATACTGAAAACTATAGAAAGCTTATGAAAAAAATTGAGGAAGACACAAATAAATGGAAAAAACATTCCATGCTCATGGATTGGAGGAACAAATATTGTTAAAGTGTCAATACTGCTCAAAGCAATGTGTACATTCAATGCAGTCCCTATCAAAATAACACCAGCATTCTTCAAAGAGCTAGAACAAACAATTCTGAAATTTGTATGGAACCAGAAAAGACCGCAAATAGCCAAAGTAATGTTGAAAAAGAAAACCAAAGCTAGAGGCATCACAATTTTGGACTTCAAGCTGTATTACAAAGTTGTGATCATCAAGACAGTGTGATCCTGGCACAAAAACAGATGCATAGATCAATGGAACAGAACAGAGAATCCAGAAATTGATCCACATTATATGGCCAATTAATCTTCAACAAAGCAGGAAAGAATATCCAATGGAAAAAAGACCTTCTGTATCTTCAGCAAATGGTGTTGGGAAAACTTGAAATAACATGCAGAAGAATGACCTGGACCACTTTTCTTACACCACACATAAAAATAAATACAAAATGAATGGAAGACCTAAGTGTGAGATAGGAAAGCATAAAAAATCTGAAAAGAGAAAACAAGCAACAATCTTTCTGACCTTGGCCACAGACTTCTTGCTAGATACGTCTCTGTAGTCAAGGGAAACAAAAGCAAAAATGAACCGTTGGGACTTCATAAAGATGAAAAGCTTCTGCACAGCAAAGTAAATAAACAATAAAACTAAATGGCAATCGAGGGAATGGGAGAAGATATTTGCAAATGACATACCAGATAAAGTTAGTATCCAAAATCTATAAAGAACTTCTCTCTCTCTCTCTCTCACATGCACATGCACACACATATACATACATACATACATACATACACACAATGGAGTATTACTCTGCAATCAAAAAGAATGAAATTGTGCCATTTGCAACTATGTGGATGGAACTAGAGGGTACTATGCTAAGTGAAATTAGTCAGAGAAAGACAAATATCATATGTCTTCACTGATATGAGAAATTTAAGATACAAAACAGATGAACATAAGGGAAGGAAAGCAAAAATAATATAAAAAACAGGGAGGGGGAAAATAGAAGAGACTCTTAAATTTAGAGAACAAACAGAGTTGCTGGAGGGCTTGTGGGAGAGGGGATGGTCTAAATGGGTAAGAGGCATTAAAGAATCTACTCCTGAAATCATTGTTGCCCTAAATGCTAACTACCTTGGTTGTAAATTTAAAAATTAATTTTAAAAATAAACCCTAAAGAGCCAAGGAAAAAAAAAGAACTTCTCCAACTTAACACTCCAAAAAAACAAATAATCCAATGAAAAATATAGTCAGAAGACATGAACGTATACTTTTCCAAAGAAAACACCCCGATGGCTGACAGACACATGAAAAGATGCTCAACATCATTCATCATCAGGGAAATACAAATAAAACCCACAATGAGATATCACCTCACACCTGGCAGAATGGCTAAAATTAACAACTCTGGAAACAACAGATGTTGCCAAGGATGCAGAGTAAGGGGCATAGTTTTCCACTTCTGGTGGTAATCCAAACTGGCGTAGTTACTCTGGAAAACACTATGGAGTTTCCTCAAGAAACTAAAAACTTAGCTACTCTACAGCCCAGCGATTGTACTACTAGGAATTTATACAATGGATACAAAAATGCTGATTCAAAGGGGGCACACGCACACCAATGTTTATAGCAGTATGATCACTAATAGCCAAATTATGGAAAGAGCCCAAATGTCCATCGACAGATGAATGGATAAGGAAGAGGTGATACATAAATACAATGGAATATTACTCAGGCATCAAAAGGAATGAAATCTTGCCATTTGCAACAACGTGGATGGAACTAGAATGTATTATGTTAAGTGAAATTAGAGAAAGACAAATACCATATAATTTCAGTCATATGTGGAAGTTAAGAGACAAAACAGATGAACATAGGGGAAGAGAAGAAAAAATAAATTAAAAACAGAGAGGGAGGCAAGCAATAAAAGACTCTTAAATACAGAGAACAAATTGAGAGTTGCTGGAGGGGTACTGGGGGGGATGGACTAAGTGGGTGATGGGTATTAAGGAGGGCACTTTTTGGGATGAGCAGTGAGTGTTATATGTAAATAATGAATCACTGAATTCTACTCCTGAAACTATTATTATACTATATATTAACTAACTTGGATTTACAAATAATGAATGAATGAATAAAAAAAATTGTCTTTAGAAAGCCTTCTCTCCATTTATTCTTAACAAAACTGCCAAATCATATTTTTAATATAATTTATCATCATATTGACTTCCATACAACACCCAGTGCTCATCCCAACAAGTGCCCTCCATCACCCACTTTCCCCTTCTCCCCCATTCCCCATCAATCCTCAGTTTGTTCTCTGTATTTAAGAGTCTCTTATGGTTTGCCTCCTCTCTGTTTGTAACTTTTTCCCCCTTCCGCTCCCCCATGGTCTTCTGTTAAGTTTCTCAAGATCCACATATGAGTGAAAACATATGGTATCTGTCCTTCTCTGACTGACTTATCTCACCTAGCATAACCTCCAATTCCATCCACACTTCTGCAAATGGCCAGATTTCCTTCTTTCTCATTGCCAAGAGGTATTCCATTGAATATATATAAACTGTATATTATTTATCCCTCTTAAAATAAATTCTACCCAATGAGCCCTTAGCCCCTCAGGACCTGTGTCTTCCTGTCTTCCCACCTTCCTTACCTACTACTCCTTTCTGACATTGTAATCTCTTCTGATACCAGCTTACTTGAAAGTTTCCTAATATCCTGTGGGAGGTGGAGGCAAGATGGCGCCTTGGCAATCCGCCCAAGCACATGACAAAGTATGGCCCGCCTGCCTCTGGTGTACCCACCTCCCAGCCAGATACCGCGATAAGTGTACAACCAATGCAAAGCCATGAAATTGGTTAGCCCTGTTGCTGTCAGCCAATCATGAGCGGCCGCGTAGCTGGTACGGTATATATATAAGGGAGGGTGCTTTGCGCAAGAGAAAAGAAGAAGGAAGAAAAGAACCAATAAAAGTCTCTGCAACCGAATCCCGGTGTCGTCAGTTCTTCAAACTGCGGGCAGTTTGAGCGGCTCCGGCAATATCCCTCACTGCTCTGCTCAGACTACCTTTCTCCATCTCTCAAGGATGTGTTTTTCCCCCTTTTTCCCCCGAAATAAGGCACCAATATCATTAACTCAATAAAGTCTCCTTGTCCCCCTTACACAGGTTTGATCCCTCCTTTCTTAGTAAAATCTGTTTTTAAATTATGCCAATTTCTATTTTTGTATTTTTACAGTATGACATTTCTCCCTTTCTAGGCTCTAAACATGTTGGGTATTTAGAAGCTGTGCTTTACGTCTTTCTGCCTCCTCATGTCTCAATTGCACAGTTGAACTGAATTATTTAAGACATAAAATGATACAGGAAGTACATATTGCACAATTCCTAAACTAAGAGCTGTTATCCACAGTCCCCAAAAGGTGGCAAGTACATAAACATATTTTGGCTCTGCCTAGTTTCTGCATAAGACCCACTCCCAGCCCTACCAATGATTCACTAATGTCTAACAGGCTCAAGATCTTTAAGGTCAGGCTCTACCAATTTCATTTAGAAAGTAATACCAAGCCTAGTGCTTTGTTGAGGCATAGTTTCATGCATTTTGTCATGATATACGAACTATCCAAAATGTTAAACTTGGCTAGATCTATAAAAAGATAACTGTGCAAACACACTGTACTACTCTAAGACCAACCAGTGAGATCCATCTGGAAGGGTTATATCTTTAATTATATTAATCTACTTCATCCCCAGTAGATACCCTGTCCCCTCATTTCTCTCACTTGTGCTGAGAGAGATTTCCCTCTCAAACCATGCTCCACCCAGCACCCCCTCCTCTCCATCCAGCTCACACTAAAGCAGAAAAACAAAACAAATCAAAACTCTGATATAAATGAGATAAAAATTCTCTTCTCAGAGGTAAGAGTGGGGAGGGAAACTTTAGTTCTTTGAGCTGAACTGTCCAATACGCAGCCAAATGTTAACTATTCCAAATTGAGATGCACATTTTTTATTGTGCACTTTTAAGTGTATTTATTTATTTTTAGAGAAAAAAGGTGTATGTACACATGCATGCATGTGAGCTTGGGAGGGACAGAGAAAGAATCCCAAGCAGGCTCCTCATAGACAGTGAGGAGCCCAACGAGGGGCTCACAACCTCACAAACTTTGAGAGTATGATCTGAGCCGAACAAGAATCGGATGCTTAACCTTCTGAGCCATGTGCTTTAAGCATAGAATATACAGCAGGTTTCAAAGACTTAGTGCAAAACAACCCCAACAACATAAGACATATTGTTTATCATTTTACATTACATTAAAATTATAATATTTAAATACAGATTAATTAAAATATGCTATTAGAATCGATTGCATCTTTTTTACTTTGGTCAATTAAAAATATATAAACATGAAAATGAAAAATTTTTATATATAAATATATGATTCTCATTATAATGGTACAGTGCTGTCCGATAGGACTTAAGGGAGAGGAGAGAAAAATGGGGGCAGCTCTAAAGAAGAGAGGGAGGATGATCAGAAGAATTAAACAATAACCCAGATGGAAGAGAAATGCCCTTTCCATCACAGAGGGTAGGGAGTAGAGAAGGGGCTCTGAGATGAACTGTTAATACCCTTAGCCCTGACACCTTTTATTCTGTCTTAAATATTTCTAAATTTAAAAATACTAATAAATATCAATGCATACGTGAAGGGTAGCAAGAGGCTAAAATAATAGGGTAAAATAGCAAATCCATAAAAATTATACATGTTTAAATTGAGTCAGTTATTTAAAATCAGCATGGTAGATTAAAAGGGCCTTAGGTCCCAAAGAGATTGCAGTAATATATTTAGATAAAAAAAAGATGACCTTTTCATTTGTAACAGAACTAAAACAGAACATGAATTGGGTAACAAATACTACAGAAATACTAATGTATACACTTCCTTTGTTTCCATGAAAACACACTATTTATCTAGATTCTTTTACCTTGATATAAAATAGCCATTGCTCAAGACTTGCTAAAATATTCATAAATTACTTTCCCTGGAAGCTCATTTCTTTTAAAGAATAAAGAGATTTCATATGTTATGATTACACATACACAGAAATAGCACTAGTTGTGGAATATCAGAAAAATACAAATTGCTAATGGATTCTAGCATCCAGTATAGCTGGGAAAATCCTGTCCCCTTTCAACTAGGATTCAGGAACAGAAGGCACACAATAAAATTAAAACACACCACACACTGAAAAGTTATTTTAAATAAAACTGTTCTCCATTCAGAATAATTAACCCAGAGAACACCAATGTCAGATGATACTTACAAATAGCACACATCTCAAAAAATAACCAGGCATTTGTGACAGGGTGTAAAAATATTAGCTGAAAAAATGTTCTCGAACCACAATAGAAAATTGTCTCCACCTGAGGACACACAGTGTTTCCCACATGGCACACCACTGAGGTTTCTGATACTTTAAATTACCCCCTGAGGCTTTCCCCTGTCCTCAATTTGCAAAAAGTGTGTGGAGGGGGAGAGAAGGACAGACTTACATGCATTCTTTGCACTCTTTAAAGAGATAAATCTGCTTATACTTAATAAAATCCAAATGTAGTTCTCTTTGGAAAAAATGAATGTTGCTGTTTTGGGGTTATATGCAGATTAGCTAGCAGGCTTAAGAGGTGCCTGGGGGAAACGGCTAAAATCACCAGGAGTAATTGGGTTCTGGTTGTTGGGTCTTGGGACATCATTCAGTCCTGAGAGTTGACCACAACTGAACAGAATACATGGTAAAGGTCTGAGTCCTAAAAACGGTCTCAGCAGGTGGCTCAGGGAAGAGGGAATATGAGTGCTATCACAAGGAATGGTAGAATAGTTGGTGGCATGCTTCACTTTTGTGTTTAAGTGTACAGCAACTAAGCATCCTTATACTGTGACTATTATCTCAGGACTGGTTGTAGGCAGAGCCCCAGGTAGCACTACCAATGCCAAAGAGGACAGATGTTTTCGGTATGCATACCTGGACAACTAGAGCATGGATGAGTGACTTCAGGAGAGATGGCCTTGGGAAGGTAAGGCACTAGCCAACTAGTCTTATCCACTATAGAAGAAATTTATATTAGAGATGTCAATGTCATGATGCCGAGTGTTCAGGGTTGGCAAAACCAGATACAAAGTCACAAGTATTCAACTGCAATAGTACTATCTATGGCATCCTAATCAGACCATTTTTTTTGGTGGGTGGTGGGGAGAGAAAGTACAAGTAAGGAAGAGGGGCAGATGGAGAGAGAGAATCTGAAGCAGGTTTCATGCCCAGGGCCTGACGTGGGACTCAGTCATACAATGATGAGATCATGATCTGGACAGAAATCAAAAGTTATCTGCTTAACCCACTGAGCCACCCAGGTGCCCCCTAATCAGACCAACCTTAAAGCAAGATTTTTGAAGTGCATTTACTCATTTGGTTCACATCTCCCACCTACCTCCTCTCATATCCTTCTGATATATATCTCTTGTGATCAATCACAGTCTATTAAATTAATACACTGGAGAACTGTGAAGGATATAAAAAGTAGAGATCTAAAGAGGCAGATTCAGATTTTGCCAACAGGCAAAGGGTTCAAACCCTAGGTCAAAGTCTAAGGAGTTGCAGTGGCTGATAAGAATAAGGCAGGTACTCAGGGACAAGATACAGAGTAATGGATAAGTAATCAAGACAGAGATTCTGCCAGAGAAACAAAACCCCAGCTCTACCAGAGCTCCAAGACAGCCAGGATTTCAGTCTTAAGAGAAAGGCATTAGAACCAAGACATGAGATTAAAGCAAGACCAGGAGCACTCCCCATGGTACATTGAGTATAAAAAACATACTGATCATTACGTGACCTTGGACAAGTCTAACAACCACTCAATTTCTCCATCTTGTAATCTGTCAATAATGTTACTACTATATGCTCAAATTCAGAAAATAAAGATCATATACATGAAAACATGAAGCCTTCTGGATAAAAAAAATTACACACTGATGGAATGCATACTATTTAATAATTATAAACTTACTAAAAATATATAAACCTTATAAACCCAAAATTGCTTGCCCACCCAGTCCCATCATAGTTATAGTAAGTTTGAATAAAATGTAGATAGCACATGAATACTGAAAAAACATTTCCCAAACACTTAGCCACAGTAGGATGTGTTAACTTCCTATGGAGATGTGCTCATTTGCTGTGGAGATTCTAAGACATCACATGTTGAGACTAAGAACCAAGGTAAAAATATGGAATGTCAAGGTGGCAGAATTATATCTATAATTCAAGTGATTGTGCATTTATATAATTAGAAAATAAGAAAAGGTGGGGCACCCGTGTGGCTCAGTGGGTTGACCATCCTACCTTTGATTTTTCCCTCAGCTCGTGATCTCACTGTTGTGAAGAGCCACATGCCCAGCATGGAGCCTGATTAAGATTCTCCTCTTTCTCCCTCTCCTTTTGCCCCTTCACAAAGAGAGTATGTGCATCCTTGATCTCTCTCTCTCTCTCTCTCTCTCTCTCTCTCTCTCTCTCAAAAATAAATAAAGAAAAAGAAAAAGAAAAGAAGAATAGGTAACACTCCTATAGGATGGCTATCTGCTGTCTTCAGTACTAATTTAATCCTCACAACTCTCTTAATCCTTATAACTATACTAAGTGGTGGGACTCTGGTTATACTCACTTCAAGATAAGGATACCAAGGCACAGAGAAGTTAAACTAGTTGTCCAAGGCCATGAAGCTAGGGAGGGGCTGCAGGCAGAATTTCAACCCAAGGCTTGTCTCCAAGAGTTGATGCTCTAAACTGTTATATCATGATACTTCACAAAGAAGAAAATACGCTATTGAAGAGCAAGGACATCAGAAACATGAATTCAAAATTGAACAATCAACAAATATGATCAGTTAAAAATTGCAGTTTTCATTTGAGGCAGAGACAATTTGCTTTCTCGTGTCTCAGCAAGAACAGTTATACCAAGAAGTATAAAGATAAGTGCGTGTACCATGTCAATCTTCAGTGTGTAATTCTCAAACATGCACAGAAGTTGATGATAAACATTTTAATTCATTCAACAAATTTCAAATACTTGCTTTCACACACAATGCGTATGGTTATATGTTTGTGTAATTTTCCATTACAAATATATCTAATACTACATGTTCTATATTTGTGAGGAGGAAAATGAAATACTGTAGAGATAATTTAGATTGAGTGAGTCAGCAAGGACAAAGCAAATTATCAGTCAAAGGCAAATATTTAAAGAATTTGGTTGGGATTTCTTTTTTATTCTTTCAATGTGGTATGTATTAATAGCTAGCTGCCCCAATGATTTTACCCCAACTTTTGGGCTAAAAGATTTCAGTGTCTCCATGCATGACCCAATAACCACTGTATTTTCAGTTTGGGATATCTTTAATCTAATCATCTTTACCTCCATTCCACTGCAATGTCTTCTAATCACTTCTTGGGAACTGCCAGGACCATGAAGTGATCCATATCTGTAACCTTAAACTTTACTACCCTGATCCCTGACCATAATTTTCCTTCCAGGTTTTCCACTTTCCTAACTCCTACTACATCTGCCCTTCAAACTATGGACTGTGGCCTCACCCTGTTTTCTCCTTGTCTTTTGACCATTTAAGCTAGATAAGCCCCATGGTCCACCACTTAAACTCCTGCCTCTCCCCCTGACACATTCCCTGGCCCCCAGCCAGAGCTCAATTCTATGTCAGGCTTCTCAATTCCAATGTGTCCCATTAATAATTAGCTGGTAGCAGTAAACTCCCTCAGTCCCCAGCCTTCTGTCTCAACTACAAATTTCCAGGTCTTTGGGATATCCTTAAATTCCTCCTCCCCTATAAAATCTCAGGGTGAAGAAATCCTATTGTATTCAATATCACATTAGGTGGGCTCATTCACCTGTGTGCAGTTCAAGACTGTCCTGTCTTCAGCCTCCGGATTGCTAATGATATCTTGCCTTCCTGTAAGGCTCAAGTCTCTCCCTATCTAACCAGTCTCAACCCCTCCTTCCTACCCCACATCCCTCTCCTGCTGCTAGCCATTCTCTCACTTCTTTCTACCCATGCTTTTTGGAAAAAGGGTTTCTACTTGCTGTCTTCACTTCTCAGTCACCCTTTTTAATAAAGCCCTCTGGCTTCTGTCCCTGTCCCTAGCACTTCCCTGGCAAGGGTCACAATGCATTCCTAAATGCTAACTCTAGGGACAATTTACAGTAATGCTACTTGACCTCTCAGTTTCCTGTTCCCTCCTTCTCCAAACTCTTGCCACCTTCACTTCAAAGACAACACTTTCCTGGTAGTTCTCCTACCTCTTAACTACTCCTGAATTTTCTTGGCTATATTCTTCTCCTTAAGTGGTGGTTTTCCCAGAGTTCTGTTCTGTCTATTCTCTAAAGGTAAGTTCAAATATTTCCATGTTTTAAAATACCAATCTTGTCTTGACAACACTCCTCCAAAATATCCAAGCCTTTTAAGAATTCCAGGCACATCCATTTACCCAACCCTAATCATTTTCAGAAGAGCTCCTAAAATTCCCCTCACCCAACCTGTCCAAATTGAAGAAATGATCTCCCATTATCAAGCCCTCCTTTCCCTAATTACCTGTGTTATTAGCACACCATCTACCCAGTCCCAGGAGTTAGAATCTGAATATCACTGTCTGTTGACTTTTCACCCACACATTCCCATATCACAATAATGTACAGAAACCGCAACGGTTACCTTGGGCCAAATCTGCACTACCTTTCCTAACTGCCTTAATTCAAGTTGCTATATCTTACCTGAAATAATTCAATAAACTTTCATGTGAATCTTCTCCCCCTAGTTTCCCCACAAGACACCCATAGGCCAACTGCTTACAACCCAAGGCTGCTAAGTGTTATGCTATGTAATACAAGGCTCTTCACAACATGGTCTGCAATAAGTTTCATCACTCACTCTCATCATTCACCTCTTTCTGCATTTTGTGCACTAATGACAAAGTCTACACATCTCCCAAACATTTCTTAAAGGCCTCCATTTCAAATTTTGTCTCCACTGCTTAGAATACCTTCTCACCTGTCCCAGGAGTACCTTATTTCTTATCATCCTATAAAACCCTGCCTCCAGGAAATTACACATTCTCCTCCCACTGGAAAGGCTTTCTTCAGTTCCTCCTCTCCCTCTGCTAATCTCTACTTCCTCTTGACTATCTAGGAAACTTGTAAATTTTTATATTTTTGCCATCATCACCCTGAAAGAGAATCTATAGTTTTACATGTGTGCCTCACCCCCTGCAATGTACTTAAGGGAAGACACTGTGGCTTATTCATCTCTATATCCTCAGAACCTAGAATAAAGTCTGGCAGATAATAATGACTCAATGTCAGATGGATTAAATTGGATTGAATTTCACCATTCATTTACATTTTTCAGAGATGGCTGCAGTGATAGATTTCCTTAGCCATGTCAAGTCCCGGACCAATTACCTTTCGACCAAGATTCAATGTCACCATCTCCCCAGGGTGAGAAAATATTCTATGAGATGCAGGCATTGGTTTTGATCAAAGATTTCAACAGAGCTAAAAATAGGATCTTGAGGGGCACCTGGGTGGCTCAGTCAGTTAAGCATCAGACTCTTGCTTTCAGCTCAGGTCATGATCTCACAGTTTAAGGGATTGAGCCCTGAATTAGGTTCTGTGTTGACAGTGAGGAAAGTGCTTGGGATTCTGTCCACCACCAACTCCTCCTCCTGCCCCCCAACCCTCCTCTGTTTATGCTTTCTCCCTCTCTCTCTCTCTCAAAATAAATAAAAAATAAACATAGGGTATTGAAAATTATCCATCTCCCCCCACCTCTGGTTAGGAGACATGGCAGTTCATTTATTAAACAGCCTTTTTATTTAAAAAAAAAAAAAAAGCTAACATTTTACTCACAACAGCTCAATTGAAGCTTTCAGCAAATGCCACAGAGTCACATGGCTTATTCCTGAGGCAATCTAATTCCATTTTCACAGCTCTTTTCATCTTGTCCAGTAAGTGGAAAGAGAGAGCCATGAGTTTAGTCACACATGACTTCTTTAATGCTGCCCATAGCATGGTTCTCAGTCCTACTAAAAAGACTGGATAAATCAATGGCTGCCTCCAGGGATGAAAGTAGAATTTCTATGGGGTAAGAACCCTTTTTTGACTTCTTGAGAGAGGTAGCACAGTGTGGTCAAAAGGGTACAGATTTTGGAGTCAGACAATCCTAGATTCATCTCTTATTAGCGGTATAATCTTGGGCAATTGCTATTCATCTCTAAGCCTCAATTTTGCTTCAGTAGTAAAATGAGGATAGCATCTATCTCATTGGCTTATGATATTATTTATAACTATGATAAATAAGGTGATAAAATAGATTAAGTTGTACAACAGAGTAACAGGCACATACTAGGCACTAAATAAGTGATAGATCCTTTCTATTTCCTTAGTTTCATCTCTCAAAAGTCCTACTGAGGATGAATTACATGATGGCAGAGAGACCATGTCTTGTTCACTGCTGGATCCTCAGTGCCTAGGAGAGTGCCTGGTATATAGCAAGAGCTCAGTAACTACTTAATGAATTTTCTTGCAAGTCTGTTCTACCCACGCCAACCAAAACAATTATTTGCAGCCACATTGATGTGTGCCCTCTCTCATACGCAAATACAAATACACATCATTAACTCATACACAAAGCCCAAACCAAGCTTCTCAGTTTTGAGAGCTTGTCTCTCAACCTCAGATGAAATTAATGAATGATCCATCTGGTTATATCAAAAGGGTCTCTTTAAGACACTAGCAATTTTATGATTTATAAAATACTTGACAAAACCACACTTGTACTGTAAACGCCTGGACTAAATCCATCTTCTTTCCAAAGGTTAAGGGGAAAATAAAAAGTCCCAACCAACGACACACCATCTGCATCAACAGGAAGGAAGCATCTCATCAATTTCAGAAAAATAATTTAGAGAGTTCATTCTAAGGTGCCAGGAGGTAACATAAATGAAAATTACAGAAAACAAATCTGAGCTAGAATTAGACTTTTCTGTGACAAAGTCTGTAAATACAGAATGACAGGGAAGCTGTTGAGGCCAAACCACTAAAATCACTCAGGATATAATTAGGGAGAAGCCTATAGGAATAGACAGCTTAAAAAAAAAGAACACAAAGATATGAAGTACCTTGGGCCTGGAATATTTCATTCTCATGCTCATTCTTGGAAGGGAAAACATCCTTCTAATTTCTTATTGCATAGGTTTGTTTAATTAAAGGGAAATGCATTTAAGGAAATTCTAATTTTAAGTACCACCTTCAGTTGTCAGTTGCATAGACAAAAGCTGAGGTTGAGACCTCCTGACACGGAAATGCTAATAACTTTAAACCTAAGAGTCCACAGTATTGTCAGGGCTTATATGAAGGTCAGTGTTATTACACGCCCCATTCTGCCCGTTTCTCCCCTCTTCAACTCCTAACATACCCAAACCTTTTCCGACAAGAAAACAAATACACACTATATTAAGGGGGAAAAAACCATCTTTGAAACGATGTCTCTCAGCCAAAAATACAGTCATCTTTGCTGGTTCCACATTTGGGATGCACTTCATTATGAGCAATGTAGTTGGAACTTTAGTCAATGTCAAGTGAAAACACACCACCTGTCAAATGGCTGCTCTGGGAAAAGTGGGCAGAGGTGAGAAGTGGTGAGGGGTGAATTGGGATCAGGAAATAGATTAAAAGTGTAAATGCTCTCAATCACATTGACGCTACCACCATTGCTGGACAACAAATGTTTTGTACAAACAAAAAGTTATCAACCATCCCCCGTCCAATCACATACACACACCCCTTGCCTTCCTTTGCTAGAAAACATACAGAACCAGGACAAAGCACAACAGGGCATTAGCAATAGCCTTGTCCACGTCCTTCAGAAGGGGTCTATACACCCTGATATTCCAAGCACATTAAGTCAAGCACTGCACCTTCAGGGAACATGAGTGCCTGCATCTACATCTACAATGTCAGCCAACATTACAGTCAAGACTGGAGAGAGACAACAGACCTCTACTTGTTTGAAGCAAAGAAATCAGGAATAATGGATGGATGGAAGAAGATTTTTCAATAAAGTGAAATGTAGACATATATTCGTGGACCACTTTAACTTGGAATAAATGTTTGAGGATATGAACTCATGATTTTTGCAAAAGACTATAACTAATACTTATCTCCATTTCACTGATACATAAGGTAGGACTCTGAAAGGTTAATCAAATTCAACAAGATTTTGTCTTCATTATATAACTTTTATTAGCACAACTTACTCTGTGCTAGGTACCATGCTAAGGAATTTTATATGCATTCCCTCATTTAATCTTTTAAGCAAGCATCTGAGGCAGAGATACTATTGACATTCCAAATTTCAGATGTGGAAATGGGGGCGGAAAAAAGCAGTTTAACCAAGATCAATGCACATGACGAATGGCTGAAAGTCTGCAAGAGCCACTAGAAATTCACACACCATAGGCACCATCAACACACAACATGCACACAGAAATACACGACTCATACCAGACACACACCACATGCATTCCATGTGAACTTTATACCCCACTTACACCACATTCACACTCTACACACTTATCACCCTTACCATACTTACCTCACATTCACACCACACGAACACATAGCATGCACAGATCAACACACCAGAGACACACATATGCACCATACACACCACATAGACCATACACACACTCCACCCACACATACCATATACATATACATACCTTGCATACCACACACATGCACCTTATACATATACTGCATGCATGCCCTCACACTGCACATACACACCACACACATTGCCACATAGAACCTATAAATGTGCCATGCACACAGACACAATTATACCACATACACAGTTCACATGACACACGCAAACATATCATTAACATACCACACATACCTTATAGATACACTGTGTCTGTGTCTTCACGTTACATATACACATGCCATATACATGTGTGTTCATGTATCCACATGTCTGCAGGTTGCTATCAGAAGCCTTTGGGTTGCTACACCTCCACTCTACTTTCTGAGGAGCAGGTCCTTTGTAACTTGATAAAGGACCCTGGTTCTCAAGTCAAAGACATGGAGAAATGTCTTAGGAAAAATAGACAATGAAATAAACAAAGCAGCAAGGTGCGGCCCTCTGGAATAGTAATACAAACCTGGTTGCAGGGTCAGGCCATGTGGCATTCCACCTGGGTACTTTGGGAAAAATACCAAATCTGGGCCTCATTCTAGACCGATTCAATTAGAAATATTTGGGTAGGACGGTGGGGTCATGAACCTCAGCATTTCAAAACGCACCCACTTCAGATAATCAATTATACAGCCAAGACTGAGAACTAGGCCTTCCGCTCTTCTGGGTACACTTGGATCTCAGTGTCTTACTGCCCAGGCCAGAAGTGAGACGTGTCACCAATCACTGTGGCAAAGTCAACAGCCAGGACCTACCCACCACTGTGGCCTCGATGCCACCGGTCCCGCAGACCCCTCTCCTGGATTCTCAGCAATGGGAGGAAATCCCTGAGAACTGGGCAGAGGGATATTCTGAGAGGCAGCCTTCTAGCCCAACTAAAGCTGTAGAACTGAACCAAAGAAACAGGCTGCCACAGTCACCAAGTCAGAGCCCGAAGGCCCTCTGTTCCTGGCCAGCCTGGGAAGTCCCCCTCTTGTCTGCTTTTTGGGTAAGAGCCACTGCATGCTTGGTACCTGGGCACAGTTAGCTAGAGCAAGGTCAGGCCAGCCCCTGACCTGACAGTGTGTGGACCCATTACTGCTGACCACAAACTCTCCTGCTTTTAGTTCAAAGGGGCTCCCACAGCATCTTTCCAACGCTGGACATGACTGCCACAGAACCTTTGCAGCTACTCTTCCCTCTGCCTAAAATACTCTCCCCCCAGGTCTTTGAAAAGCTGGTTCTTCTCAATCTTTAGCTCAAAAGACACCTCTACAGAGAGGTGTCCCCAGACCACCCTATCACACAGTAAACAAGCAAGCCTGTTGATCTGTCCTTTCTAATCACCTAGAACATAAAGTCTATAAGGAAAACAATTCTGTGCATCTCGTCAACCTCTATGTGCCTGAGGACAGCCCCTGGCACATGGTAGGTGCCCAATAAACATTTGATGAAATGAGTAAATGATGAACAGCCCTATTATTCCAGGTGTTAGGAGAGAATACATAAACCTATATGCTACAAGGGGAAGGGATGTGTCTAATACTAAAATGCAGACGTGAGTTTCCTAAAAATCCAGGCCACTGACAAAACAGAGTCAAACTCAGGTCCACCCAATGACAAAGCTGGTGTTTTTCATAACTACAGTATATGGTCTCTCTTCCTAAGTAGAATCTAAGGGGGACAAATGCCACCAAAGTCTCATGATTTTCCCTGGGACTCTTTTCTATATATGTGACAGGTCTAGAAAGATAGGGGATTGAAAACTAGCAAACCCAGACAAACCAAACACCAGTGAGTCTTCATTTCTCCATACACAGGGTTTATGTTCCAGGACTGCAGTGTAGGACCCAAGTTAATGTAATATAAAGACTTATGTTATCATAGTATTCTATCATACATACACATTTTAAAAAGAAGACATTCCTGTTCAGATTCAAAAACTCAGAAGGCTTCTATTTTGGCAATTTCTCTGCAGAAAGAAAATACCTTGAGTGAAATTCACCCTGGTCCCCAATCCAATTTGCCGGCTCCTTACAGATGGATCTGTGTGAAAGGTGTGAGGGGGTTGTTTCCTCTAATTAAGTTTCAGTGGGTGAAAAGTACACTAATAGCCCCCAGGGAGAAGGTGAGCTCATACTGTTCATCAGCAACTCAAGGAACTGATGGCCGGAAGGCTCATAAACCCTCTGAAACAAAATGCACCAAGAGCAGAGTCAGTTTGGCTGCAGAAGTAAAACACAGCCTGGTCCTCTCCTTCCATGAATCCATCACCTGAAAGAAAACATGCTTTACCTGCTAAAACCCTGTTATTCCCATTCTACTGCTTCTTCTCTCCCTCCCTCCCTCCCTCCCTCTCCCTGTTAAAGTCCCCTACCTGTGAGGCCCAGGTGAGGCTGTACAACCTCTGAGAAGACGTCTTTATTCACATGCACAACCATACTGAATATCCCTGGGCTCCGCAATGGGTTTTGGAATTGGATCAAGAGTGATCTGGAACTCTTTTCTGAGTGTATGTGTTTATATCCCTTTATGACAATATTTTCAGTTCCTTGGTTATAGGGATGGGTGTCAAGTCCTTTCTGTACTCTTCAGTGTCACACAGTTGGCTTCCCCTGAAGAAGCCCATTAGGAATACGAACTGGTCAGCAGTGGCCTGAGCTTGAAGGCTACTATCTGCACGGTGTAACGTTCCATTAGGAAATAACTCCTAACGCCAAACCGATCCAAAGTGACCACCTCCCGCAGGGATCAGAGAAATGAAAAGACACAAAGGCATCTACCACCAACAGCCAATCTACTTATGGCCCCTGAGGGTTCTGACCCTGCAAGTCTAAACCCCGGCTTGCATTTGAGAAGCAGAGGTAAAATGGTCATAGATTTCTCCTTGGCTCTAAGTCCAAGATCAGAATTTCCATCAGCACAGCCCAGTATGTATCTATGAAATGCTCTAAGAAAAAGATTTGGGGGATGCTATATATATATTACATCTCCTATAGGAAGATTCCAAATGCTCCTTAGTTAGCCAAGGCTCAGAGAAACCTTGCCATAAATAAATCTATTTAACTTTGTTCAACTCAGCATTTCCCATATTCATGTAAGCAAACTTTTTTTTTCAATTATTTGCTATTAAAGTCCAACAGAACTAGTACTGCTCTAACTAAAAGTTATTCTAAGTAAATTGCCACAGAACCACATTCGAAGGCCAATGCATTTGGTTCTCTCGGTTCTGCAAAGTGGGAAAAGACAGGTTTCCAGATGATTACAGGTCAGCTGCATTTTCTTATTATGTTTCTTCACTATTTGGCATGGGTACTTGTGTGTCCCTATTTTCCATCCACCCACCTCACACCCACATCTACTCTCCTCCTTCTCTGTGCTCTGCTGAGTCACTCAAGATGCTTCTGCTGGCTGGGCTCCAGTTTGGGGATGGGGGAGAGGGAGATGGGGTGATTCTTCCCTTGTTTGGTGCCACTTCCTCTGTTAACATCTACATGCATTCAGCTCCATGTTTCTGGCCTTCCCGTCTCAGACCTGAGGATGGCAGAAGCTTCCCACCAATGCACAACCGAATGTTTCATCTTGCTTTTCTGTGCCCTTCACCCCACCCGTGGTCTGTACACACACACACACACACACACACACACACACACACACACACACACATATATATAACATATTATTCAAGTTAATCCTTATAACATTCGATGATACACATTTTCCCCGTTTTACAAATGAGCAGATAAAACTGAAAGGCAGTAAAACAGTTCACATTAGCTTATGTAACCGAAGAGTAGCAGATGATTCAGTCTGAGGGTACTCAGTGTGTTGATACATACTTTCTATGAATCTACTTTGTTCTAGGTTCTAGGCTAAACCCTGGAGATAAAGTGGGGAATAGACCAAAAAGAATGGAGTACAGAAGAAACAGAGACAGACCCCTGGTATTATAAGAGGAAACTCCTTCATTCTTGAAATTCAAGGCTGGAAAGTAAGAACTGACTGAGATCAGACTCCTGGTACATCTGGCCTCCCACCCCAACCCTGACATTGCTTTCAAGGAACATACTGTAGAGGGGAGCACCCGCCACCAAGGTCAAACGGGGCCCCCAAGCCCACCTGTTTACTGGATCTCTCTTTACTCAAACATCTCTGAACACCTGACCAAGACCAAGTTTATTTGACTCTTGAATTGTATCTATGTGACTGGATAATGAAGAGTAAAAACAGCACCATCAAATTGTGTCTAAATGTTGCTTTTGACATTTCTCTTCTGTATCTGAAATCTGATCAGTATGAAGTATTAACAGCTCATGTCTTTCTATCTCAATTGCTCGGATCAACTTTTTCCCTCTACCCCAGGCCAAATCCATTTCAAACAATTATAGTAGTGTCTATTGTTCGCCATGCCACTAGCATGTGTTAGGTACCTGAGCACTTTACATAGTTAAGCATCAAGATTCTCTAGATTTGGCTTGTCTAGGATTGGAACCCAATCCTACCACTTACTCCTTGAACTATCTGACTTCTCTAAATCCCATTTTCTTCATTTGTAAGATGAGGTTAACAATAATACCTATTCATAGAATTGTTATGACAACTAAATTCGATAGTCCCTATTAAGTACTGCCCTTTGTGCCTGGCACATAAGAAATAATGACTATACTAATAATAAACATATACCTATAAAGCACTTACTATGTACCTGGCATTTCCCAAATGCTTTACATGTACTAACTCACTTAATCATCATAAAAACCTGACTAATCTACTAGGTGTTACTATTACTATTCTTTAAGTTTTGTAACTGAGGAAACAGATTGAAATGATTTGCCCCAAGGTATATGCCAATATTTGACAAAGCAGGCATTTCTTTATCTCTTTTAAACTTTTTTTAAATTTATTTTTGAGAGAGAGAAAGAGCATGAGCAGGGGAGGGAGAGAGAGACAGAAACACAGAATCAGAAGCAGGAGCAGAATCTGACAGCTCAGAGACTGATGTGGGCCTCGAACTCACAAACCTTGAGATTAAGACCTGAGCCAAAGTTGGCCATTTAACAGACGGAGCCACCCAGGTGCCCCCAGGGCATTTCCATCAACTCTGCCTGATGCTGGAGCCTGAGATGAAGAGCAATAGGGGACAGTGTTTCAGGGACTACGTGTCAAGGGAAGTCTCACCTCATGTCGGGGTTTCAGGGCCTATCAGCCTCTCTCTCTCTTCTCTCTAGTTAAAGGACGCTCTGCTGCTGAAACCCTGTTCAAACTTAGCATTCTACTCAGGCCAAATCTTCAGTGACTCTTTCAGCCTTTGGATAAAGCTTAGTTCTTGAAATGGTTCTTAGGGCCTCCCACCTGCTGTGAGGGCTATCTTCAATTTACCATGCTCCTGAGTCAGCCACAGCAGACCTTTGGGGTGCAAATATCCACTCCTTGTTCCCAGGAGCTTTACCCTGGGATTAAGGCCCCAGGGACATAGCATAAGAGATAGGAAGCTCCTGCTAATAAACAAAACCTGTATTCATTCTCTTTTCCTTGTTTTTGCATATTCTCGCTGTATTATTGACAAACTTGAAAACCTAAAGCTTCACACGTTTCCTAAGAGCTATTTTCTAATTCAAAGAGCAGGGAGGTGACCACAAATGCCTATTTCATGTATCTTAAATTATTAGGCCCAATCATAATGCAACTCTTAGGTTAAATCAGAAAAATGCTGGTTTCCTTCTAATTTCCATTTCACAGGAGCTTGTCCCAAGGTGTTCCAGGCATCCCCCACAGGACCACGCTCTTGTCCTACCACATGACCCACCTGGGGTTCCCCAGAAGAGCACACTGCTCTGTTATGTGTCATGTTATTTCCCTTACAGAGGACCCCTGCCTCAAACACACACATTCCCCCTAACACTCCCCTGCATACTCCACTGTCCCCACTTCCCTCACTTGTTTTCAGCTCATGTTTTGAGATGTGAGGTATATTCTTCCTTTCAATGTGGATTTTATGCTTACCCTTTCCTGCCCTTCTGGGCTTACCCCTTATTTGTCTCCCTTCCCTCACTTTCTGTCACTGGCGGCTTCCTGCTTCACATCGTTTCCACTGATCCTGAGAGAAACTTCTCTCACCTAGCCGATTCACCTGACTTTTACCTTTTCAAGCCTCCATGTTGGAACATGAATGGATGCCCAGTCTCCTTGAGACTTTCTAATGGAGAACCTGTGTACAAACAGATAGCCCCTTGGAAAAAAATCATAACCTAACGGTCAGTGTGAGATTCCTTGACCTTTCAGATTGGCCCGCCCCACTACTATACATCTGTGTAAGTCCAAAGCCCTGTGGGAGATTTATGCAAATTCCAACAGACTGAGGCAGAGGCATACAATCTGAATGAATTCAGTAAGCCTATGAATAGTTTTACTGTTTGAGGTATGCTATTTTTGCTGCCTATGAAATAAATTTAGACATGAAACTCAGCCTTTCCCTTAATTTCTGAAAGAATGAAATAAATCAGAAAAGGAAAGAAGGGAAAGGGGGAAGCGCTCTTGTAATATGCATTTGTATGAGCAGATGGATTTATTTACTTTTTAAAAGGGTCTCACATGGCAGCTACGCAACCGATGCCTAGAATAGGAGATACCCTTGTTCTTATAAGTCGTGTGGCTCCTCTGCCGCGGAGGGTGTTTGCTGGCTGTTTCACCCCCAAACTACGTCCCAACTTCACATACCACTGGCTGTTCTCTCTATTCCCCTCTCTTTTCTCACTCACCATCAACTCCACATTCCTGTTCATTTCGAAGGCACAATGCCCTATCCCTTCCATTCCTTCAAATTCCAGCCACAAGATTATTAAATTATTTACCTAAGCAAAAATTCTTAAGAGCAATTCTCTTGTCAGCTACTGAGATAATAAAAATGCTGACCTGCTACACAAAGGTTACCCCCAACTGTCCCAGAGCTCTAGTAACTCTGGGCAAAGTAACCTTTGACTTTTGTACTTAATGGCCAAACACAGACACAAGAAGGTAATAGTAAAGCTATAAGGAGGGTGTTTGGCCTGGAAATTCATGCACAGTCATCCCATTCTTCCTCAGGTCCTCCTTTTCTCCCTCCAACCCCCTCAAGTTGCCCTTTAGAGAATATTCTTTCATTTGTATGTATTTCAACTTTGTTTTATTTACCTACAACTCAGGACCCAGAAGGATCCACACTCAGCTCCCAGATGCCTAGAAATGACTTATTTGTGCACTATTGCACTCCCCTTTCCATGAGGGCTACATATCTGTTAGGACTTGTTCAGCAACAAGAACAGTGACTAGACAACGAGGGCTTAAATACTGAAGTATCTTTCTTATATAAAGTAGTTCAGAGGGATATGCTGGCTCCATAGTCAGTAGGGCCCAAGGGCTTTCATTGGGTTCTATTATAGGTGAGGAGGACGGGCAGGGGGGAGAGGCTCTACACACAGGCTCCAGGCTGACCCTCCAGGAGCAATACCCCCAAACCCCACCACAAAACTGAGACGCCAAGGAGGTGCTGCCTTCGCTGCAATCAGGAGGCTCCAGACTCCGAAAACTGCCATCACTCGACAATCACCCTAACTCCATCAGCATCAAGAAGTTGTCAAATCAGAACGTCTCCAGGGAAAGCAGGAAGCAGGCACCCTGTCTCTGCCATCATTTAAGGAGCACAATGGAAGCTTCTACTATTTCCTTTCCTCCCACATAACTCCGTTTTTGATCAGAGCCTCCAAGAAATCATCTACTTAGCCAGTTGGCCAAGTCATACTTAGTTGGGCTTAGGACCCTCATGGCAGTGGAACTTGGGAAATGTTCTCTTTCCCAAGGGAAATGGATCCTAGCAATCCAGCCAACATGATAGGAAGACATGCCTCCCAGGGTTAAAGCAGGTGTTGAGTGAAGCATTCCACTATCTACCAGCTGTAGTCCATTACCATGCAATGCATCGTTCTTGAGAAGAATGGAAAGTCTCATCCTAACACATGATATCCTCAGATATCCTCAGATACCAGATGATATCCTCAGCTGGCAGCATTTGATAGGAATGGAAAAGAGATTCAGGACAGGATTCTGGTTTTAGAGCATTTGAGTCATGGCGCTATTCCAGAGGGATAGGAGAGACAGAGAAAGAAAAAGGAGAGACGAGAGGAAAGGAAATGATGTTCTCACTGTTCCTTTTTGCATCGCTAGGCACTTGGAGTTTGCCCTCTGTTGTAAGTTACTGTTCTAGTTCCTTAATCACCTTCCTTATCATTCCTCCTTGGATTTATAAGGTTCAACACTACCATCCATTTATCTTCACAGGTTTCTTATTCAAAATTCACTGAAGCATAGTTTATCTTTCCACGTATCTGTGGGGTAGGGAGGGATTGGTTTTTATTATCTGAGGCACAGAGAGGTTAACTGGCTCACCCAAGGTCACATAATGAGGCAGAAGGATAAAACACCCAATGGATGGATGTGCTTCCCAGAGAACCTCTCCAGCTTTAAATGCTTAGAGAAAACCTACAGAGCTGGGGAAAGGAGGGGGATTAGCTAGCTTCAGACTGTGTCCTTGAAGGAACAATTAGCTGAATATCAGGAATTAAAAGTTTTCTAGCAAGTTTTTTTTATATTTCTTTTGAGCTTTGAGATCCCAGGTTTGATTTTTAAGATCAGTTAATCAAGCAACATTTTTCTCTGCAAATGCATTATGTGTGTGTACAATGGATGTGTGTGTGGGCGCAAGATGAAATAAAACTGAGCCTCCAATTTCTCAAAACGATAAAATCGACCATTTTTCATCTGTGAAAACTAAATCTTCCAAAGCACTTAGTTTCTTGCTCTCATGGGACACAGGAAAACTACTTGGTAGGGGTCTATAAAAATAGTCATTCATGTATTTTCTCCAATGTCAGTAATAGAAAATTCTGACACATAATCTGGAAAAAAGTGGAGTCTGATAATCTGGGTTCAAATCCCAGATCCGTCACTAACTACCTACATAACCTTGGAGTAAATTAGTTTCTTTAGGCCTCAGTTTTTCATCCATAAAATAAGAATGGTAGTTCTGTAACTACAATCTCCTTTCTAACTTAAAAGTGTCCAATATGATACTAAGCTAAGTTAGAGGCTTTCACTCAAGAGTTGGAAAGATATAAATCTGAACTCAAGCAATTTAAATTTTCACTTCTTTTTATGATAATGACCTAAACAGACACTAATTGGGTAAGTTTTATCCTGTGAGAGCCTTATGAGCTGAAGCAAATGCCTTAGGGTTTGGTAACCCCTGACTTTCAGCACTGTGGCTCAATCCTGGAATAAAGTAGGTGATGGTCAAGAGAGAAGACCATCAGAATACCCTTCCAAGACTTCTGTGTATTAAAATAATCACACGACAAGTAATTTCAACAGCAGGAATGACACTCCAATGTGTGTGACAGTTCTAAGTCCAAAACACATACAGCCCGGGTGTTTTAGGGAGATACCGTGTCCAACCCAGGCTTTGGGAGGGGGCATGTGACTACAGCTATGTTCATCACCATAATCACTGGCCACAGTGTTTGGTTTGGGAGTGGGCATGTGAGCTGGGGAGCCCTGGGAAAGCAGCCTTCTAACACTTCTAATACAGCTTCTCGGAGACCATCCTCTTTCTTTCCAAATGTGAAAGAATCACAGTGAAATCCCAGGAAGCTTAGCATGAAGTTGAAACCATTCAAGTCAGAGCAGAGAGAGGGATAGGCAATGAACCAAGTCCTTCATAACATACCTTTGTTCTTGTATCAAACCAGGCTTCAAGGGGTGTCAGGGTGGCTCAGTCGGTTAAGAATCTGACTGGCACAGGTCATGTTTTCATGGTTTGTGGGTTCGAGCCCCGCATCGGGCTCTGTGCTCACACTTCAGAGCCTGGAACCTGGTTTGGATTCTGTGTCTCCCTCTTTCTCTGACCCCCACCCCCCACACTCAGTCTCTGTCTCTCAAAAATAAATACAACATTAAAAAACTTTTTTAAACCCAGCCTTCAAAACTGCTCAACCTCTGAATATGTGTACATGAGCCACTAATTCTCCCTCATTGCCTAGTCTACTTTGAGTTGGATTTTCTGTGACTTGCAATGTAGTGTATCTTTAGTATCTACCACACCACCCAATACATATAGTATTTACTGGTCATATTTACTCATCATGTGAAAAAGTATGTGTTAGGTATCTATGTACAAGACACTATTCCAGGTGCTAGCACATAGCATCAACCACAAACGACAAAAATCTCTGCCCTCATAGAGCTTCTAGTAGGAAAGCCAGACCATAAATAAGGTAACAGAGTAAAAGCATGGTGAATGGTGACACATTCCAAGGAGGAGAAATACATCAGAGAAGAGAAAAACAGTGTCAGCAGGGACTGAAATTTCAGAAAGGTGCCCAGGAAAGCCTCACTGAGCTAGATACTTGTTGGAAGCTTGAGGGAAATGAGGGAATCAAGCAGGGAAGATATCAGGAGGAAGCACATTCCAGGCAAAGAGAACAAGAACACGGCGCCAAGGCAGGATGCAGATGAAATCGATGGTACCATTTCAGACCTCACTCCTCACTAAATGTGTCATGATAGCACATTTAGACAATAGCGATGAGAGAATGTCCAAAAAAAGATCAAACCATTACTTTATGAAGGTAGCTCTTTCCCTGATGTTAAGACAGTATGCTAGGGGGTGGAGACAGGATGGACTCATTCTATTCTGATTCTATCCAGGTCATCACTTTATTACCTAGAAGATCTCACTCACTAAGCCACCACTAGCGGCACAAACCCTCAACATTTCCCCCTCCTATTATCCTTCCAAAGGTACTCCAGTGAGGACACTGCATGACAAACTGCACCAATGTTAGTTAACTTAATTGAAATTGAATGAAGTTGAAATACTTCCTAGAGTAAGATGAGCTACCTGCTGGGATCACTAGTCATCCAGGGGCCTTGACATGAAACCACACAAATAGAACCCCTTGTACCAAAGTATGGCAAAGAGGAAGGACCTCCCCACTGGGCATGCTCTAAAACAGAAGCCATCACACTTTCCTAATTACAATTCATGATGTTTTTTACTTTACTGTTGTTTGAATGTGATTTTTAGAGTAGATAAGCACTCATTCATAAATCATGCCTACTCACAGCTGGATTTCAAATTTCCTGTGTTGACACCTCAAACCCAGCATGTTCCAAGGAGCATTTACGTCTCATTTTATTAATATTATTCCATCAAGGTAGGGGGCAGATTTTTGTTTTCAGGAAGAAAATTCACAACAGGTTCTACATCCAAAACATTTAGGTCAAAACAAACCACATATTCACTTTTTGTTTTCTTGCTGTTATGTCTCGAGGTGATAGATGGTACATGTCTGGTTTTGCCCTAGCAGAGAAGCATAATCTCTTTACAAATGCACAGGCTATTGCCATGGAAATGAACATGAGGTAATAAATATATCATTATGAGTGCCATCATATCTAGTAGGTGGGTAATGATGGCACTTCACATTTAGAATCTTTTCGGTGATTTATAAAACATTAGCTCAGTAATCCCCTAATGCCCTCAGGAGGAGAAGGGCAGTTTTATACCAGTTCTGCAGATGGGGAGACTGAGAGAGCAATTATGACATTTCCCCAAGAGCAATGAGGGGATAAGAATTAAATGCCATTCATGCAGAGCTTGCAAACCCAGATTTAGTCCCTTAACAATGCCATCGGGTGCTCCCCATCCTCAGATCACAAAATACCTTCACAAAACAAAGCACAGAGAACGTGACACAGCAATCAAGTGTATACTATATTTCAAAGGTCCCTGGAAGGGGAAAACCTTACACTGTCTATTTACATAAAGTAGAACTCGTTTTCATGGTTTGCGAAAGACAGAGGACGGAAACTGTGCTGCAGAGAACACCCTGAATGAAAATATGGAGTTAATGCATTGACAGGCATGGATCTCCATGCATGGCTTTCACAAAAGATCCCTCTCCCTGCCCTTATCCTTGAACCCTTCCCTCTGGTCTTAGCCTAAAAGGTTCCCATTCTTGTCCACAGAGCCAACTCCTTCATTTGTACTCCACCTTCCCAAAAATGATGTCTTCTGATTAAGTATGTTTAATCTCTTCCCATTTAGCCTTCAAATATTCTTCATCTTTAAAGTTGGCTTGAGATGAACAAGACCTCTTTCACTAGGTCTTACTGCTATCCCTCAGTTTCTCTGCAATTCTTTCTAACTGCTTGACTGCCAAGATCCTCCAAATTCTAGCCCCTGTCCAACTTCCTATCAAAATACATTTTTATTAATCCTGTTATTGGACACAGCAGTGATTCTGTTCTTTGGAATATTGCCAATGACACTCTTCTCATCAAATATAATGGAATTTTCTCTGTATAATCTTTTATCAATACTGCCAAACACCAACTCTTCCCTCTTTTTATTTCCATTTTATAATCTCTTAATTTTATTGCCACTTTCAGTGCTGCTTTTCTCCTCACCCCCACCCCAAAGACTTCCACATAGGGGTCTCCTCCAAAGCACTGTCCTTACACATTTTTGTCTACATGCTGTCTTATCCTTATTCACCTATTTGTATCAGGAGGACTCATGTCTCCATCTCCAACATCTTACCTTCACACATAATCCAGTTCAGTATCTCCATCCACTAAGAGAATGAATCTTGCTTATTGGGAAGGAGATTTCCATTCTTAATTCTCTCTCCTCTCTAGGTGTAGGGCACACTAACCAGAGGGAACCACATCCTAGGGCATCAATTGGGTCATGCGAATTGCAGACAGATATACTGCATCTAATGACAGGTTCAGTCAACTTCCCTTCTCCTTGCTTCTTTACTGGTACGCCTTAGTCATTTTGGCCCATAAAGGGAGAGCTGGCGACACAATTTGGACTTGACTGGGGAAGAAGCTGTCTCCACTTAAATTTGTGATTAAATTATCTACTACATACCTTATTACACAGCAGCCTTTTATTGGAGAAAATGGATACTAACCCAAACGTTGGTGATGATGATAAGTAACAGTAGTTTTTGAATACTGAATCCTCTGGTTAAATATCACCTATTGCCATTTCACTTTTTTATGCCCCGCTGACTAGAAATACCTGAATAAAAACTCAGTGTCACTAACAATGTGACTCATACTGTTCTATTCCAGAATGATGCATTTTTCCAATAATTCCATTTTCATGCATTGAAATGCCATTTTTCTAGTCCTATAAAATATGAACACTGAAGTTTTTAAAATACATTTTTCTCCCTTTAAAATCTACCCAACCTGCCACCATAGCCATCAGCCCTTTCCAGGCTTAGATGAACAAGTTTATTGTGCAATCCAAATTAAACTCTGTGCATTCTTCCAAAGCAAGAACTGTCAGATCAATCACCTAAATACCCAGTTCAGGAGTTGATAATGGCTCCTGATTACCTATTCATGTCTAATCTACTCCGGTAGCCTTATGTGCCCTCTGTACCTGGTTCCTCAAAACTTCCCAGATGTCCTTTATAAACTGTTCCAAACCACAAGGCATCATGTTTTTTTGTACTTAGAGATGCTATGATAGTTTAGAGCATCACTTTCAAATTATGCCATGTATGTTGGATTTCTCCCACTATTCTTTATTAAGTTCCTTATGGACAGAGGCATTTCCTATACTACCTCTCTGAACTCAACAATACCCCACAAGCCCTAACCACCCCCAACACTGCTGGAAATATAGGAAATGCTACATCATTGCATTTATTAGTCAGTAATGACTAATATTTGCTATCATTGGATCAACTTTCAATACTTTCCATAACATTTATAATTAAATCTAAACTTACGAGGGTCCACATAGCCCTATATATATCACCCTTATCTCACACTAGGCTGGAGAGCTTTCTGTCTGTTCTTCAAACATACCAAGGTCAGTCTTTCTTTAGGAATTCAGCCCTCCATGTTCCCTTTGACTGGAATGTTCTCACAGAACTTTTCATCACTTATATGTCCCCTTATTCCAATTTTGATTCAAATAAGCCAGTGCCTCAATAGACCTGCTCACACTGTCCTTTAAAAAATAGCCCTCTTAGGGCACCTGAGTGGCTCAGTTAAGCATCTGATGTAGGCTCAGGTTATGGTCTCACTGTTCATGGGTTCTAGTCCCATGTTGGGCTTTGTGCTGACAATACAGAGCCTGCTTGGGATCTTCTCTCTCTCTCTCTCTCTCTCTCTCTGCCCCTCTCCGGCTCATGTGTGCTCTCTCTCTCTCTCTCACTCAAAAATAAACATCTAAAAAAAAGCTTTCTTTTGTTTTTTTTCCCCACACAAAACATTTGTTAATCCTTTACACCTTGGTTTTTCTTCACAGCACTTATAACACAAAAAGTTTGTTTTTAATCAACTTTTTTCCTACTTGGAAATACAAGCTCCATAATGGCAGGGATTTGGTCTTTCTTATACCCTGCTGTACATCTAATACCTTGAACAAAGTCCAGTATACAGCAGATACTTAAATATTTGTTGAATAACTGACTGATATAAAGATCATTAGTATCTGTTTTGCAAATCCTTAGATTCACCTGGCTAATAATCAAGCACCAAACATCTTACTTTAAGGTCTTGTGGCTATAAGACAACCTACATTCTAGCCACAGTAGCGGGGAGGAGCTCAGATGTTAGAGTTGGCAAATGCTTCAGAGGAATTCGGGCATGAGAATGAAACCTCAAGTTTAGGCACCAAGAACTGAGACATCTTCTCAAAAGGTAAAAGCCAGTGCTTCCTGTATTTTATTTCAACTCTACACAACCAAATTAAAATATATAAAATGACTAAGGGGAAAGTGGAGTCTAATATTTCTTGAACAACTAGGACGCTGCAGGTAGTGTGAAAGATCTGTATGTATTTTAGTTACTGATTCTATGTACCATGCTTTACAGAAATGAGGAAACAGGCTCAGGCTGGTTAAAGTGGCCTGCTGTGGGTCATAGGACTCGTGAAACTGAAATGCAGATTCACCTTTCAGGTTCCAGGGCCTGGGCTCCACTCTGTACCATGTGTCCCCATCCAGTGGGGAAATGTCAAATCAATATTGTTTCCTGAAGCATCTCCATCTGCTCTTTCATTATCTGGACCATACCAGACATGCTTGTCTGGTGTGGCCCTTCACAAGTAACACTCAAAGGACTGGTCTATCCATTCTAAGAAACACAATCACCATCATACCTAAGAGAGAAATCATTTTCTTTCCTTCCCATCGCTCAGGGAAGCTTTACAAAGCAATGCTTTCTAAAAAAGATAACACCAGATTGCTCATCTGATCCACATTCTTCCAATAGCCAAAGAGCTCTCCTGATTTAATAGAAAGCAATATGGATAATCAGGTGGTGCCCCCCTCTTTAAGAGGTACTATAGTTACATGTTAAATCTTAAGTGAAAAACAAAATGAAAATTATAACAATAGTAACACCTAATATGTACTGGGCATAAGCATATGCTAGTAATAGGTAAAGTGTTTCACATTTATATTTTACTTAATCTTCAAAAACACCCAATTACATAAATACTAGTACTATGCACATTATATAAATGATAAATCAAACTCTAGGGAAGTTAAGAATTTTGCACAAGTTCATTTAGTTAGTAAACTTAGTTCTGCTAGCTTTAAGCATTATATGCATAACATCACAAATATTCATGTATTTGGGTTTCGCATTATAAAGCATGCTCTCTTAAATTTAAGTTTACTGAAGCCTGTAAATACACATCTCTCAAATGACCCTGAAAATTGTGCCGAAGTGCCTCCCAGGCTTGTGTCGATTCCCTAGAGCAGACATTGTAACTAATCACAAAGGTAGCTAAAGTTTCTAAAAAGTTTCTTATTCCAGAGCTGGGGATGTGCCCTCCACACTTTATTCTTAGCACATAAATGAGGATCTAAAACACTGCTGATAATCAACAGGTATTTGTTGTTGAATGAGTGATCATGAGAATTGCCAAAATTAGGGATTTAAAAACAAAAAAGCCAAAGGGGCACAGAAGTCTTTGGTGAAGGCTGTCCCCTCCTTTCTAGAGCTGTCTGTGTCAGTGAAGTTAAAACCCTCTCCACTGCCTCGGGCCTTTCTCCATCCGTGCTTCCACTCCTGCCCCGTCCGTCATCAGTGTTCCAACCATCACAACAAAATCCAATTTCACAGCTCCAAAGCTACCAACACAACGTTTTCTTTGGTCATCCCAGCCTCAAGTACTTTCCTCTGCCTTTTGTGAGGACTCAGGTTTTCAGAGGGGCGTGGGTGGCTCAGTCGGTCAAGCGTCTGACGTCAGCTCAGGTCATGATCTTGTGGTTCATGAGCTCCAGCCCCACGTTGGGCTCTGTGCGGACACTGACAGCTCAGAGCCTGGAGCCTGCTTCAGATTCTGTATCTTCCTCTCTCTCTGCCCCTCCCCGCCCCTCAAAAATAAATAAACCTTAAAAAAATTTTAAGGTTTATTTATTTTTAAGATTTTTTTAAATCACATGTTTTGGGAGACTTTAAACCAGAGGCCTCCTCCCTCATTTCACCAAGAAGAAAGAGAACAGTTATGTACAGCATTTTGTCAAAAGTCATAAAACTAGTAACAGTCAAAGCTGAGACTTGAATGTAGGTCTTCTGATATTCAGTTCCTACTCTTTGGGGTCCTTCATCACCTCTTCTCCACATCCACCCCACCCAATGAGGGGAACCCATTACCATTACACTTGAAGCAGTGGTGTTGCTGCTCGGGCTCTGAGGGCGCTGGCTTAAACAAAGAAGCAGAGTAAATGCCAGATGGGTGACACTTGTCAACAAGCATTCGAAAGCATCTACAAATGCAGCATGAAAAGGACTTCAAAAGGGAGGCCCGCTGCCCATTCTGAACCCACGTCTACAGCTTTCCTTCACAGAACTCTCCTGATGTGCAAAGGAACGTTCTTTGATCATGTGTATAATAATTCCACATCACAAGTCAACAGTAGTTAATAAAACATCGTTATGGCTTAAGTCAATATGCAAAAGTTACATAAATATTCATTGAAACAAACACTAGCAAAAGGGGGAAAATGTTAGTAGGATGTCCACGTTATTTTAACAATGTGTTAAAAAGTAGTAAATATAAAACTCAAAGGCCCCTTTTAGTTTGACAAATCAAACAAAGTTGCTATTGCAATGCTCCAAATGATTGAAAATAGTCATTTAGATATATATAAAAAAAAAAAAGCAGGATGGATGGATGGATGGATGGAAAAAAGGAAGGAAGGAAGGAAGGAGAAAGGGAAGAAAAAGTGTGTATCATTATGGCAGGAACTACGGATAAAGAGATGCAAGGCCATAATTCTTGACTTCAAAAATGTAAGAATTTAATGGCATGTCCGAAAGTCTATTTATAATCTAATACTCTTTTATAGATGATTAAATTGAGACCCAAAGAGGTAACATGACCTGCCCAAGGGCATGTAGTGTATTATTAGTCTGGATTAAAATAAGTCTCTCTAGTTAACCAATACCATTTTTCCCCTCTCTACCCTATTTCCTTTGGCAAACTAATCATCAGCATTCATTGTGAACGTTAACCCAAATTATTTCCTTAATATATGGGTAATCATATGGTTTCTAAACATGAATCACCCAACATTTAAATCCACAGAATTCAGTCTTTAAGGTCAGTTTCTGACTTTTTATTTTATATGTATGTAAATATATTATGTATTACACATCATTACTATACTTAAACTAGAAATGATTTTCAGCAATAAATAGATACCATACTTGGGCTAGCATGCACCGACGACGTGCATGAGGAAAAAGTTTCCACAGGAGGCACTCTGCTCTCCGTCCCTGCCAGCACACACTGGTTCCCAGATGCTCAGTGTGGCCCTGCAGCCCATGTTCACTTTGGCATGAAGACAACCGATGTTATCAGAGGTCCCAGATAATCCTTTCCTTCTTAGCTAAGTTGTACTGCCTACCTGTTGCTGAGAAGCCCACTTAGGGACCGTCACATGTGCATTTCTTATGCATAGTCCTCACCCTTTTTCTAGGTACAAGAACAAAGCCAATTGATTGCAAAGCCCCCAAAGAACATACTGCCAACCAACAAATGCGAACTCCTGACCTTCTTGCTTCAAAGCCCATGGGTGTTCGGGGACCAAATGCATAATGTATTGGTCCTCTGCATGAAAAAATTGGGGCTGTAAAATTCTTTTCTTTTCTGAATTATTTATCAACAGCAGGGAAAATGGAAAACCACAGATGTAAGCATAAAGGAAAAGCAAGGCTCTTTGAGCAACCTGGTTGCTTAGAGATATTTTTTGGCCCTGACTCTAGAGTTACTATATTCACCCTGTAGAATTAAATGTGGGGGCCTCGTCAACAGTAATGGGACATGGGCACTGAATTCCCTACATGCTGTGTTCAAAGTGCCCCTTCCTGAACGCTGTTCTTCAAAATGGAGTATTATCTTAGTTAGTAATGGCTGGGGCCATTCAAGCTTTCCTTTCCATTTATAGGAAAAATACAGTAACGCCTCATTTATCCAATGGCCTAACTTCTATCATCTTAAATTCTTAGGAAGACAGCCATGACCCTGAGAAAGGAGCCTCTGAGGCAAATAATGTCCACAAATCCCCTGTGCTTTATTCTACCAGAGAACACTAGAGACACTTGTAGACCTGCTGAGGGGCAGGTTAGATATTACTGATTTAACAAACCGCCTTATCTAATTCTGAGCCATCAAGCAGATGGTGGTTCTGTCTATTTGCTGTGCCCACAGCCTGGAACACCGCTACTCCAGACGCCAGTGTGGCTGGCACCTCACTTCTCTCATGTCTTTGCTCATATGCCCCTTTCTCAGTGAGACCTTTCCAGACCACCCCATATAAAGCTGCATCACCGGGCACCTGGGTGGCTTAGTCAGTTGGGCATCTGACTACAGCTCAAGTCATGCTCTCGCAGTTAATGAGTTATAGCCCCACGTCAGGCTCAGCACAGAGCAGGGAGCCTGCTTTGGATTCTGCGCCTCTGTCTCTCTCTCCACCTCCCCTGTTCATGCTCTCTCTCTGTCACACAAATAAACATTAAAAAAAATTTTTAAGCTACATCATGGCCCATGTGGCACACCTCTCTCCCCTACCACAGGTCACTTTATTTCTCTCCACAGTTCTTATCACTGTCTGGCATACTCTAGATTTCCCCATTTATTCTTTGACTCTACCCAATTGGACTGCAACTGGAACATGTGCTCCACTGAAAACAAATTTCAATTTTATTTGTTGATATAAGCCTGCCATCTAGAACAATACCCAATGCTTAAATTTCTCAATTGATAGCTGGTTAATGAATCAATGAATAAAGTAAGGAGTGAACAAATCACTATCTGAGCTCAAAAGGCTGATGTGTAAGTATGTACTAAGGAAAACCACAATAAATATTATTTCTAAAGCTGATTTAGTAAAAGATCTTTCCTCAAAGTCATCCCCCCATTTTTTAAAAATTATGGTAAAATACACTTAACATAAAATTTACCATCTTAACTAGTTTTAAGCGTATCGTTCACCAGTGTTAAAGACATTCACATTGTCACTCAACCATCAGCACCAACCATCTCAAGAACTCTTTTTATCTTGTAAAACTGAAGCCATATACCCATTTAACAATAACTCCCCTCCACCCAGCCAGTGGGCAACTACCACCCTACTTTACCTCTATGAATCTGACTACTCTGGATACCACATCTAAGTAAAATCACACAATATTTGTCTTTTTGTGAGTGGCTTGTTTCACTCAGCATAATATTCTCTACGGTTTATCCAAACTGTAGCAGGTGTTAGAATTTCCTTTTTTTTTTTTTTTTTTTAAGGCTGAATAACATTCCATACTATGAATACACCATGTTTTGTTTATTCAGTTATCTGTCCAGGGACACTTAGGTTGCTTCTACATTGTTGCTGTTGTGAATAAAGTTGTTATGAACATGGTTATGCAAATCTCTCTTTAAGAGCCTGTTTTCAATTATTTTGGGTATCTATCCAGAAGCAGAATTGTTGGATATGATTTTTATCTATTTTTAATTTTTTGAAGAATTGTCAATTTTCCACAGTGACTGCACCATTTTCACATTCCCACCCACAGTGCACAAGAGTTCCATAGTTTTCCACATCCTTGCCAATACTTCCTGTTTCTGTTTTATAGCATTTTTGACCCTCAGTCTTCCATTTAAGCCATCATTTGTCAGGTTAAGCCATAAGTAATAACACACACATTAAGAAAACAAAAGAAAAGATAAAAAAATAAGATCAAGGATAAATCCTATAATGCAACAAAAGTAGAGAGCCAAGAGGAAGAAAGATAAGAAGAGATGAAACAGAATAAATCATATCCAAATAAGAGTGAATTTAAAGCTCCAGCAGCTTTGATGGGGAGCCTGAATAGCTCGGTCAGCTAAACGTCCAACTCTTCATTTTGGCTCAGGTCATGATTTCATGGTTTTGTGTGTTCGAGCCCCACATCAGGCTCTGTGCTGACAGCATGGAACCTGATTAGGATTCTCTTTTTCCCTTTCTCTCTGCTCCTCTCCCACTCTCACAGTCTCTGTCTCTCCCTCAAAATAAACAAACAAACAAACTCCAGAAGCTTTGAAAGGTAAACCTGATAGCAGGCCAGTGCTATTTTGTGATTTGTTGATTTTCTAAACCCTAAAAATAGATAGAGGGCAACACTTTCTTTTTTATTTTTTCTTTTATAGTTTATTGTCAAATTGGTTTCCATATAACTCCCAGTGCTCAAAGTGCCCTCCTCTGTGCCCATCAACTCCCTTCCACTCTTCCCCATCCCCATCAACCCTCAGTTTGTTCTCAGTATTTAATTAAGTCTCTTGCAGTTTGTCTCCCTCCCTCTCCTTAACTATTTCCCCCTCCCCCTCCCCCATGGTCCTCTGTTAAGTTTCTCCTATTCCACCTATGAGTGAAAACATATGGTATCTGTCCTTCTCTGCCTGACTTATTTCACTTAGTATAACACCCTCGAGTTCCATCCACGTTGCTACAAATGGCCAGATTTCATTCTTTTTCATTGGAGGGCAACACTTCCTAGCCTCCTTCATATCTTGGCTCCAAAGCTCTAAGCTATTCCAACTGCCCTAAAAATAAATGAATAAATGGTTTGCTTGAGGCCAAGAAAATCATAACAGGATATACTTTCACTTGATTCCCTCCCAGCACTATAAGCTGATCAGCCTAGGTGGCTATGACATAAATGTCATTTAATACCATACACTCTCTGAATGAGACAGGAATTATCCCTTTACCCTCCCCCACCTCACTGATAGGCAGAGATGGTATCTGCCTCCTCTGATCAATGTCACATTTTTAACATAATGAAGTTAAAAGGACTTCCTGCTTTGGGGGAAAAAATAGCTTTCTTGGTGAGAACATTTCTTAAGGTTTTGGAGAATCAATAAGCAAGATCTCTTTGGGCACAATGCTTCAAAAATTGATCAAAATTCAGAATCAAATGACTGTAATTTGAAAGCGTTTTCTGATGTCTTATAGGTCTCTAACATCGCAGCTATTTGAACTTCCTGATACTTTAATGCTTTCCCTACATTTCACTTATCAATCAGAATGGGAAAACTAATGCCATAGGGGGGGAAATTGATAGAAATACACACTCTTTGGATTTTAAAGGACAAAGAATTCAAATATCAATTTGGAATACGCACGTCATAAACAAGGCAGGGGCTTACTGAAGAACCTGTCTTGTTAGAGAGTCTTTCTTATATAACTAGGTAGGGCCCTTACACCACCAAAGTATGTGCTATTATTTCACAGCTCTTTGGGGACCTACTTCTCCCTGAAATGTCCCCTAATGAATAACACCTGAGAAGCTGACCCCTCCCTCTCTGTGAATCCCTAAGCATGTATGCCCCTTGGGTAGGGCTGCTCTGAGTTTTGAGTTATAAATCACTCTTCAGTAAAGTGAAGAAAGTGTGACCACTATCATAACAGAGGAAGAATAAAAACATGCATGTGATTAAGCCAAACAAAGACACAGAGGCAACTGGATGTTAATACTTCTCCAGATGGTATAAGCTGTGGTATATGCATCCATAGCAGAGTACATTTTGCAGCCACAAACAGTTGTATTTTTGAAGTAACTACTAATCTGGGCAATGCTCATGAAAGAAGTAGAAAAATCAAAATATCAACTGGTAGATGTAATGTGAATTTCACAATGTAGAATATAGACATAACATAGAAAACTGTATGGGAAGAAATATTCCAAACAGGGTTATCTGAATTTAATGTTACTGCAACATAGATGTATTGTTTTATCATTATGATCTCTCATAATTTTATGGACCTTGTCTTTTCTTTATACAACTCTCTGTGTGCTGCAAATTCCCTCAAAGGACATTGCCCAATTGCCGAAGACCCCATCCTGGGGTCCAACATACACCAAGCTTCTGACCTTCCATCCTCCTCCTGAAAGCAATTTGCCTATGGCCATCCCAAAGGACTAACTAGATGCCAGCTATCAGGTCTGATAAATGTCAATGGCTTTCACAGTTTAAGGGGCTTCCCTTCTCAGGGAACAAACTTAACTTTTTAAACATAATTTATAGAACATATTCCAGAACTCTGGTCTACAGCAACTTACAAACTAATAACTCCAGAAGGCAATTATTTTCCTTTAAATAAAAGAATGTATTCATTACTCATTACAAACCACTGGCAAATCCACATATCACTGGTCTCCTTAACCCATCAGCATAAAGTACCTGACAACAAGCCTGTACATCCAGAGAATCTGGATCCTGTCTACAGAAACTGAGTTTCTTAAGCAGCTTTCCAAATACATTCCAATGTACCATGGTGTGCTATGAAGTGCTTCACAAGCTGTTTGATGAGACGAGGGAGGATAAGGAAAGTGAGTAAACAGGTCTTAGGGCTTCAATATTAAGCATCATATAAAGTTGGTCATTGGATTAGGCCCTTCCATCTGTGGAAACCTTAAACACGACTGTCTCTCTTGGTGTTATAAACAGAGACATGGAACACTGAAGGAATCTCCCCAAGATCCCACAAGCTTGTCAATGGCAGAGTTGAAAATAAAACAAGATTCCCTTGGCCCCAAACCTCAGGCTCCTTCGAATTGTGGTCATTGGTTACTAACCATCAGCAGACCATTTTGAAGGCATCTTCAAAAGAGTTCTGAATAGAGGCTGCATTTGAATCTCTGGAGTTAGAAGTCCTGCATTCCTATCTCTGGTCCACTACTTTCTAGCCTGTGATTATGGGTATTCATTCTCAAGTCAAATTCCTCACCTGTAAATAGAGACAGTAATGGCTAACTTTTATCGAACATTTGCTCTGTGCAGAGCCCTCTTCTAAGTATGTTATAAATATTACAGCATTTACTTCTTGCAATTCTGGGAGAAAGATGTGTCAGAGTTGATTCAAGATGACATTGCTAATAAATGCCTGGAGTTAAGACAGGAAATCAAGCCCATCTGAGTCAGAGCCTTCTGTTCTTTCCACTTCTACACAGGCAAGTTCTAGGTCACATTGCAGCTCAACACAGAGAAGGATCTATTTCTAAAGCATTACGCACCCTATTACTTCTCGATTCTTCTTTTGGAATGTCCCACCCAACATGAAAATCAAATTCCTTCAGACGCTTTCCTGCGGAAAACACATCTGTCTACCATGTAATTAATGCCTTTTCTGGCACCAACGCTGTTTCCCACCTTTATTGCCCATTCATCACAACTTAACATTCAGTTATATGCCCTATAAAATTATTCTCCTTAAATGTAAATTTTATGTCCCCCAAAGAGACCATAACCTCCTAGAGGTCAGGAACCATATCTTACAGAATCAAGGAACTAGAAACGTAGTTTGCAACATTATTATTTAAAAAAGCTGTTATGCTCTTTTCAAAAGAAAACTTATTTGGAATCCCAGCTCCTCTGACTAAAACCTATTGAGCTTCATATTGGACCTTCATTTTTCAAGGTCCAAAGAAAAATGGTGAGTTGGTAGAGAGCAGGGTCAGAACTAGAATCCATGTTGTTGGATTCTCATCTAGTGGTTCCTTTGCCGTGGAAAATTCCAGGCCTGTTCCGTCTCCCCTCAGTATCTGTCTGTGTCTTGGTCACATCCAAAAAAGGGCTAGACCACTCCCTGAACTTGGAACCCCTGTGGAAGGGCTTACACAGAATAAGACAGGTGAAACCGACCATCCCACCTTCCAGGATCCTCAAGGGAGGAAAACAGTATCAGAATTCTAAGAGTTCTTTAATCACCATGTCAGTTAAATTCTCCAGACATATGCTAAAGCAAAGCCACTGCTTAAACCTCTTGACTTCAGACCCATAATCTGTGTCACTAAGGATAAAAGGCATTAGCAACCACCCAGTTATAAACATTTAAAAAATTTAATTTAGTAAGATGAGAGAGGATTAGGACACCTGTATCTAGCTTTTTCTGTTATTTTAAAGACATTTCTCTGATATTAAAATATGATGCAGATTCAGAGCATCGCATTGCATTCTGTAGAAAATCCGGACAATAAAAAGGAAAAAGGAAAAGAGATATATACCTATCTACTCAGGTGCTCTATTACCTGTTTTTTGGGGGGCGATACCTTGCCTGGGTTTCTATGTGTCTGTGTGTGTGTGACTCTCTGTGTTCACACAGAATTTTATTTATTTTAATTGGAAAACAGTATACATACTGCTTTGAAACTGATAATAATATGTAATGACAATTCTCCATTGACACCTTATATTCTTCTAAAATTATTTTAATATTCATTGTATTTCCATATATAGCTATCTTGGAATTAATTTCATCAAACTTTGTTAGTTTATATTTAGGCTGCTTTAGTTTCTCTTTTTTTCTTTTTTTACTTTTTTAAATGTTTTTATTTATTTTTGAGAGAGAAAGAGAGAGAGACAGCATGAGCAAGGAAGGGTCAGAGAGAGAGGGAAACACAGAATCTTAAGACCAGCTCCAGGCTCTGAGCTAGCTGTCAGCACAGAGCCCAATGCAGGGCTCAAACCCACAAACTGTGAGATCATGACCTGAGCCGAAGTTCGACGCATAGCCGACTGAGCCACCCAGGCACCCCAGTTTCTTTTCTTATAAACAGCAAAAGGAATATATGGTTTTAATGAAAATCTGCTTACATAATTATGACTGTTTCCTTAGAATAAGTTGCTATAAATAAATATATCTTGGTCTTTTGATAAATGATCAAATTGCCTTCAAGAAAGCTTCTATCAATTAACATTCCTGCCAGCAATGTATGAAGGTGCCTATTTGTTGAATCATTTCCAAAAACAGGTGACTAAAATGTATGTAAATATATGGTATCTATCTATATAACTACAAATACAGAGTCACATACCTAATTATATCTCTCTTAGTCACTCCTAAGCTTGCAAATGTTTTCAAGACTATGAATATATTCTTAATTGATGCTGCCAGTTGCCTACACAATTGTATACCCATACACACACACACATGTGCATGCAAACATACACCACTTTCCCCTTTGTTGATATTGGAACACAAATTTGTTTAGATATTAGTTAGCTAAAAAAGGGAGCTAAGATCTATCCCAAATTTAGGGATAAATCTTGATTCAAGCTAATTCTTTTTGTCTATGTTTTATTATGAGGTATATTAAACAGTTTTGACCAATGAGACATGAAAACAAATCTCTCAGCACAGTTTTCTGATAAAGTCCTCTTTGATCTTTAAAAAAAAAAACAAAACTCTAGAAAGGCAATCAATCCTCTTTCCCTTCTAACTTTGGGAAACAATTACGTCAAAATGTGATGCTTGAAATTACTTCAGCCTTTTTGAGACCCTGAAAGGAGCTATATCAAGTTTCACACTATCATGCTGAAAATCAAGTAAAAAATAAGAAAAAAAATCAGTGTCACTAATGACGTTATGGAGTAGATGATTTAACTAACTTTGGAAACACTGTCCCTCTAGACTTTGTTATGAGAGAATATATTTCTCATTTAAGCCAGGGCAGTCTGTTTTTCTTGTATTCTTTCTGCTACAATTATCTGAACTGGTATGCCTACACTGTCCTACTTTATCCTTCACAACTCTGTGAGGAGGTATAGAGAGGATACTGATGAAAAAACTGAGAACTCAAGTGGTTTTCCAATTCATAAAGCATGTAAGTGGCAGAGCCAAAGCTTTCAGCCTGTAAAATTTATGCACTAATTTATACACTAGATTTTTAACCATGAAAATTTAGAGCTTTCACTCTGGCCCAAGAATAAGTAATATATTCTCAATTACCTTAAAAAAAATCCTAAAATGCCTCACTATACCTTTACAATATAGAAATAGCTATGCATATGCATTCACCAAAATCTCTGAGATGGAAACAAAGAATATAAGATCGCTTATTAGGTTATTAAAGAGAAATGTCTATGCATTGTGTCCACTCAAATGTGCACACAGCAGGGTTAGAAGACCAGCCTCCGTAATGTAAGTGCTAATGCATCCTTAATCAAACTCCTTTGTGTGAAAGCTTAATAGTGATTCTGCATGCATGATTCCAACAATAGAGTGTATAGAAATATTAACAAGCCTTTCTGATGAACTTGGATCAAGGGCAACACAGTACTTAATAGGTTTGTGCACAAACACCCTGGGGGTAAGCCCCATCATTCATTCAGCAGTCACTGGCCCTAGATACTTTGCAATAGTGCTGGTAGAAGCACTCCCTCCCATTTAAACCCTACAGAGAAACCAAACACTGCACACACCCTGGAGACTTATTTTCACCCTGAAACCTCAAGGGAAATGCCTTTCAGAATCCTAAGACATTTGCTAATTTAAAAAATTAGCATTATTTTAACATTACTATTACTAAATGCAATTAATATTTTGCCTTTGGCATTTCCAGGATTACATATGGAAAACTGAAGTTGCCCTTGAACACCAAATAAATGTCCCATCAAGTTGTACCCTACACAATCCCCATGTAGAGTGGCCTCTTGTTTTTTCTCCTTTTACTGATTTTGTTTCTTTCATGTATCAGGTAGGGAAGCCTTGTCACAACCATCTACGTTCAAATAATGTAGGAGTCTCTAATTTCTTAAATTTAACCTAATGAATTATTCTCCTATTTTTGTGGACAACGGGGGTCATAGAAATGTAGTCTTGGTCATTTTGAGAATTACCTACATTCATCAGGTTGTGCCATGGCTCTAGAGGACTCCAAATGAGCAAGACACTGGCAGAGGAGAGGTCCGTTCCTTGTCCCAGAGAACACACGTCACATCAGAGAGGTCATATATCTTTAGAGCTCTTTGAAGGATTACAACAATCATGTCACAGTTGGAGATTCAGAATCTCCTCAGAAAGCCCCACCTACAGAGGCATCCCACAGCCTCTCTTTCTCCAGTCTTTTTTTTTTTCTTTTTTATTGTAACTCCAGCATAGTTAACATACAGTGATATAACAGTTTCAGGCATACAATATAGGGACTGAACAATTCCATACATCAGTCAGTGCTCATCACAGCCAGAGCGCTCCTTAATCCCCATCACCTACTTTACCCATCCCCCACCTACCTCATCTCTGGTTCTCCATACTGGTTTTCTGTAGTTGAGTCTGTACCTTACCTTATCTTTTTCTCCTTTGCTTATTTGTTTTGTTTCTCAAATTCCCCATGAGTGAAATCATACAGTATTTTGTCTTTCTCTGACTATCCTATTTCACTTAGCATTATATGCTCTAGCTCCATTCGTGTTGTTGCAAATGGCAAGATTTCAGTCTTGCTTATGGCTTACTTATAGTATATATATATACCACCATTTTATCCATTCATCTATCAGTGGACTCTTGGGCCATTTCCATAATATGACTATTGTAAACAAGGCTGCAATAAATACATGGGTGCAAGTACTCCTGCAAATTAATGTTTTTGTAATTTGGGAGTAAATATCCAGTAATGTGATTTGAAGAAGTTCTATATTGTTTTCCACAGTGGTTGCACTAGTTTGCATTCCCATCAATAGTGAAAATGGGTTCCTTTTTCTCTTTCTCTTCCTTAACACTTGTGTTTTTTTTCTGATTTTCCATTCTAACAGGTGTGAGGTGATATCTCATTGTGATTTTGATCTGCATTTCCCTAATGATGAGTGATGCTAATCTATTGGTAATCTGGATGTCTTCTTTGGAGAAATGTCTATTCTTCTTCCCATTTTTAATTGGATTATTTGTTTTGGGGGAGTTGAATTCTATCTGTTCTTTATATATTTTGTATAATAATCCTTTAACACATCATTTGCAAATATCTTCTCCTATTCAACAGGTTACCTTTTAGTTTTTCTGATTGTTTTCTTTGCTGTGCAGAAGCTTTTTATGTTGACAGAGTCCCAATAGTTTATTTTTGTGTTTGCTTCCCTGGCCTCAAGAGGTATACCTAGAAAAACAATGCTATGGCCAATGTCAGAGATATTATTGCCTGTTTTCTTCAAGGATTTTTATGGTTTCAGATCTTATATTTAGGTATTTAATCCAATTTGAATTTGAAAGTGGCCCAGTTTCATTCTTTTGCATGAATATTTTTCCCCCAACAACATTTGTTGATGAGATTGTCTTTTCCCTTTGCATATTCTTTCCTGCTTTGTTAAAGAGTTATTGACCATAGAGTTGTGAGTTCATTGCTGGGTTTTTTGTTTGCCCCACTGATGTAGGTATCTATTTTTGTGCCACCACCATATTGTTTTGATTACTCCTGCTTTGTAATACAACTTGAAGGCTGTAATTGTAATACCTCCAGTTTTGCTTTTCTGTTCCAAAATTGGTTTGGCAATTCAGATTCTACATAAATCTTAGGACATTTTTGTTCTAGTTCTGTGAAAAATGCTGGTGGCATTCTGACAGGGATTGCATTAAATGTGTAGATTGCTTTGGGTAGTATAGACATGTGAACAGTATTTCTTCTTCTAATCAATGAGCATGGAATGTCTTTCCATTTCCTTGCATTGTCTTCCATTTCTCTCACCAATGTTTTATAGTTTTCAGAGTATAGTTTCACCTCTTTGGTTAGTTTTATCCCTATGTATCTTATTACTTTTGGTGCACTTGTAAATAGGATTGTTGTCTTAATTTCTCTTTCTGCTACTTCATTATTATTGTATAGGAATGTAACCGATTTCTGCATATTTTGTATCCTGAGACTTCACTGAATTCATTTATCAGTTCTAGAAGTTTTTTGGTGGTCTTTCACGTGTGTGTGTGTTTTAGATACAGAGAGTGTGAGGGAGAGACAGACAGAGAGGGAGAGAGAGAATTCCAAGCAGAATCCATGCTATTAGCATGGAGTATGACCTGGGGCTCAATCCCAAGAACGATGAGATCATGAACTGAGCCAAAATCCATAGGTAGACACATAACCAATTGAGCCCCCAGGTGCCCTTCTTAGGTTTTTTTTCTATATAATATCATGTCCTCTGTGAACAGAGAAACTTTTACTTCTTCCTTCTTGATTTGGATGCTATTTCTTTTTGTTATCTGATTGCCATGGGTTGACTTCCAGTACTATGTTGAGTAAAAGCAGTGAAAGTGGACATCCTTTTCTTGATCCTCACCTCAAAGGTAACACTTTCAGTTTATCCTCAGTGAGCATATGCTTGCTGGGGGGTTTTGATATATGGCTATTATTATATTGAGGTATGTTTCCTTGAAACCTACTTTGTTGAGGGTTTTCATTATGAATGGATGTTGTAATTTATCAAATGATTTTTCTGTATCTATTGAAATGAGCATACGGTTTTCATCCTTTCTCTTACTGATGTGATATATCACATTGATTTGTGAATACTGAACTACCATTGCATCCCAGGAATATATCCCACTTGATCATGGTGAATGATTTTTTATGTATTGTTAGATTCTGTTTGATAGTGTTGTGTCTTGCATATCTCAGAATGCAGCCCTGGAGACAGGGCCCTTCCTCCAGAAACTGTCCACGTCTCTCCCTGCATTACCCCCTGACTCTGGTTTTTCCAGTCCATGACAGAAGGGACAATTCTCCTCCCTTCAGATTCTTCCCTGGCATTCTTTGATTTACAACAGGCAGACTGTACAATAGAATTACCTGGACCTTTAAACAAACTGAAGCCACGTCTCAATCCTAAACCAGATGAAAATCAAAATTTCTAGGTGTAGATCCAAATGCTGACTTTTTCTCCCATGTCCTGAGTGATCCTAACTTGAACTGAGGGTTGAAAGCCTCTGCACTAAAACATTTGGATTTAGGAATCCTGCTTTCAGTACTGTCACATCTCTCCTCTGGATGCGGAGGCTGGTAACAGAGCTAACCACTTATTTAAAGAAAGGACATTCCAGCAAAACAAATCAAAGCAAAGAGAAAAGGTCTCATATCGAGCATCAGAGCTTTTAGCTGGGTTTTGGAATATCCAAAAGTACAGGTCTAAATTTGACTTTCCTTATTCAATATATCGATTAATGGTTTTGGCCATCTTTAATAAAAAGTAGATTTGCATCCTAAAGCATCTGATACAGCATTTTTCACTAAAGTCAAAGTAGTCTAAAGATCCATGGCTGAAATGTCATTCTTAAACCTGGACCACCTCTTCTAAGACTGAGAGCCAAGCAGTTAGTAACTTGTCCCTTTAATGTTGCCAAACACTCAAAAGTTCATAAGAACAAGTATGTTCAAAACAAGCACATGCTATCTGCTTTACAGGCAAGGGATAATTAGGAAGAGATTTACTACCAAGCTCTTTCAAATTGCAGAATGATGTATTTTGGCTCTATTTCATATCGTTCTGCTCAGTAATAATAAATTTAAAAAATCAGGTACTTCCTAGTTAAAGTGTGCTGTGTGTCATCAACGTTAGGAGAAAAGCATTTTCCAGAAAACTGGTCTAAACTTTCTAACAGTTAATTTTTACTCCTGAGTCTTTTAAACTGTTGTCTCACCTTTTTCGTTATAAGGTACTCAATTTAAACCATTAAATTAATAGACTATTATTTATCTCTAACTTCAACTAAGCTGACCTGAAGTATTTCAAACATATACTTCCTTCAAGCTTTCTTCCATGCCAATATCAAGAAAATAAAAATCCTTTTAGCAAGGTAATGGAAATCACATGTGATCTATGTTATCTCACTTGTTCCCTTTATTTCTTACCTTCATGGGAAGTTTTTGGCATAAAAATGAATGCTTCCCCATTACTGTCAAGTACCTGTCTTACTGCTGCATGCTTTTGTCGTAAATCACAAGTATCCACCTTTAAAGCTGCCTGAGTATCTAATGATAACGTCTTATCAAACAACCTAAACACAGAGAGTTTAACTGGGGATAAATGAAAGTCAGAGACCAATAAATCAAGCAGGCTGACCTCTCCAAAAATCAAAAGGTACAGAGAAGAGAAAAAGCACCCCACCAACTCAATTTCAGGGAATTCTTCAATTTCAAACTTCATCAAAGAGCAAGGGCAACTTGGGGTTCCCTTACAGGAGAGAAAGTGATTTAGGCTCACACAGATTCTAAGGCCAAATACTAGTCTAGTGTCAAGAGGCCAATGCTTTGGATTTCACCCTTTCAAAGGGCAATGGAAACTTTTCTAGAAAAAAGTACAGAGCCTCATATACAATATATGGTCATGTCAAGGAATCCCCAGCCTCTACGGGTAAAAATTAAGTTATAGCACATTTTAAGTTCCAAGCAACATTTTCAGTGTTGAACCCTCCTAACTTTATTATCCCATGATATAGGATTTCTTTTTCAATGTTTCACAAGATCAAAAGGGAGGAAAGAGTTAAAGTTTCTTTTCTGTTTGACACATGTGACACTCTGCCTTTTCCCTCCAGCATTAGGCTTGGCATCTATTTATTATTCCAGGTACAATCTTTCTGAAAGGACCATGGTTATCAGCATAAACCCTGGAATGGCTATTTTAGGGTTTCTTCTTTGAAACTTATATGGGACCAACAACTAACTTGGGATTAAACACCCAATACTCATCTAAATTTCACTAAGACTTTCAAGAGGGATTGATCTGGCCAACACTAGAATAATTTTGAGAGTGAACATACATTTGAATGTTTTCATGTGATGTTACCTCATTAACCATGAACTCTCTGGGCACAGACGTCATTTATCACTATTCTCAGCCACCATTATTTCCTAACACTCACGACCGACACTTACTATATATTAGAATCAGGAATAAGTGGATGAAGCAATTAGTTATTGAATAATCAATCTATTACCAAAGTTACTAGATCATCTTTAATTCTTGGCTCACTAATTTTTGGTTGAATATAATTTTTCAGTATTGCTACTGACTTCTAGGAAGTTAGTGTCAGGCTAAATGGCATACAAAAAAAAAAAAAGAAAGAAAGAAAGAAAGAAAAAAGTGACCTAGACATACTTAGAAAACCAACTCAACAGTGACAGCAGAAACTAACTGATTTGCAACAGAGTCTAGGATGATCTTTGGAATTCAGGAATGCCAATAATGAGAAATGCTATATAAGGAACATGGGACAAACAAAGGAAGCCTTCAGGCCTGTCAATTTCTCCCAGAAAATTATCTTTCAAAAATGAAACATCTGAAAAGACACATTACAGTTGCCGATACACCTTACTTATTACCACGTGCAAATAATCACTTAGAGGAAGAAGTCTTCTTTGCCAATAAAGAAATGAGAGAGACTGGAGGTGGGGACCTGATCTCCCTTGGAGAATGAAGAGCACCTTTGCCCTGATAGGCTCACTTTCAGGATGCCAAGGTAAATGTCAGAGGTCCAGCTGAATCTGAAAGCATCTAATGGAGACCTCGGAATCTGTCTAGAGGAGAAATAGCAGGAATAATGCTTGTCTCTTAGCTCTCCTCTCTAGATCCACATTCCACACTAACCTAATCCACTCACTGCATGCTAAGAAGCCTCAGGAAACTCCAAAAGCTCCTCTTGGCTTGCAAAAGCATTCCAGACACTCTATTCAAGAAATCAAGCACCTTGACCTTACTGCATTTTGCTAGTCCTCCCATCACAGCACTGAGTACAGATGTGCTTACTATCATCATTATCTTTTTGAGACTACTTTCCCCAATACATTGTAAACTGCTGTTCAGGGGGAAAAAGTTATTTTAATGAACAGGAAATATGTCAAAGGAAACAAAGTTTGTTGAGAATCAATATTAAGTGTAAGTCACTATGGTATTCATTAGCACCATTCACCTAATATTTCTGGTTTTCTAACCCATCCAGGCACAATGTACAACTGCATTTCCTCATCTCCTTGCAGTTGGTTAGGTACTGGTGGCTAGTTCTAGTCAAGGAGCAGAGGGTAGAAAGGATATGTTGTCACTCTCTGATAAGAACATATAATGGCTGTTACAAGACCTTCCAGGCTCTCTTTTCCCCATCTCAGTAACTAGCAATATTCACAATACTGACTATTCCATCTGCTTGTACCCCACAGTAATTATGATGACCAGTGAAAACCAAACAAAACTTTGTTATTTTAAATCAGTCCTGTTTGGTGTTTTCAATGCAGAACATCCTACGCTGACTAATGCCAGTGCCGTGATAAATGTTTTCATATATACAATTTGATGTCCTCAATAACCTAACAGTGATGATACAGCAGATATGAGTCATTTTTTATAAATGAAATTTAGAGAGGCAAATAGCCTAAGGGTAAGTAGTTTTGCTCATTCTTTCATTCAATAAATATTTGTTGAACACTGCTCTCTGCCTGGCTAAGATCTCTGACTCACCCCATTTCCCCACCAGCCCCCAGCCCACCCTTGGCTGTCTTATATAGCCAAGATAGGTAGTGAGCAAAAGGAAAAGATCACGGCTCTTGAATCGTACATTCTAATAGAGACAATGTTTGAAAATCATATATGAAAAATACAAATTCTACATGGTGATAAGAGACAGAGAATTACAATCAGGTGATAGGATAATGGGTGGCTAATTATACAAATCAGAGAGTCTCTCTCTAGACCTATCATTTTTAGGCTGACACCTGCATGACAAAGGAGGAGCCAGTTATGCAAGTTTCAAAAGGAAAAGACGTCTAAGACGGAGCTCTCTCCCCTAAGGGAGAACAAGCATGTTGAATGGAAAATAAAATTGAAAACTCAGTGTGGCTATCTCATAATGGACAAGGATGGAATTGGTACAAGATGAAGTAATATGGACAGGAGGGAGAATAACTCCACAGGGCTTTATACGAAAATAAGTATGGATTTGATTTTCTGTGTAATAGGACACTACAGGAGAAATTTAAGTATATTTGTAGAGTTCTTATTTTTAAAACTTTGCTCTGGCTGCTGGGTGAAGAGTGAGTTCTCATGAAGCAAGACTGAAATAGCAAGTTCAGGGTGTCAGCAGGGGTCTACTAGTTTGGTAATAAAGAATACGGGCAGAAGTGCACAGACTTAGGACAGGATGCAGAGGGTAGACTGAGACTGGTGTTTGGAGGGTCAAGAGAAGGAAAGGAATCCAGTAGAATCCCTAGCTGCCTGTTTTGAAAAACTGAGTAGATGAGGCTTTCATTTGCCAAGATGGGGAAAATTGAAAGGAAGTTAGCTGATGTGGAAGGAAATCCAGAGTTCACTCTTAACCATGTTAATGTGAAATACCTATTAAACATCTGTGTGTGGATGTTAGGTTGACTAGGATACAGAAGCTCAGAAAAAATACTGTACTGGATAGAAAATGAGAAAGTGTCGACAGAATGTTATGAAAGTCCTAGATGAAATGAAGGCATCTAGAAAGAATATGTAGGTGAACAAAGAAACAGGATCCAGGGCAGAGCTCTACAGAACTCTAACCTTTAGAAATGTGAAAAGAGAAAGAAAAACAGGTAGAGATCCTGGGCAGGAGTGGCCAGTGACAAAGAAAGAAAATCAGGAAAAGGATGTCTCAAAAGTAAAAAAAAAACAATAATGTGTTTAAAAGAGGAAGGCATGGTCAATGCTAAATACTGCTGAGAGTTCCCAGGAGATAAGAACATTGGATTTAGCAAAATGGAGTTCATGGCTGACCTTGATAAACAGGATCTCTGCTATCTTGGTAGAATGGTGAGTATGAAAGCCTTTTGTGGAGGGGGTTAAGAAATGTTATGTGAGGTGAGCAAATGTAAAGGAGGACAGTAATCACAATTAAGAAGTTTTGTCGTGAAAAAAAGCAGAAAGACAGGGCAGTAGGAAGAATGGAAACAGGGATCAAAGACAGAGTTTCTTAAAGAAAAAGACCTTACTCCCAATTACAACCTACGGAATTCCAAATCCCTCATCAAGACATCGGAAGTTCCTAGGAGGAGACTGGTGATAGTGGTGTATAAGTTTATGTTGGGTGCACGGATAAGGGACAGGAATGATCACTTTATAGTGGGTACCACTGCCTCTCAGTCTCAACATCCTATATACACCTTCCTGCTGTCCACCATGTTAACATGCAGTCCACGAGGTGGAAGAGGAAGGGCTCATCCAGCATGCAGGGTAGGCAGACTTTGCTGAAGGTTTGAAAGTCATAAGGAAAACTTGCATTGCCTAACTGAATAGCAAAACAATGAATAAACCTCACATTAAATGTTCCCGCCCTTAAAGTCCTTTTGGTTATCCTTCCACTGGTGGTTTTCAATGGTCCTCTGTCCTCAGCAGTACCTGGCTTCTGTTCTCTGAGAGGTGACTGTTCTCTGACTCCCTCCTAGGTTTTCTTTCTTTTGTTCTAATTTACCCATTCCCTGTCAGACAAAACGTACACACACAAAACAAAAACTTTGTGTATTTGTATAGGTTTTTTCTCCAGAGTTACACAGTATCTTTTTCTTTTTCTTTTTCTTTTTTTTTTTTTGGTAGGGGTGATGCTTGGGAACTCACTGATACCAACATCCTTGTCTTTTACTTTCTAAAAGGAGTTGTGGAACCAGTTCTATAAATAATGCATTTTCCATCTCATTCCATATAAAAACCACCAGGCAGAGCACCTATCCTTAACAAGCTTCCATGAGACACCAACCTCTGGTCTTTCTCCCTTAATGAAAAAGTAAAAGCAGAGGCAATATCCTGATACAATTTCAACAAGCTCCTTCTACACAGCAGGGCCTTCATCAAGGTTTATCCAGTTGGATGATATGTGATGCTGTGTTGGGAGAATATTCGCTGGATCCTTCTAATCATCGGGTTAAAGTACATCAGATGACCCGAATTTACTAAGAACAGACAGACAATCACACAGAACATCAGATTTTCAGTTGGTTTACAGGTCCCAAGAGTTTTGTGCCCCTGTTAAAATGTTTGGATCTCAGCATGCTATGTTTACACAATCTCTTTTTTCTCTAGGAATTTTAGTTACACTAAATAAAAGATAGATAAATGAGATTGGTCATCTGTGGCCATCCGAAATCTACATCAATCTGTCGTCATCAGCTCCTTAGCCAAAAAACAGTAACCTATACATATACAGAAATAAATGGAAAAGGTTATTTGGGCATACAAACATGCTTCCCTAATTTTTGCAACTTTCTGCACTTCTGAAAAGGTTATTTTCAATAAAATACACTAAGAGTGGCCATCTATTCTGAGAGAGAAATTCAGTTAAAAACATTTTTTTTAATTTACTTATTTTTGCAAGAAGGAGAGCACAATTGGGGGAGAGACAGAGAGGGAGAAGGAGACACAGAATCCCAAGCAGGCTGCAGGCTGCGAGCTGTCAGCACAGAGCTTGACCAGGGCTTGAACTCACAGACCACAGGATCATGACCTGAGCCAAAGTTGGACACTTAAACTACTGAGCCACCCAGGTGTCCCATGAGAAAAAATTCGGTTTATATGCAAATGTTATTGGGACAAAAGAAGATGCAGAAGTCATGGAAAGGTACAAAATGACCGAAATTTTATGTTTAAGGGGCATTTTTCTTATAGGTTACAGATAGGTTAAAGACATTTGACCAAAAGAACTTTCTACAATCCTTAACCAATTTACAGTTCATATCTCCATATACATACTGGAAGTATATTGGAACCCCCAACCAAATGCCTCACAAAGCCAGCATTACTCAATGAAGGCACCAACCACACAATCCTGACTTCCAATTTAGTGCTGACAGCCCAACCAGAGAGAGGCAACTGACCCTCCGTATATGTCAATCAAGAATTTTTTAAATTTTTTTTCTTATTCATTTTCATGAGAGAACATGAGCAGAGGAGGGGCAGGTCAGAGAGGGAGACAGAGAATCTGAAACAGGCTCAAGGCTCTGAACTGTCAGGACACAGCCTGACACGGGGCTCGACCTTGGGATCGATGAGATCATGACCTGAGCCGACATCGGACGCTTAACCCAGGCGCCCCTCAAAAGTCTTGACCAGCTCCCCTATTTGCCCAATCTCTGCTCACCAGGTACTCCTCCTCCCCTCTAAATTTAATCCTTGTCTTTTCCAGTGCAAACAAAGTACATTTTCTTATATACGAAAACATTTTATCATGATGGAAGGAAAACAGTTTGATACTTTTCTATTCTTTTTTTTTTTTAGCTTTATGCCATTGATTTTTTTTTTATTTTTTTATTTTTCCATAATATTTTATTGTCAAATTGTTTTCCATACAACATCCAGATACTTTTCTATTCTTAAAACTGATGTCTCTTAAGTCCCTCAATGTTACTATAGGCAATGAGAATCATAGACCCAAACGTGCATGTACACACACACACACACACACAAAGATACTAGCAGTAGAAATAAATTATGCAGATAAAATTTCTTTTATCACTTTTTTTCTCTAATGGTGAGGGTAAAATAATGCAAGAGAAAACCTAGTTAGGTAACCAAATTTAGCTCTTGGAGCTAAATTTAACAACACGCATATGGTGCAGAGAAGGGCTGAATCAGAAAAACAATGTTGTTTCTGCAGTCTCACCTGTACAAGAGAAGTCATCCACACGGATGTATCCCGGGACACAGTCACAGCGATACAACCCAGGCAAGTTGACACACACAGTGTTGGCATGGCAGTAATGCATCTTAGCCGCACACTCATCAATATCTGAAGGAGAGAAAAAAAAAAGGAAGAAGCAATGCCACAAGTGAATGATGGAACTATAGTGTAACCATGTTACAATGAACTTTAAAAAGGCAAATGCCTGTTGAAGTTAAGAGAAAAAGCAAGATACATTAAACACAAAGTCTTTTGTTTAATGTTATTTATTTATTTATTTATTTTTAATCATAGTTTATTGTCAAATTGGTTTCCATATAACACTGGCATTGTTCTCAAAGCTAGAACAAACTAACTTAAAATTCATATGGAATCACAAAAAACCCCAAATAGCCAAAGTAACATTGAAGAAGAAAACCTAAACGGGAGGCATCACAATCCCAGACTTTAGCCTCTACTGTAAAACACAAAGTCTTAAATGAAAATTCAGCTGCATTCAGGTGCATTAGATCCCATCTTAGCTGAAAATATTTCCAGAAAGATGCATGGTGAGACACAACAGCTAAGAAACCTAGAGACTGAATCCACTAATCCCTCACCACAGAGGGTGCTGGATTTAAACATCCAAAATCAAGGAGTTCTGTGTCCGGTGAGTTGATACCAATTAATATTTATTAGGTGTCCACTGTACATGGTGTAGCTTTTATCAGAGAGATCAAGGGAATCCAGGCCTCTCTGCTCATGTGTCTCACTAAGACATGCTTTAATCCATCTGTTAAAAAATGATGATGCAGCCAGTCTCTCCCATGTTGTACCATGAATACAGACAGCAGCTGTGGTCTAATGTAAACTGATGCCTTTCATCCCCTGACCTGGAGATTCATCCCATGTGACAGAATAATGGGCTGACTCAACAAAAACATCTTTTTTTTCTGGAACAGAGGTCAGAGCATCCCCTACTTTCTCATAAGCATTCATGGGAAGAATTAGAATCATCTATGACCTTAAGTACAGAGTTTGATGGAGTCTTTTCTGGAAGTTGCTTTCAGAAATGGCTTTATATTCATTTTACTCAGACTGTTTATGTGTGATGGTGAGGAAGCAACAGCCTAACAGTGTGAAAACCTAAGAGAGACAATGTGAGTTCTAGCTCTGGTTCTCCCAGTGACGAGCCTGTGACTTCCATTTAACCACTATGAGTTCCAGAACTCTCCTGAGTTGGTCACACAGGCCAGTTTTGAACATACATCTTTAAACTCCTCATCTAATTCAATCCACATACAATTCCACAATCACAGTATAGCACTACCCACATTTTGCAGTCTAGACAACTGAGGCTTAGAGAGGTTAAATATCTGGCACAAATATCTCTCATCCTGTTAGAACATACTATGCCCAGGATTGGAATTCAGAAATCAATCTCTTACTTATTATGATTTACTTAATTAAAGCATCTTGAAAATGACAGTCAACCATAGTGTTACTATTAAGGTAATCATTGAAGTCCTAATACGCTTCATGTGTAGAAACAGAAGACAAAAATTAGCTAGATTGAGGCACTAGAAATCTCACTTATCTATATTAAAAGTAGACTGACTTACTTCCTGATAAAACACCTTGAAGTAATACGAGATTCTTTTAAGCACTAAACATCTGTCAGCCTATAAATAAAAGTTATTGTGCAGTAACCGAGGTCCTAGAAGGAAACTTGTAGTTAGCAAGACTTCCATAACTATAAAGAACATAACACCAGAAATTACAGAAATGATTCAGGCAATAAGCCAAGTGTTATACTTGCACAAGATCAGGTGCTTTCAAAAATGATCCAAAACAATGCACAAGTAAAATAAATGGGCAAAAGGAATGTAAAATTATATAATAAGATTACATCAAGCTAAGGTGTGAAGGAAACTCTCCCACAAACTTAAAAGAGAATAGTAACTACACATGAGCATGAGATATAGTTTGAATCTCTCCGGCACCCAGGGCATTAGAATTCTTTAACAACTGGATTCCTGGCATTATTTAGCATTTGGCTTCACAGACTGGCAGATATCATAAAAGTCAAAAGACGCATTTCAGGAAAGGACTAATGATCACTTTTGTCACCTACTACAAAGCTGAATAAGATAAAGACGTAACCAACCACATCTTTAGCAATAGTTCACTGCTGACCTTGACCTAGTAAGAGCAGGATTGGGAAAGTGGTGTAAAAAACAAACAAACAAAAACACCTGACTGGAGTCAATTAAGGAGAGGATGGAAGATGAGCGAAGAGAGACAGAAAAACAAGGCAAACTTTTTGAGATTCCTTTTTTTTCCCATTAGGAAAAATGGAGTAGCAGCTCTGGGGAGACTTGGTGTCAAGAGAGTCTTAATTATAGATGGAAGAGATCACAGCATGTTTGCACACGGTTGAGAAGGATTCAATACAAGTGAAGCAACCCAATGAGGTAGAAGAGAGAGACCACTGTAGGAAGCAAAGTCCTGGAGAAGGCAAGAGGGGTTTCATTCCAGCGTGCCAATGGAACAAGTCATCTTTACAAGAAAGAAGCTGTGAGAAGGAAAGAGGTGGAGATGGTTGGCATATTTGGTGGTGGGAAGATGAAGCAGTTCTCCCTCACTTATTTTTGTTTTCTCAGTGAAATAAAAAGAGAGGGTAAAATTTAAGAATGAAAAAAGGGAGGACATATCAGATATTCAAGGAGAGAGGAAATGGTATCAAAAATAGTCATTTTGAAAAAAGGGGTCAAAAGTTTACTAGAGCATGTAGGAAGATGGCAGAGGAGCTACTGTGATTTGTGGTCCTAGTGCGTTAAGTGAGAGCAGTCAGCATGGCTGTGGGTTTTTCTCCAGTTTCATCCAGACATTTTGGGCCAATAGCAGGGTAAGTGGAATGTTAAATGAGTTTTTATGCAAATATAATGGGTAGGGAGAGATACAGGGGAATTGAGGGTATTAAGACCGAGGTGATGATAATTAAGTGCCAAGGAATCTAGGCTATTGAAGAGAGATGTGAGAACATGAAAGAGGTAGACAGCTGAAATGCATTAGAAATTAGGGGGGGACACTGTGCTGGACTTTTGAGATCTCACTTCAGAACTAAAGAACTTAATCCGCCAGCTAGGAGGAGTATTGCCTGCTAACTGTCTTTAGCTGTTATCCTTTTAAGGAAACTGTCCTTGGCTAATGATAGACTATGCAGTCACACTTCCATCCTGGGAACGACCTACAATGACTAGCTTTCATTTATTCCTAACTCAGGAGAATTCTAAAGGGCTGTCCAGATTTCAGAGCACTCAATGAGACTCAGCTACCTTCTCCTTCTGCCTGATCCTACATTCTTCCCTTCCCCAGAGGCATTATAAACTTCCTGAGTGCCAGTCTCCATTGCCACGTTTGCTTCTTGGGGAACACGAACTGCCATGGGAATCCTAATGGAGGCAAAGTATGGTCACAGGGAAGGTCTAGAACACATGAGTTAGAGAGCTAGAGGATGGGGTTACAAAGTGGTGTGCCTGACATTAATATTTTTGAGGTGACTCGGTTATTGATGACTACAAGGTCTTTCCTAGGACTATGGGGGAATGGAAGAATAGATCATTGTAAGAGAGAGACTGGGAGCACCAAGAGAAGCCAGGCACTGGAGGAAGTTGGCTGGCATTAGTGCTGTTCATCAAGCAAATATTACCAGTTTTTCTCCTCCTGGGCACATCACACAAATGTACTTCCCCATCCTCTTGGAAGTTAAGCAGAGCTGCATGAGAGAGCATAAAGTCTGCCCAAAGCACAACACTTCTAGGTGGATATGTTAAGAGCCAGCACCTGACTTGCCACATTTTCTTGTTCTGGCATGGAAATCATGGAAGCACAAAGATGGAGTCTCTTTGAGCTGGGTCCCCGAGTGAGGTGTAGGCAACCAGACAAGCTTGGTGAACATGTTGCATGAACTAAAAATATGGTGTTGCTAATTTAAGCCATCGAGCCCACCCTAATATAAAAGGTGACTAAGAAAAGCGTCTCAAAAATGAGATCTTTAAGCTTGATCTTAAAAGATGCACAGAAATTCATTAAGTAGAGATTGGAGGTGGGGGAAAAGAAGGGAAACTACAGAGACTAAACTTTTTGTCTCTGCAGAGTCAGAAAGGGAGGGAATCATTGATTCATGAACACTAATCAGCTCTCTGCTAAGCCCTGCAGCAGAGGATGAACAAAATGCCATCACAAACTGCACAGCCTGGCAAGACATTGAACAAAACTTGTTAAGTTCTACCTAGAATAGATCTTTTTACAGGGGGCTTTGATCCAGGCTGAGAGGGCCAGAGAAGCAGTCTCTGTGGAAGTGATATTTCATCCAAGACCTAACACAGAAGTGAAAGAGGTCAAGGGGAGAGGAGTAACATACCAGACAGAGAAGAATGCTGGAGAAGTATTAGAGGAAGGAGCTTTGTCTATTTACAGTAAAACTGGAAAGATAAGCTCAGGCCAGATCCTGCTGAGCTTTGTGGGCCATGGGAAGGAGTCTAGACTTTAATCAAGGTGGTGACATAAACCTATTTCTGTTTTTAAAATATTTGTCAGTTGTAGTGAAGAAAATGGATAGGAGCTGGGCAAGCTGAAGGCTAAATCATGTTGGTATTTTACTCACAGAGATACGGCCACACTGAACTCCACCTCATTCCTCTGGGATGCCCAGACATTCTTTAAGATGAGAAACTAGTCAGGACTTGCCTTAGAGGCAATTCAATCTTCAGCCCATGGGCCACAGCTGCCAACTAGGCTGCTGACTGCAATGAGTGTTTCTCTGTCATGGACCCTTGTCAGCTGCTCCAAGAGAGAAACTCCTGGCTCATTTCCCTGAGGCCTCTGGATAACTGATGAGAGGTATCTGGCTCATCTCAATTTGAAGGAGTTACTTGGCTGTAACAAGCTTATTTTGATTCAAACAGCAGAACCATTGCTTTGTCTCATAGGTTTCAAAGGCCCCAAATGAAAATATTTTCAAAAACAGGACAAGAGGATGGTGAGAAAACTCCAGAAGAAATTTCTCCCATAGACTTACCCAACCTTTACTCTTACATGCATGGGGTCTCACACAGGACCCCAGGTCACACATGCCTGCTGCTCTGGGGAGGCGTCTTTGAATTGGCTTTGTTTTCAATTCATACCACTGATAATCTCAGTTCTTGCATATCTCATAATTTCCTGGTACCATTCCAGAAAGAGACGGCACCAAAATAAAGCACAAAGGTTGACTAATGTATCAGAAAATTCAACCATAACAACTTTATCTTTGTTCCTTATCCCCCATCATGCAAACTCCAAATATAAAAACTACCTCATGGTATAACTAATACAGAGGGCAGAGCAAAAAATTGTCAAGTGTGTAGAGTCAGCTAGCTGGGTCTCATGGGACAAGGAGCTAAAAGCAGGGAAGGAATTGAGAACTTCCCTGATTTGCAGACAGGGCTGGAGATAAAAAGGCAACACATGTGCCAAAAGAAAAATTGCCTCTCTGTCATCAAGGAAAGGCACAACCCTGCAGACAGTTTCAGTAGGACTCGAGAGTGCTTAAAAGCAAATCTGATTATAGAAAGAATCAAAACAGAATTAACAAACATCTTCAGAGAACTGAGATATCCTAAGAAAACAATCTTAAGAACTAGTGAGCTGAGATTTCTAAAAGAACCTAAGACAAATGTCGGCTTATTGTTCACCAAGATTCTGAAAGGTAATGAATAATTACAAAAACAAGCACATGAACACCCAAACAGAACTCCCTAACGAAAAAAACCCAAAGCAACAAAGATTTGAACCTGCAAGCCATCTGACCTTTGTCCAGGTGGCTCTGGTGCTCTGCCTGAAACAGATTTCTTTCTTAAGCAATGGTCTTTCCAGGTGAGATATTCATCCAATAGCCAGGAGCCAAGAAGAGGCTAAGCCTGAGGCTAAACCTCAAGGTGTGGGTTGGACACACTCCAGTCCAGGTTCAAGCTAATAAACGTCTCAGTCAGTCTAAGAAGTTGTCAAAAGAAGAACCACAATTTACCTGGATACTGAAAGGATGAATGGATTAAATACACACACACACACACACACACACACACACACACACACACACGACACCATTAGGCACAGGGCAATAACAGAATTAACAAGAGGCTCAATGTATATAACCTCATAGGAAAAAGTTAGGAACAGCCCCCTGGCACCTGGCTAAACCTCAATAAATAGCTGTCATTTCTATGTATCAGATACTATGCTAGGTACTTCCCAGATGGTATCTCATCAATTTCATTTATTCCTCTTGAATGAAGTAGGTAGGCCCACACCATGATGAGGGAACTGAGGCTCAGATTATTAGGTCACTTCCCCAAGGCACAAAGTCAGTAAACCTAAGAGCCTGGGCTTAAATACACACAGTCTGACTTCAAATTTGGCCCTGTTCTCACAGTGCCAGGTCTAGCCCTCAAAAACAATTCAATCCTAGGACTCTTATATACACCTGATGCTGCCAGGAAGCATATGGAAACCAGAAGATCTCCAAATTCCACATCTGCATGCAATGCTGTTCCTAACATTTGTTCTAGTATTACCCTCTGTTTAAATAGCAATTCTAACAAAACAAAAAACAAAAACAAAAACAAACCATCATGTAATTTCTGTCCTTGATGGAATGTATTAAATAAGCAAACACCACCAACAAGCAAAACAAGTACCACAATGTAAAAATATTAAAAAAAAA
>NC_043710.1:37432793-37441765 GCF_006229205.1 Suricata suricatta
ATCGCCACTTCAGATAGCTGTGAAATTAGGTGATTAACTAGTTGTTACTTAACCTTCTAATTTCTGTATGAGTCTAATTACATGAAACAGAAGTTGGGGTTCTGATTTTTTACTTTGCTTATCCATTTGGAGTGTCATTGTAACTACTGCATTGTAAATGATGGAAAATAATTGCATATGTTAAAAAAATAGTGTTATATTCTAAAAAAATAAAAAAATAAAGTTACAAAAAAATAAAATAAATAAATAGCAATTCTACCTCATGCATCACTGCTTCTTTGGCTCTTTTAAATACATCTCAACACTTTCACACTTTAGGCTCCAGTGACCCGGAGCCCCAAAACAGGTAGGCACATTCTGCTCCCAGCTTTTTTAACCCACAGCTTAATACAGCCTCTATGCTGGTTGCATAAGACTGATGACCTCCTATAGAACTAGAAACGAGAGACAAAAGGGTTGGCTGTTTTCCTCTTAATATTTTTAGAGAAACATCTATAAACCCGACTGCAGTATATATCAGCTCGAGTATAATGGGGCTCAAATTACGATTCATTCGTATAGATTGCTTGTCACCTTTGAAATATTAGAGCTCATCTTCTGGTGGTCTTTTGAGGTAATAAAAATACATGATTTATGCCCTCCCCAGGATGGTGAAGTACTTTGTTTTCATTTTTAAAAGGTGTACTTATGGACTTTAAAATGAAACTTGATGTGGCGTAATGACTTTTCATTCATCATCAGCCTCCATCTACATAAGAGTCGAGAGCAAACACAGACCCAAATTTGGCATTATCATCATTAAATTAGAGTTAGCGTCTCAGTATCAAAGACAAAAGCAAATGCAAATTCTCTTAATAAAAATGTGTGATCTACTCCTATTTGCTTATAAGAATTTCCTAGAAAAAAGCAATGCCTGAAGGTTGGACTGAGGGGTTTGGTGGGAGGTGGTTATGCCTATCTTTCATGCACATTTTTTAAAATTTTTTTAATGTTTTATTTATTTTTGATACAGACAGAGACAGAGCATGAGAGGGGGAGGGGCAGAGAGAGAAGGAGACACAGAACTGGAAGCAGGCTCCAGGCTCTGAGTTAGCTGTCAGCACAGAGCCTGATGCAGGGCTCGAACCCACGAGTGTGAGATCTGACCTGAGCCAAAGTCGGAGGCTTAACCGACTGAGCCACCCAGGTGCCCCTTTTATGCACATTTCAAAAGGAAATAGAAAGGGGAAAGAAAACAAAGATTTACTGTGACTGTGCTCTGTATCAAGCACTGTGGGGAGCCTATCTCATTATCCCTATCCCATGGACTAGCATCAACAACTACATGTAGGGTACCTAGAATTTCAACCCAGATCCCTGTGACTCCAACAAGCATAAGTGATCCACTCTACTGGACCAAGAGCCCTTGATTGACAGTCAAGAGTCAAGTTATCCTCCTGCTTTCTCTATTAGCTAACTATAGCCCTGGGAAGTCACTTTTTTTTCTCTAGACCTTGGTTTTCCCATCTATAAAATCAGGGACTTGGATCAGTGAATATCTAAAGACTACCAGCAACCTGTTCTAAAGTTCTTGACATATTCAAGTTTTTCTGTCCACAGATCATAAAAGCCTGCTTCCAAAGCACTTTCTCCTGAGCCACCCATCTCTCCTTACAGATGCTACAGCTATTTTTCCCAAGATACATACAGGTCCTAGAAAACACTACTCAGATGACCTACGTCTTCTCACTGTTCTTTCATAAGTGTGTCAACTGAGTTGGCAGCTCTCCTGCAAACCAAGAGCAGCAAGAACTAGCAAACATATATTCACAAAAAACATGGATCTGGGCAAGTTCTCCATAGACAAGGTAACTGACAGAGCAATTCTACCTGTCTTTAATCTCCTGTCTTTGCAGAAGTCATGACTTCTAAAAACCCAGTGGCATTGTCCAGTCAGTTGTTATATTAGAATTACGAATACTCTCCATCTGTGTCATACTGGATATTTTTTTAAAGTTGGGGCCTATTCGATCTCTGACTTGCACTTAGAAAAATCTAGTCAGGCAGACAAAATATGAGTATGCCCTTTTTCAGATGAGAGAACAGAAGCCAAGAGAAGATAGAAACAGAGGCCCAAACATACACAGATAATCACTGAGCTGATAAAAGAATCAAGGTCTACTAGCTCTGGAATTAGTGCTTTATCCAATGTTCTGTGCTTCTCTATAATTATGGTTTTCTTCTTGAAGCAAGGGGAGAAAAATAAAATGCCTATTAAATCTAGGTATATGAACAAAATGCCTAACAGAAGCCAGGTAGAAGATACATAGGCAAAATATGTCCCTTTCACAAAAAAATAAAGTGTCTCTCATTATTTGTAAAACATACATCAATCTTATTTTCCCATATCCAAGAACAAAGAAATGGTTCTTATAGGGAAAAAGCACAGTATGAGGCCAAGAACACATAAGAAGTGGCACTGAACCTCAGTGGTGGGAAGACAATAGCAAGAGTTTGGACTATAGACAATCAAATCCCTCTGGATAATGCCATGATGGAGTAATAATGGACATCCCTCATAGCACTTACTATGTGCTAAGCACAGTTTAGAAATGTTTGATAAATTGTCTAAGGTCACATAGCTAAAAAATATACTTGGACTGCCAGCAGAGCAGGGAGGATGGGTCCAGAGCCTATACTCTTCACTCTATAGTACTAACTCTCAGAGATTGTAGGCTAGATCTATGATCCTTCTAGAGAAGTTGCATATCCAACCACTATTTAATTGTTTAGAATTTTTGCTCCATTTCCTCCCCACCAAACATTTCAAATGAGGCAAAATCTATCAGCTTCAACCCATGAATGTCTGTGCCTTAAAGCATGTTATCACAAGGAGCTTTAGTAGCAGAAAGAAAAATGTATAAAAGGGAGCAAGGAAAAGGAGGAAGACCAGAAGAAGGGAGGAGGAGGACAAGGAGGAAAGAAGGAAGAGAAGGAGAGAGAGAAGAGAAAAAATGACAAGACAACCCAGGGAGGTATCTAGATAATTTCTATGGACTGAATTCTATCCCCCCCAAATTTGTATGTTAAAGCCGTAACCTTCAACATGATGGTATTTGGAGAGGAGGCCTCCGAGAGGTAATTATGTTTTGATGACATCATGGGAGTGGTGCCTCAAGGTGAGATTTGAGCTCTTAGAAGAAGAGATTCTAGATAGCTTACCCTTGCTTGCTTTCTCCCATGTGTCCTCACATGGGACAGACAATAAGCTGCAGGCCAGGAGAGCCTTCACAAGAACTCAAACATGGTGGCACCCTAATCTCAGACTTCCAGCCACCAGAACAACGAGTCAATTCATTTTTTTTAAAATTTAAGCCATCTAGTCTGTAGCATTCGTAATGGCAGCTCCAAAGTTAATAAAACTACTTGTTAAATTTCTCTGTTGCCTATTGAAATGGATTTTTACATCATCTTCTAAGATATGTGTCAAATAAATATGTCAACTGCCAAATCAAATATTTGCAGATTAAATATTCAAGTAACCTTTTGGTCATCACATGCATAGTAAAGTAGTGTTTTTATAGTTAAATACACAATAATGTAGAAATCAGATTGTTGGATCTTCTGCCATTTAAATGTATTTTCCAAACGTAGCTCTGTCAGATATTTAAAAAAAATCATGCTTATGTGTTTATTTTCCCTACTGGGCTCAAAATAGTGTCATAAAATAACATATCTCTTATGCCACTGGAAATCAAAGCATACCAATTTCTAGCTGACATTGGGAAAGTATTATAAGACAGCACCCTCGGATTTTTTTCCCCAGCCTGGCATTCTGACTTTCAGAGTGTCCACAACCTGATTGAGTGTCTGCAAGGAAAGCTGCACAGTGAATCAAAGTTAATTGACTTTTGGCCTCAGGCTGTGCCCCAGCTTATCTGAATCCATCAGTATCTGAATTCTACTTTGGCTGATAGTACCAACAAAATCAGTGAGTTCTTCCAAAGAGGTCCAAGGTTTTCTCCTGAGTTGTCAGTTGGATTAAACAAAGAAAACACTGGAAATGTAGCAGTTACAATGGTCTCTTGTCTTCCCTGCATTTGGGAAAGGAAATTCAAGAGGTGTTAAGAGACTGCTGGATTCCAATGGCAGTAAAGATCCAAAGGTCAGTGGGATGTGGTCCCTGTCTTCTGGCTTTCATTCGGAAAAAAGCCATCCCACAAACAATCTAACCTAGCAGAGAGACAGTCACAGGAATATGAAGCTTCTTAGTGCTACCCAAGTTCTACTGCAGAAAGAAGTGGCTAATTCCAACAAGGGGGAAAAGGGGGAAATTTGCCGACAGGGTATTTGAGTCTTGAGAAGGCAAGAGGGTGTCTTCATAAAATGTTGATGACCTTCCCTTATCACTGATTGAAGTAGGCAGTAATTCTTTATTTCCTTCACAGCTTTATTGATATATAATTCACATAACGTTGTGTAACTTCAAGATGTAAAACATATAAGTAGGATGCACTTTAAATATTGCAAAATGATTACCATCATAGACTTAGCTAATACTTCGTCACATCACATAACTACCATTTTGTGTGTGTGGTGATAAGACTTAAGATCTACTCTTTTAGGGGCATCTGGGTGGCTCGATTGTTCTTCCGACTTTAGCTCAGGTCATGATCTCACAGTTTGTGGGTTCGAGCCCCGCATTGGGCTCTGTGCTGACAGCTCAGAGCCTGGAGCCTGCTTCAGATTCTGTGCCTCCCTCTCTCTCTGCCCCAACCTTGCTTGCACATTCTCTTTCTCCTTCTCTCTTGCTCACAAAAATAAATAAACGTTAAAAAATTAAAAATCTACTCTTTTAGTAATTTTCACATATATAATACAAAATTATTAATTAGAATCAGCATTCTATGTATATTAGATACCAGGAACTTATTCATCTTATAACTAGAAGTTGATGCATTTAAATCATCAGAAGATGAATGGGTAGAGAATATGTTGTGTGTACACACATACACAAAGGAATGTAAGTCATACATGAGAAAAAAAGGAAATTCTACCATTTGAGACAACATGGATGGACCTTGAGGGTATTATGCTAAGTGAAATAAATTAAAGACCAAAAAATTGTACAATACCACTCATATATGGAATTTTTTTAAAAAGCTGTACTCACAGAAACAAACTAGAATGGCGGTTTTCAGGGGCTGGGATATGGGGGAAGTGGGGAGATGTCAGCCAGCTATTCTTTTGCTTTCCAAAGACAAAGAAAAGTCAGCTGCGGTGAACGAGAAGGAAGAGTGTAATGCCACTGGCAAAGCCATCTATGTCCTCTTTATCTCTGCTTGCAACTATTCTTTATGATAAGTAGAACTTACTGATAACTACTTTGTGCAAAGCATGGTTTTAAGCACTTTGTATGTAGTCATTTCATCTTCACAAGTGCCATATGGATAAGCATATATTCATATTTTTGTTTTATGGAGGTACAAGAGGCTAACCAGCTGGAAGGTGACCTCAGGGAATTTTAACCCTTGGCATCTAATCTATTCTTCTCTACAGGCTACCTTGGCTTCCCCCTTCTCAATATCTACCTTCCTTTGTTAATTAAGTAGCAATTTCCTGTAGTCACAATGGGCCAAATTATTTATTCCCTACTCTTCCCATGCACTCAAAATAAAGTGCACAGCCTTTAGTCCTTTAAAAATAAATGATTTGGTACCAGAAATTTACTGATTCAGTACAGCATCAAATTAACCAGTGATTAAATACTAGACTGTGAATTACACAAATAAGCAGGGTCCTGCAGACATATGAGCAGGTAGGTAATGAATGCAACTCGGATTCAATAAAACTAATACCTGTGTTCCAGCATCTTTATGATGAATGCCTATGAGCTGAGTGTACTCAGGAAGGAAGCTACTTTGTGTGTGTCTCTCCTCACGTGGAGAGAGTCCCTAAATGAAATAATCTTGAACAGAAATCAACATTATTCCAAATCTGAATTCTTGAATGAATCCATTTACTCCAATATGAAAATCAAAGCCATATACTATTTAAGCTGGTTCTTAAAAATCACCGAGTCCAGACTCCTATACAATGTGATTGTTGAGAAAATACAAAATGAATGGATGGGGATAAAAGAGGGGAAAAAACAAACACAGAACAATGACTCATAACCCATTTTCCTCAGAAAGTGCAATCCAAAAGTAGAATGAAAAACATAACTCAAAAGGCAGGAAATGGAAGAGAATCTGGTTTCCATATAGTCCATTTGTCTTAAACTATTTTTAAACAGAAGAATTCTTTAAAAATTGGTAGCACTTACTATAAGTACCAGGCACCAGCCTGCATATACTAATTCATTTAACGCTCATAATAACCCTATGAAGTAGGTTTTTTGCATCTCAAGTCCACAGATGAGGAAATTAAGGCATTGAGAGACTAAATAACTTGTCCAAGTAAGTTGGCAATAAGTAAGGCGGCAACAAGTAAGGTGCAGACATGGAGTTCAAGTCCTAGCAGACCTCGCTCCTGACATTCTGCTTTCATCTCCAGCCTCTTGCTCTCAACAAGGATGAAATCACTTGTAAGGATTTAAGAAATGGCTCTTGGGAGAACAAAAGAACCCTTAGATATTATAAATGCTTGTGATTCCCCAAAGGACAAATACATATGAAGAGATATATGAATTATCTGTAATATTAAAATTTCATGGAAGAGCGATAAGAAAAAAAGTCTCAAAGACACCTTTGAGGTCAGATAATAAAAAAAAAGTTTAAGAAACACTGCTATATACTGAATTTCCTCTATGTGAAATCATACCTAACTTGGAAACCTAATAACATAAAATAGAATTAAACACTACATCAAAATAAAAAGCTTCTGCCCAGCAAAGGAAGCCATCAACAAAATGAAATGAATCTATGGAATGGAAGAAAATATTTGTAAATCATTTCTGAGAAGGGGTTGATATCTAAAATATATAAAATTCAATAGAAAAATTTTCTATTAAAATTAGCCAGAAAACCTGAATAGACATTTTCCCCGACATACAAAGGACCAACAAGTGAATGAAAGGCGCTCAACAACATTAATCAAAGAAATGCAAATCAAAGCCACAAGGAGGTAACTGTTCACATCTGTGAGTGGCTATTATCCAAGGGAATATATGCACGCCAATGTTTATAACAGCAGAATCTACAAAAGCCAAATAATGGACACAGCCCTGGTGTCTACAAGCTGATGAATGGATAAAAAAAGATGTGGCATATGTATATGTAATATTCCTCCACACACACAGAGGAATATTACCTAACCATAAAAAAGAATGAAAACTTCCCAATAGCAACAACATGGATGGAACTAGAGAGTATAATTCTAAGTGAAAAACTCAGTCAGAAAAAGATAAATACCATATGACCTCAGTCATGTGTGGAATTTAAGAAACAAAGTAAATGAACAAAAAGGGGAAAAGAGGGAAATCAAGAAACAAACTCTTATTTAGAGAATAAACTGATGGTTACCAGAGGGGATGTGGGAGGGAGGGATGGTTAAGTAGGTGACAGGAATTATGGAATGCACTTGTGATGAGCACTGGGTGTTGTACGAAACTGTTGAATCACCATATTGTATGCCTGAAACTAACATTACATGGTATGTCAACTGAAATTAAATAAAAACTAAAAAAGAAGAAGAAGAGGAAGAAGAAGAAATAAGTATTGTAGAGAATGTGGAGAACAGGAAACACTAGTGCACTTGCAGTTGGAATGTAAATAGGTATAACTACTATGGTTAACAGTTTGGAGCTTCCTCGAAAAATTGAAAATTGAACTACCATATGACCAAGCAATTCCGCTTCTAGGTATCTATCTAAACAAAGCAAAAACACTAATTCAAGAAGACATAAGTAGCCTCACATTCATTGCATCATTATTTACAATGGCTAAGATATGGGGAGGAAACCCTTAGATATGGATAAATGAAGATTATGTGACATATATGGTCACTGAAATGTTATTCACTCACAGAAAAATTCCCATTTGTGATAACATGGATCGGGTATTATGCTAAGTGAATTAAGTCAGCCAGAGAAAGACAAATACTATATAATCTCACTGATATGTGGAATCTAAAAAAAACCCAAAAACCAAACAAAACAACAACAGCAAAAAACAAGCACACCAAACTCACAGAGAAAACAGACTGGTGATTACCAGAGAGGTGGGTGAAAAGGGGGAGGGTGCTCAAAATGTCCTGTTAACAGGAAAGTCCTGGAGATGTGATGCACAGCATGGTTAGTGTATTTTCAAATACCATTTCTGTCTAAACAACACAGAGTGGCTCTGGTAAAGAAGAGGCTTAGGCATGTGGCTGAGATGAAGTGGAAAAAGAGAACAATCTACCTGTAGCTTTTGTAAATAATGCTGCAATAAAAATTGCACACAGGCATCCGGTCAAGTCCTGGTTTTCAGGTCTGGGATGAAACTATTGAGCCCACTGGTAATTCTATGCTTAGGTTTTTCAGGACTCATCAAACTGCCATTGTGGCTGGACCATAGATGAGGGGTCTCATGGGCTGAGAGGAGGAGAAGATGAGCAGTTATTGCTTAGTGGTCACAGGGTCTCTGTGGATGATGACAACGTTTCTGAAATAGATAGTGGTGATGGTGGCACAGCTCTGTGAATCTGATTTATGCCACTGAACCGTACACTTAAAAATGGCTAAAATGACAAATTTTACATCACACATATTTCACAATATTTAAAATAATGCAAAGTATCAAAAAAAACATTGATTTTTAGATTTTATTTATTTTTGTGGTACCTTTATTTTTTTATTTCTTTAGAATATAACACTATTTTTTAACATATGCAATTATTTTCCATCATTTACAATACAGTAGTTACAATGACACTCCAAATGGATAAGCAAAGTAAAAATTCAGAACCCCAACTTCTATTTCATGTAATTAGACTTATACAGAAATTAGAAG
>NC_043710.1:37441865-37468470 GCF_006229205.1 Suricata suricatta
AAGCAAATACCACCAACAAGCAAAACAAGTACTACAATGTAAAAATATTAAAAAAAAAAAAAGAAAACCCTCTCACATGCATAGATGAAAGATTACACACAAAGAACTCACATCTTTTCAAGCTTCAATAAATCAATGAACTTTTTGGTATGTAGAATTAACTCCTAAAGCTGTTTTTAAAAAGGGGGGGGTTGGGTTGGGCAGGACAAATCCAAGCCTGCCATTCGACTTTCTGAGGAAAGAAAAAACACCCATGGCCCTGAATGGCTGAATGTCACAGAGCTAGAAAGAAAGAAAATAAAAGTGTGAAATCTCAGTTCAAATCCCAGCTTTGCTACCAATTAGTGTTACTCTGGGAAAGTCACCTAATGTTTCTGAACTTGGGTTTCCACATCTGAGAAAGTGTTGTAGTGAAGCTTCAACAAGGCAGTCGGCATCACACACATACGCACCTTGCACAGCATCTCAGACCTCAATAAATGCCTTTAGCTGCTGCTTTGCACTCTTGGTGAAAAGGGAGATGTTCTTGACAGACTACCATGCCCAGCTCTCCTCTCAGTCAGCCTGAGGGACCCAAGCAACAATGAGGATCTCTTCAAGTTACTATCCTCTGCCTGTCAGGGACTCATCTGCTGAGCCAGCTGAGGCCTCTTGACTCATTCCTTCACAAAGAAGAGCAAGTCATTGTCCTGGCCCTGCATCTCCCCACTTGCCTCTGGCAACAGTAAGAGTGCCACCTCCTGCCCAGACAAGCTCACTTTTCCTTTCCCTTGCCTGAGAGATCAAGTGTGCCTCCTCAGACTACATAATGGAGTGGGAGATTTGCAAGGGGGGCGGGGGGAATGGATGTTCTGTAATGTCTTAGTCCAATAAATTGTGAAAAATTAAAATACCTATGCTTAAACACTCAAAATTTTTGAGTTTTGAGTGGAAAGCTCTTTCAGGAGTGGCAAATAAAAACAGAAGATTCTTGACTACATTAAAGGCTGATCAAGATGAATTGGTCTTCCTACCTTAGGTAAATAGTCTTGAAAAAATAAATTTAAATCCCCACGATGTAATAAGGATAATGATAATAGTAGCATTTCCTAGTTTAAAAAAAATATGCCGAGATCCGTCCCTTGAGATAGGTATCGAGGTCTCAGTCAGAGACATGCCTGAGAGCTGCAAACAAATTTTAGAAATTTAACATCTACCTCCCTCCACCGAACAAAGAGAGAGCAAGCAAGAGAGAAGCAGGGTAGAAATGGAATTGGAAGGTACTGAGTGTCTAATGCTTATCTACAAAAATGTACTGGGTAAAAAAGCTGGAGAAAGAAAGCAAGACCAGAGCTCAATACGTAGCAGCCTCTTCCTTGGGATGTTACACGCCTGTACCCCTGAAACACCTAACTCAAGGTGAAGATTCTTTTACCAAATGATACCATCCGGTCTCTCTAAAAATCTCCATTAGGCATTGCCACTGGGCTTCCCAAGGACAGCTACACTGTCATAGGTGGAGCAGGACACAGCAGGCAGGTGTTTGGACTGTGAGCTCCTGAGGGGTGGAGTGCTCACCTGTCCTCGCTTAAACCAGGTGGTGTGGTTACTGTGATAAGGCCAACTCGGCCAGGACTTCCACAGCTACCCAGGGGAGACAGAATGCTGCAAGCAGTTTAGAGGAAGTGATGCAAGGAACAGTCACACAGAGGTAATAGTAATCCTATCTCGCATGACACAAGTGGACATAAAAAACAAACAAGTGTTCACAAGATTGTTAAGGGAAAAGGCAAGATACGGAAAGGAAGGATCCCTGGAAGAAAGACTACAGAAGGAAAGACCCAGGGCATGGGCATTAGGCAGACACCTCCGTGAAAGTGACTTCACAGCACTGAAAGGTAGTGAGGGAACCAGACAGGACTCAGGAAAGCACGAGGAAGGGGAACAGAGGTCCTATCTAGGCAGGTCTTCAATGCCATGATAAGGAGGAGGCCCTTCATTTCTGAGGCCAATGGGGATATCAGCACTACATGAAAATATAAGCTGCCGCAGGGGTAACAATCTGGGGGAAGGGGGAGTTTAAAAATATTTTTATTTCTCTCCTAAATAAAACAGTAACGAGGTGTGTGCAGGTGTTGAGAGGAGCAATTTTTGACTGCTAAATTCATTGCTTAGATCTGTAAATGAGTGAATAAATTAACATAGAATTATGATAGGATCACTGATGCATTTTTTAAAGACCCTTCTGCAGTGTGCAGGGTACAGAGCTGGTAGGGAAGTATCAGTGATCACGTTAAGAAGAGCACCAGTAGAGGGGTGCCTGGGTGGCTCACCTAAGCATCCGACTCTTCGGCTCAGGTCACGGTCTTAGAGCGAGGGAGTTCGAGCTCCTTGAGCCTCTGATGTGGAGCCTGCTTGGGATTCTCTCCCCCTCCTTCTGCCCCTCCCATGCTTGCACTCTCTCTCAAAATAAGTAAGTTTTAAAAGAAAAAAAAAGAATAGTACCACTAGAAAGAAAGATCAAGAGCATAATGAAGAGGTATGAGAGTGTAGGTGATAAAAATCTCCAAGATAAAATTTCAAAGGCTGGACTTTTGCCCAGAACAATGGCACAGCTCTGCATGGAGATAAAGCCCAAGCAGCTAGGTACCAAAGACCTCAGTGAGCGAGGGGGAGTGGCCAGCATGTTTGTCACTGACAGCAACTAGAACAGATAGCAGGTGTTATGAGCAGATGGCTGGGACTTCAAAAGAAGATTGTGCATGAGGAAGGAAGATATTACTCTAGATGCAGCAAAGCAGTCTTTGGAAAAGCTGATGCTATATCTGGGCTCCAAAGTATATTAGGTGTTGAAGAAAATGCTGCCTCCATTCAGAGAGCTACAGGAGAGCTGTAATTCAAGAGGAATTCCAGGAAGCTAAAGATGGAGGGACATTCTGCAAAGAGTCTGAGGATATGAGGTGGTTTGTCTATAAGGCAGGAGAGTTTCCAGAGAACACAGTGCAATGGGAGGAAAAACAAGCAGAAAGGAAGATCAGCTCTGGGCACCTGGGTGGCTCAGTTAAGCGCCTGACTTCGGCTCAGGTCATGATCTCACAGTCTGTGGGTTCGAGCCCCAAGTCAGGCTCTGTGCTGAGAGCTCAGAGCCTGGAGCCTCCTTCAGATTCTGTGTCCTCTCTCTCTCTTCTCCTCCCCCACTCACTGTGTCTCTCTCTCAAAATAAAATAAAGACATAAAAATTTTTTTAAAAAGGAAGATCAGCTCAAAGAACACTAAAATAGGATTGGAAATAGGCTCTTAAAAAAGCCAATTGATAAGAATGCCTGGCATTTTGTGTAGTGGGTAAAGATGACAGAAGTTGGAGGGAATATGGCTCCAATGGACTCAGGAGTTGATCAAAGGCAATGTCAAAGTCCTGGTGAAGCCCTTCAGTTAACAAGTATAGCCTTTGCTAAGGGACCTAACTGAACGTTATTGTGTTTTTTAGCCAAGGCAGAAGCAGAACTAATGGCAACTTCATCATGATAACTAAATAGCCCCCATCCCCAATCACATCCCCAAGAAGACTCTACTCAGGTGATAAAAGATGGAATTTGTGGGTCACAAGGATAATCACTCTCATTTGTCAACAGGAGTTTTGAGTTGGAGTCCTACTGTCAGTGGGGTGTGAATGACTTGAGATCTGGCCATATGTTTATGTCCACAACTCCAATAGATGACTTCACAACGGCAGCAGTCTTTAAGCAATGGAAATGAGCAAACCCTAAAAACAAAGCCCTCTGCTCCCCTAATCCCTGGACTAATCAATGATGTTGAACATTTACTTGCACACCACTGCCTGTCCTGCCCTTGCTCCCAGACTTCATGGAAAACAAGACTTATTTCTCAGATTCTAACATGCTTCTTCTCTACACTAATACCACCAGAAAACTCTCAGGATCATGGCCTCCCTACCTACGTTCCTGCGTTGAATCTGTTTCTACCTCCTCACTTTGAGGTATGCTCATCCTACACCTTTCCCTGGCATCCCAGAGCCTCCCACTGCCTGCCTAGCCCTATGTTCTCTAACTATGAGGTTTCTGCATAAGAATTAATAGCAGATGAAATGATCTGGATGCAGACCCTCTCTCAGTACCTTGCTATCTATTTGACCTTGGGCATATTCATTATTTCCTTTTCTACAAAGTGGCTATTGTGTAGAACCACTCACATTGGATCATTTTTGAGAATTGACTGAATATATAAAAATATCTATAGAGGTGTGCCTGGAATGCGGAAGGGCCTCAGGTTTTCTCATTCTCCCTAGGAGGAAGCTGCTGTTACTGTTAAGGGAGTACATAGTACTTCTATGTGCCAGACACTGTTCTAAGCTCTTTAAGCATATCAACTTGTTAGAACCGTACGTAGCAGCATTATTCATCCCATTTTATAGATGGGGGAAAGTAAGGCACAGAATAGTTAAGTAAACTTGAAGTGATTATGTGGCTAGTACCTACCAGAGCCAAGCCTCAAAGCTAGGCTTCTCTGTCTTCACTGTCGGGCTATCTTCCCAGTAATCCTCATTCCCTACTATTCTGCTGCCTAGCTTGCAATCAAACCCAAGTCACTATTTAGCAAAATCCTCAATTACTGAGACCTAAGAACAGACTTCAACTAAGAGAACAGTAAAGCTATTCAGTAACTCTTATGCTTAAACAGACAAAATCAAATTCAAGTTTCATCACCTTAGAATATGTAATGCCACTCCTCATATGGTCCCTTCAACCTGGGATGCTCCACTTGCCTGTCCTTTTAGTAAACACAGGCTTATCATTCAGAGCCCATTCCAAGGTTCATTTTACAAAAAAGCCCTGTCTTCTCATCAGCTATTTTTCTACTGGGTCCTCCATAGCACCCTGTACATACCACTCCTGATTCAGGACATACCCTGAAAGAACTACCATTATCTCCTCAACTTCGAGGAAGTCAACTTCTGTAGAGTTAAATCACATCATTATCATTTATCCTGTTGTCTATTCCTCTGCTGGCCTGATTTTTTTTTTTCAAAAGCAAAGGTTGTCTTATATTTTGTTGTCTTTAACACCCACTACAAACAGTACCTAATATCACATATGAGCTAAATAAAATTTGAAAACAAGTCATTGAGTGTGAATAATTGGATTATGGATACCTGGATGGATGACAGCAATGGATAAAACCTATGATGCATATTTCCAATATTAAAATAAAATTCAGAACTAGAAGCATAATCAGATAAGAATTGGTCCTATAATGAACACTTTTTCTACTGCCTAGTTCCCTAGTGGGAAACTCAAAAAAAATGTTTTAAAATATTTGCCTCTAAAATTGAAAATGAACCTCCACAGATTATCTATCCACTCCTATCTATGCTCCTCTGCATTTGCTGTCAGCTCTAGAAATAACCTCATTTTTTTCACTAAGTCCTCTTTCTCACATAACTGAGTTATTTAAACCAAAGTTATATGAAGGTCAGTTTTCAACATAGTTGGAAATTCCCCATAGGTATATTTTATAATGCTAAGAAAATGTTCTGAAGTCTTTATCTAAGCTTTTTAAATAGCGGGGTAAAATCTTTTGAGTAACGTGATTTATTTCCCAGCTTCAGAAGAGGTCTTCCTTCAGAGATGGGGGGATTTATTAGTAAGAAGATATTTGGCTCACAAACTGCCTGATGTTGTCTAAGATAAAAAGTAGCCAGATAAAAATAGCTTCAGTTTACTGAACACCTATTATGTGCCAAGAGGTGTGCAATCATTAGTTTGAATCTACAGGATTCCATTTTACAGAAAAAGTAAAATGGAATACAGAAAAGTATTTTATGATTCCCATAAAAATATTATACCAAATAATAGAACAATTGGTTGGGAGGTAAAATATTATAGCAGCATTCTTCTTACCACTACCAATATATCCCAGAGCTAAGTGAAACTTTGTGATTTGTCTCCCAAGGAGCTAGAGGTTTGGGCTCACATCCAAATCCCACCTAACAGAAAAGATCCTCCATTAGACCCACGCACCAAGATGTTCAAGGCGTTGTCAAATTACTATGCTGTATACCTGAAACTGATGTAATGTTGTGTGTCAACGATACTTAAAAAAAAAAAGGGGGTTTAAGGTCCATATAAAAATAAATTTATTTCTTTTTCAAGTAAGCAGGCCCAAAATGCCCAAGTTTAAGATGTTCTCTTCACTAATGGCACAGACCTCATTTGCCCTCTAAAAATATCAGACCCTTCCATGAGCTCAAGGCCAAGAGCTGAAAAGCGATGGACCCAAGCCCAAATCTCAGATACACTGACCTCAAGGTTCACTGCTGTTTGTCGGAAATGTGCCACCACACCATGAACCGAAATACCTCTGTCAGACCTGGAGCAATAAAGCAAATTGGAAAAACCCCAATGCCTTTTCCCATTATATATGTTTCATATCATGGCTCTCTTTTGCTCACCCTCCTAGAAAGGGGTGTTAACCATAACTTTATGGCTAACACCCACACCATGACCCATGACAAGCAATGCTGTTCAATACTGCAAAATGAACCTAACCTTTAGAAACCCAGAAGAGACCAAATGTTTCTGGGCCATTTAATACTCATTCTTAGGCCATTTCTCTTCTTTGTGGCCTCCCTTTATTTTCTCTATCATTGCCCATCTCCAACTCCAGGAAGCAGCAGATGGAAGTCGAACTCACCTAAGAAATGAAGACAGGTAATTCATAAATACACCATGTCCCATGAGAAGCCCTGTCTCCTCCATCCTCCACCAAAGCTGGAGATAAATGAACATTGAGAAACTTTCTGCCACAGTGGTCCCTTCCCCCAAATAAGAGCCACCATGACAATCTGACTGTACTTCAGCCCATACTTCTTCCAAGAAATAACCAGCCATTGAAAACCTTCCATCCCTAACACTGAACATTCCTTCCTCATTTTAAATCCCTCTAAACTGCTCTCTTCCTATCAGCCAAGGACCATCAGTGCTCCTGAACAATGAGAAAGTCTCATCTACTCTCAAAATTCCTACCTTAATAGAATGCTTGCCAAGCAAGGACTGTCTCAGCCTTTCCTCTTTTTTACTCTGTAAAACTGACTCTCCTTTGTAAAACCTTGAAATCCTTTCAGAACTCAGAATAATGACAGATGGCTTCCCTTGCCACAAGTTTATGAATAAACAGCTTTGTTTGTTTTGTATTGGACTGAGTTGCATTTCCTACACAATTTATATAGTTGGCAATACTAATATGTATCATAAATGAGGGATCTGATGCATACTTTATCACCTACTCCTGAGAAGAAGAGGGATAGCATGGTCCAAAGGTGGGAAGAGATTTATCCACAATTGTTTTTCATTCTAATCTAAGTGACAATTGTATTTAATACTATTCACATTTTTATATGAATTTCAAAAGATTACCACTTTGATATTTTTATGCATGCCCTTTTACCCACCTGGAAGATGAGAATGGAAAGTGAGACATCTTAATATAATTAAACAAATTTCCATATGTTTAATATGCATATTTACCTTTGCAATCTGTTAGACTGATTCTGCTATTGGTCCAGGATGAACATGAGATTATGACACTTGAAAATGAGTAATTCCTGCTTTAGCATTGCTTTACTCTGAACAATTACGTTAAAGTAGCTGTCGCTCAGAATTTTTAATATATTTCCCATCCCCCATCCACATAGGGGGCTTTGCTTCATTTTTTATCTCTAAAACTCACACCAGCTGTGTCCTATCTCTGTGCTGTGTTATTGACCATCCTTTCTTTAAATTCACATAGATGCTATCTTCAAATGATAAATCAGAGCAGGCTACCCATACAATTGATCTCAAATTCCCCATGCCCCCAACAACCTTTAGCTGTGGCATTTGGAAGAATTTTGCACCTCCTTGAAAAATGAAATGCTGAGGAGAATTCTTACGGGAAGATGTCTCTCTCTCTACCTAAAAAATGCTGCAAATCTCCCAAGAAGTGTGAACACTGACCCCTATAACCATTTTGAAGACACATTTTTAAAAAATTAGACGTGAGCTATGAATAGCAGTCTGTGGTAAGAAACTAATAGTCTCTCACTTTGCAGCTGGAAAAAAAATTGCATTTACTTGACCTGTACATGCAGCATAAGACAGTATGAAGCTAAGGAAAAATGACTTGGTGCTATCAGAACACATCTGTTGAATTTGTCTAGCTTATGGATACAGCTTATCTATGAAGAGGCAATGAGTTGGTGGAAAGGACATATACAGGCTTTGGGCTCAAATTCAGGTTTGAGTCTGGGCTTACTCACTAGATTTTTTACCCTAAAGCAAATAAACTTCTCTGAGCTTCAGTTAGCTTTTGTGAAACCCTAACTCTACCTTGCAGAGTAACTGTGATAATTAATTTAAAAAATGTACCACACATATGCAGATGTACGGAAGAACATTAACATTAGCTTACTTCCATCAAGGCTATTATTTTGCCCAGAACACTATGTATCTTTTGAAGTTCAAATTCCATCTAATAGTTGCAGCAGTGATGACTCAAAAAGTCTCTCAAATTCACCTACTCCAAACTTAAAGATAACTTTTACCTACATGAAAACACTAGCGCTGCTTTTAGTGGGCTACAAAAGCAAAATCATCTTATTCTAAACTAGGTCAGATGCCCCAAATGAAAACAACCATTTAATGTCACAAAGCTCATTGCTTAAAAATCTAGAGGATGAACAGAAGGTACAGAGCACTCTTTTCCTGCTTTCTAACTCTTTTGCCTTTTTTTTTTTTTTTTGACCTTAAGAATAATCACTCAACTCACATTACAGAGAACAGAACAAGTGGGTTTGGACAGGTGTTGGGGGGTGACACAGACTTTGTCTACAAGCCCATGGAGGATAACATGCTTCTTGCACACCGAACTTACTGAGGTTCCTAATTCATTTCCTCTATTTTTCCTTCCAACAAGCATTTTCTATGCCAATACTGCATTTCAAACAGGGAGGATACAAAGATGAAGCAGTTGCCCTTCAGAAACTCAAGGATATAAAAAACTACATAAGCTTCATGGTGTTCCCACTTTTACTATTGGCCTTCAAGGTCCACTCCTCCCCAAGGAGCCAGAACTATTTTTAAAAAGACATGAAGCAGATTATATCTGTCTCTTGCTTAAAACTCTCTTTTGCTTTCCTTTTATGCTTAGAATAAAACTCAATTGGTTTCCTATGGTCCTTATGACCCAACTCCCACCAGTCTTTCCTAAAATTCTATCCCAAATTCTACTCTGTACCAGGTTTCTATCTGTTCTTTCAACATATCAAGTGCATTCCTGTATTTCTGGTTCTCTCTGAATAAAATAATCTAGAATAATCTTTGCCCAAAGCTGTTTCTGTCTCATCCTTCCGGTCTTAAAGGTCACCTTCTTCCCCAGTCACTTGTCATCCTCTCTACCAAACTGAAATATGGGGTCCATTGATTATTCTTGTCTGTGGTCTGTCTCTTCCAACAGCATGTGGGTTCCACTGAGAGTAGGAATCTTGTCTTTTTTGTTCACCCCTGTACTCCCAATACTTAAAATATCTAATGCATGATAGGAACTCAGTAAATATTTTTAATGAATGAAATAATGTATATAAGTGTGTTTAAGAACAATACCTAACATCTATTTAGTTTTGTGTCAGACATGGTTATAAGCATATTATCTGAATGATCTCCTCTAGTCCACATAGGAAAATACAAGTACTTCTTATACTTGTTGTATAAATGAGGAAACTGAAGGACAGCACTTCTGGGTTCTAGTCCAAGGTCACATAGTCCATAAAGGGCAAAGGTAGAATTCAATCCCAACAGTCTAAGTTTGGAGCATGCTGTGTCCTTAACCATCACTGCTTTGAGGAGAAAGTTCTGGGCGGTGTACTGTTAAGCCAACATGAATGTATGCAGAGACTGCCATCAATCCCTTGCAACTACAGAGTTGCAAGAAAGATTATTCATGAGACACAAGGGCACTGTATTTGTGCCATCAGGACCAAGGGAACCACACAGAGCAAGATGATGAGCAGTCTCTCATAAACCATTTGCTACCAATGGTGCCTATCTGGAAATAACCCTGTGCCTGTACCCATTTGATATCCCATCACAGCTGGCCCAGCAAACTACCATTCCACTCTGGGCTAGAAAAGCCTTTGATCTTAATATGGAGAGGCTGGACTACTCAGCTTAGAATCAATCTCATTCATCAGTAAATCAATACAATTAATACCTATTGAGCCAAATGCCGTGTTTAGAATGTAGTCATTATCTTATATTCCCAACAATCATATGCAATAGGTGCTAATCACTCCATCAGTAGAAAAAAAAATGTTGTTTGAAGAGCATTATTTTACATCAATAAAACAGCCAGAAGGACCAGAAAATTGAGGTCATAGGGTAAGTAGTTACCTTGACTCTAACCTTAACATTCATATGCCTGGGCGCTCAGAGCTCAAGAAATGCTCAGAAAACAGCATCATTGCTGTATACAACCACAGAGAAGAAAAAAAGGAGGCAAAAGCACCCCTTCTCAAAACATTCCAACCACACTAACAATACAAATCTACAGTAACTACAATGAGCATAGCAAATTCCTGGAGTTTTGCAAAGTGTAACCTGCACAATCATGAGGAATGTTACTGTCATGTCAGGTCTTTTTTAAAGACTCGTCATCATTTTTAACAATAAAATTCCAAAATACAATGATAAAAGTTAATTATGTTTATCCTATACAAAATAACACTTTTCATATTAATAATGCATTTTCTTTGTGTCACCGGCAAGATAGTTATTCCTAAAAATCTAATGTATGTTAACTTATAGTATACTATAAGCAGTGAGGACTGGTGAAGACCCAAGTTTAAAGTGGCCTGGTAGATGCATACTTCCAATACTGTCAGAGTGTCTCTGCCACTGCAGGTATAACTTTATAGGGAGATTTCTACAGTGGAAGTAAGAGGCTCTATATGAATGGGCCTTCCACTCTGTCTCTAAAAGGCCCAGGATCCTACCACAATTCATAATATAAAGGCAAATAAGAGGTATTCTAAGGAGTAGTGTATACTCCAGTGATAATGGCACCATACTGGGCACAACTAGCAATGTGACTTGAAGCAACTTATTATTTTTTAAGCTAAATTTTCTTCTAAAAGTATCTTATAAGAAAAAATTTAGCAGCAAATTTGGAAAGAGTGATCCTTGCCTGGGCAAAACCCTTCCTAACAGCTTCCGATCTCAAGTCATCTGCTGCCTCAAACAATAACATAAAGTAACCTGCTGGCCACGGCCAGCTGTCAACCACACCCCTAGCCATTTTAATATGCCATGATCTGACCTTCCCCATGGTCCCTTAGAGAATATAGTGACTTAATTCTCCTCTGCAAACTTGCTCCCTTCTTTCTACTTCACCTAAAAGCTGGTCAGACGTCCACTCTTGTTGCCAGACTGGTGATTCAATCATCTCCATCTGAGTATTAATTCTCTAAGCCTGAGGCTCCAGCTGCCCAACAAAGCCCAGCCCTTGCTGTCTTCATTCCCACAACCCAACTTGCACCAAGGACTCTGAAGTTCTTCATCTCTGCCTCACTCCCCACTTCTCTGAGCCCCTCTTTTACTAAGGCATGCTATAAGAAAACTCTACATTAGCTAAGAGTACCTAATAACAATAATCTAATACCTACCTAACACTGCATCATGTGCTTTTGTGCCTTAAATAAGGACTTCTAAATGCAGACATGGGGGAGCACGAAGCTTTTTAGGCTAAAGAAGCTAAGAGAACAAAGAAAGGGAATAAGAAAATAGGAGTTTATGTAGGGAAAAGCAGTTAGTGTCATTGTTGAGAGCATGTTCTATAGTAAGGGAATAAGCAGACATAATGGGGGTGGAAATAACACTGGAACCAGATCCTCGAGGGTCTTATCCCATAATAAGAGAGCCTGACCTTTGTTGTTCAGCTGACAGAGGGAAGGCAAAGAGGTCCCCACTTGCTAAAATTGCTGCATCTGGGCTGTACTTTAGAAAGATGAATTTGTCAGCACAGGGAGGATGGATTGGAGGAAAACAACTAAAAGTGCTTGCTTTTATGCAGATCTTCATGGGAAAATTGACATACACTGACAGCAGTCTGTATCTGCATCTTTGATTACTATAATTAACTGATAAGAAACCAGTGGGTACTCTGTAGTTGCAGAGAAAGAGTATGTAAATGTGTTATTTCTATAGAACCACCTTAGTGCTTTTCTAAGTTAATCTGCAGTTTCAGAGAAAAAAGTTTCAGTGGTGGTATTGTTGTTGCTGTTATACTGAGACCACATCAACAGCCTCATAAAATAGCCTGTATAAAACCTCATTCTCCTGAATGGAGCCCTCTAGTGTTTGATGAAGCCCCAAAAAACCTGTCCTAATTCATTTGCTTAAAAAAAGGCTCCCTTTGATGTTAGGTGCCAAAAAACAGATGATCACCATTGCAAAGAATTTGGCTGGAATTTTCCTTTTTCTTTTTTTTTTTTACATTTTTTACTTATTTTTGAGAGACAGAGAGAGACAGTACAAGCAGGGGAGGGTCACAGAGAGAGGGAGACACAGAATCTGAAGCAGGCTCCAGGCTCTGAGCTGGCTGTCAGCACAGAGCCTGATGTGGGGCTTGAACTCACGAACTGTGAGATCATGACCTGAGCTGAAGCCAGACACCTAACTGACTGAGCCACCCAGGCGCCCCTTGACTGGAAGTTTCAAAGTCCCTAGAGAAGATACAGGTGAGATATTAAGCTATAAGAGTTCAAGTTGCTATTAAAAAGAAAATGGTCTATTTCTGAGAAAGAGCTTTGGCTGGTGGTTCAACTGTGGACTCTGGGGTTAAGAACCCAGGTTTAAATCTTAATTCCCTTCATCTACTACCCAATGACCTTGAATAAACTACTTAGCCTCCCTTAGAGCAATAGTAGTCCCAACCTCATAAAATCATTTGAAAAAAAATGAGATAATGCACATAATTCTTAATCATATACTTAATTTCTATTTTTTAGAAACAACCTGTAGAGACAATTTTGAGAAATGGCCTTGAAAGTACATACAGACAGGGCAGGATCTTTTAGAGGACATGAACAAAGAAGAGGTTTTGTGTAAGATGAGAAGGAATGATGGTGTACTGATGGAAATAATGCATGAGAGAGGGTGGAATTGCAAAGGATTAGGTCCCTGAGTGGGTATGGGGTTCAGAACACAGGGAAGTGGGCCTCTGAAGCTGAGAAGCACTTGTTGCAGCCCCAAAGAGGAGTATTTGGGTGCTGATATGGGTGGATCTGGAGATTGGACTATAAAATAGTTCTCTTCCAGGGACTTCTATTTTTCTCAGTGAAAAGTAAGGTCACAAACCAAGGGTGGGGATGACAGCATAAGGAGGACAGGTTGAGAGTTTGAGGAGGAAAAGAAACTATTAAACTTACTAGCAGAAGGTTGGTTGATGATGGAGTCATGTTGAATTTCTAAGTGAAATGCTGTGATCCTAATTGTAAAATGCAATCCATTCACCTGGACACATTACTTTCTCTGGTAATGTTCAACAACTTGTGAACAAATGTGGAGAAGCTGGATAATTGGGTTCATCTAAGGTTAAGGTAAATATAATATGGAAGAGAAGAACAAGGAGATTGGGAACCATGTTCCAGAAAGTGATTATAAAGATGAGCCAGATGGAATTTAATCTGTACCAAGATGGAACAGATGGAGTTAGTCTGTACCGAGAAGCAAAGGAAAAACATGAGACATAAGAATCACAAAAAAGAGGTGAAAGCAATAGATTAAGCTTTTCAATGAGGTAAAATAAGTTTGGTATAGTAGTAGTTCAGCAAGGAAGACAGGTGTAGAATTTTCTGCCTAAAGGATGAAATGATTTAAAATTTCAGAAGTGTTTCCATTTCTGAGGACAAATCCTTGGGCATGCCCATGGAAATCATGAGAATATAAATATTGTTTAAACCATGAGAAGGGGTAGATGGATGGCTATGAGTAAATGAAGAGACGTTTAGGAAACTGAGGTATCAACATGGATAGGTTCACTATATAGATGTTGAAGTTATTCAGAAACATGACAAGAATTTGCCTAAAGAGGACACTGAACTAGAAGCTACATGGATAAAGGGAATTAACTTCAGATGATTTCAGAGGAGGGATAAGTTGGTATAGTCAGTTGGTATGGATTCCAACAGAGAGAGAGAGATTTTGTTACCAATTCTTGGGAGGCAAGTTGGCAATATCTACCAAAATTTGAAACGCACTTTTAACATAATCCATTTGTAAGATGTTTTCCTATAGATGAACACAGTCATGCACTGTGATGTGCATGCGGTACACACATATATACAAGAGATAAGTTCATAAATATTCACTTTCCGTGGAAGCAAACCTAGAACTAACAAAAATATTCACAACAGTGGCCTGATTAAGTAAATCATGCCAGGGCTGCACGAACGAAACAAAAAAATCACTGCTTTTCAATTATAAAATATGATGATTAATTGAGGTCATATTTGTAAATCACTTACCACAATGGCTAGCAAATTCCAAATTTGTAATAAGAAATATTAGCCGCTACCCCTATTGTTACATTATAGTAACAAAGCAGAAGCCAACATGTCCCAACCAAGGTCTCCACTTTCTCTAACAACCAACTTTCCCCCTTCTCATACAGAAATCAGGATCTAAAAGTGCCACCCTCCCCACTGTTTAAGAATCTCTACAATCATCATCCCTTCTCTACCCCACAGTTATAGCTCTTCAGCAACTAATAACCGTCCCCTCAATTTTCCTCATCTTTACTTCTCATAACTACTTTCTGCTCTCATCAATCCTACAGGCTACCTTTCCAAATATAACAAGAGCATGCAAAAAGTGTTAATTTACAGCAAAACACAGGTTTGACCTCATAGCATAAATGCAGCAAGCAGTGCCTTGTAGCTATTACATATCCCTAAAATTCTAAATAATTCTAAACAATCAGTTGCTTATGTTTTTTTTTAATTTTTTTAATGTTTTATTTACTTTTGATACAGAGAGAGACAGAGCATGAGAGGGAGAGGGGCAGAGAAAGCAGGAGACACAGAACCAGAAGCAGGCTGCAGGCTCTGAGCTAGCTGTCTGCACAGAGCCTGATGCAGGGCTCGAACCCACAAATGTGAGATCTGACCTAAGCCAAAGTCGGAGGCTCAACCGACTGAGCCACCCAGGCGTCCCCAGTTGCTTATGTTTTAATTTTTCTTTGAACAATACTTATTCAGGAGATTGTTTTAATATATATTTCTGACTAGTTGGGGTTTTTAGATTGCTAAAGTGACTGCCATTCTTTCAGAGTTTTACTCTGCCAGATATCCAAAGTATCCCTGCCTAATGTCTGGTTTAGGCACTTTACCAGTATTTTTCTATTCTCATCGCTGGTAATGTTCTGAGAACATTTGAAACATAGGTATATCCTTGACAGGGTACAAGTTTTGATATATATTAATTCACTTTTATTCATTGTTTAATCCTTGTACTCATTTTTCTGTTTTATTTGTCATAGCCTGTGAGTAGTACATTAAAATCTGCCACTGTAATTATGATTCTGTCAATTCCTCCTTCCTTATCTAACAGATTTAGCTTTATGAGTTTTGAAGTTTTATTAGTAAACACAGATTCCTATCTATAATGTCTTTATTATCAATTTTACCTTTCATCAATTTTGACTATTCTCATTTCTCTTAATGTTTTTTTGTATTGAATTTTACTTTGATAGATATTAATATCGTCTCCCCTGCATTCTTTCTGTTCAGATTTGTTTGTTATACCTTGTCCCAATTCTGAAATGTCATTTTAGTTTTTATTGATAGCTTTTAAAACCAGAATATGGTTGATTTTTTAAGTGTCAGATTTTTGCCTTAATCATTTATGTTTAATGTATACCACATATGCTTCATCTACTGTTATTTTTATTTGACTTTTGATGTTTTAGCCTTCCTCGCCATTTTTCTATTTGTTCATTTAATTAAGAAGACTGTGATTAGTTTGCTCAGGCCTTCTGCAGTGATTTGGAAGACTGGCCCTCAATCTTTAATTCTACTAGTATTTTTAGATTTTCAAAACCACAATCATATCCCTCTCTCCATTTAGGTCTCTCCTCTCATGCTATTATTTTATAGATAGGTAACTTTTGTGAAATACAAAATTTAGTATGCTTTCACTTCATTTTTCTATGGAACATTTTTCTCTTCAGGTTTACATTTTCATATATATAGGATTTTCCTTAGCAATTAATTTAAATTAAAATGATTTAAATTTGATTTTAAGAGTATTCAGCTTTGATATTCCTTTGTGTTATTTAAAAAAAAATGATTACTCCATTCTTGAGCTTTTCTTTTTTTTTTTTTTTTTTAAGTTCTTCCAATGTGTGAATTTTGTGCCTTTAGGCTTTCTATTGTCATCATGCATAAAGAACAATTTGGCTGAATAGGTATTTCTTGGATAACATAATGTCTTCCATCGAAACATTTTTTTTAATCTTTTGATACCTTCTTTTGCTCAAGAGAAGTCTGAAACCCATTTGAGTCTTGTTTCTTTGAGACTATACTTATATTTTCATTTTCATTTCTTTCTCTATGGGATTTAAACTCTTTATCTTTGAAAAAGCTCATCAACATATATTTAAGCATAAGACTCTTGCTGTTGTTGTTACCCAGGGTCCTTTGTTCTACAGATGAATATATGCCTTAGTTTTATAAATCTTTATTATATAATTAATCTATGATGTGTGTTTTTCACTTCAGAAACACTATTATGGCTGCATTTTTTTTTTTGAGAGAGAGAGAGAGAGAATGAATATGAATCTTAAAAGCAGGCTCCATGTCCAGCTTGGAGCTCAACGCAGTGCTCCATCCCAAGACCACGAGATTATTACCTGAGCAGAGATAAAGAGTCAACCGCTTAACTGAGCCATCAGGTACCTCTGTTGTGGCTGCATTCCATCTACTACCCTCTTATCCATCTTATTCTTTTTCTTTCCCTCTTCTTTCTAAAGTATTTCAAAATTTGAAATAATTACTAGTATTCCACTTTCTACCATGTTATTTATGTTACAGTACAGGAATTTTAACTCTGCTTTCTCATCATCATCATTCTTACAGTGGTTTGCCCTCTCAGTATGTCTATCCATCTCAGATTGCACTTCAGTTTATTGGCTTTTTATAGCATTTTGGTATCTCCTTGTGATCATATACTTTCTTTTTGTCCCTATCTTAATGAGATACCTTGTAAAATTGCCTTTCCTCTCCAGTGGAGCATTATTTACAAGAGTATGCATTTCCTCTGGTCTTTAGAAAAATGCAATCTTATGTAATTCTGATGAATTTTTAAATAAGCTCATTTCCTTTCCTTTTTATACATCTTTAAATGAGCAGGGAGCAAGTCAGAACCAGATATTACTGGATGCAAGTGTGACCCTTTCCATCATTACTTTTGTCCTCTTAGGTACTTATTATTGGTCCTTGCATATTTAAAACTGGAAGCTGGAATGACATGGACAAAACATAGCCCAGTTTCTGCTAACGCTCACAGATAAAGCTCTACTGGCCTGAGACAGTGTCTTCTTGAAACTTTCCTGCCTGGCTCTGTGATTCTGAGATAGATTTTTATCCTAAGAAACTCAGATGGTTTGTAGCCTTTCTTCAATGTTAATTCATCCTATGAAAACCTATAATTTCTAGCATATATGTTCCTCCAGTTCATCTTCCGCATCAGCCCCTGCCTACAGCATTCTATGTAAAATAACCAGAGATGCCAGCAATGTCTCCTGCTTTGCTTACAGCTGCAGTTACAATCGCTAGTGAAAGAAAGAGAGGAGCCAATAAGGGGCAGCTGAGGAAAAACCTCAACTCTGTCCACCTCAGAATATGAAATCTATGTCATACAGGGCCAGCCCCATTTCTGGTTGATGCACACTTTACATCCATGCTAGACACTGATGGTAGGGACTAGATGACGTGCTTCTAATCTCTTCCCTATTAGCTGTGCTGATCACAACACATATAGAGAGTTAAAAAATTCTCTTCACAACTGGGTTTTTCAATGCAACCCATAAACATTAGAATCAAAAGAATTTCTTCCAGAAGCTGGAAAACTGTTCAGTCATCTTTAGTTAACAGTTGAAGAGTGCAGTTGTTCATGTGTTCATAAAATTGTCAAGTTTCATAATGATGAAGGAGCGTGGGGTAAGCTGAGGACAAAGTACAGGCTAACAGAACCCCGCCCCCCAGGTGAAATATATGTAATATTCCTCAGACACTCCTGGCTACCCAAAAACAAAGGGAAGAGGTTTAAGTGCTTTCCATGGTGATGTGAGAAACTAAGGCAAATGAAAAAGTAAATTCCCTTACTGACGACCGACAAGTCCTTGAAACTGGCAGAGTGACCTCCCTCTAGGAGCTCACCTGCTTTGAAGAGGACACTTTGCAAGGGGCAAAAGGGAACCTTGGCTCTGTTATGCCCAGATTTTTAATATTGTCCCCAAAAACCAGAAACCACCAGGGAGACCGAGTCATGCATGCAAAAGCAAAGGGCTTTATTACGAGTTTAGGCTCGCCAGGCCTAAGCTCAGGCTCACAGACTTTACCGACGCAGTGGATCCATGCTGAGAGCCCCGAACAAAGGCAGGGTAGGGCTTTTATGGGCTTGGGAAGGGGGAATTACAGGAAATTGTGACATGGGTATAGTGATCTAATCTTTATTATACAATATTATTGACAGCAGGTTTAACCATTCCCATTGCCTAGAGTATTCATTACTTTTGGCGGGACCCAATCACAACATTTACAGTATTGACCAATCACAGAGTGGACCCAGGACCCTCACATAGGGTGTAACTAGCCTTCTAGGCCTGCCCTTAGAAATGTTAAGGGTGTTAGCTGGCCTTTCCTGATTGGGTGTTACAAGGGTGGTCCTCCTGCCTTGGGCAACGTGTGCCCTTCTATTGTCTAATGATTAGAGTCAGTTTGGTTCAGACCTGTGTCCTTACAGCTTAACTTTATCCCAACCTCAAGGATCTTGTAAGTCTGCTGTAACATAAAAATTCCTTTCAAAACTTTCTTTATCTCAAATGCCCAAGATATATGCTGGCAATCATACTTGATATACATCTGAAGAGTTTCATGACTGAGGTTTTACTCAATGGTAATAAATGGTGTTTTCCTAACAACACCTGCAGGTCCTGGAAATTTTGTTTCCAAAATTCCTTACAGCCTTAATCTATCCCTAACCCCCTCCCAACCTGAGGGTACATAATCAGTTAGAGGTCACAACCCCAGTGCACCTCTTTTTGCACATGAGTCCTGTCCATGTCCCTTAATAAAATCACATTTTTGCACCAAAGATGTCTTCAGGAATTCTTTCTTGGCCATCAGCTCTGAAGCCCCCACCATCACCCTAAAACTTCATCAATAAGAACCCAAAAGAGAGAGAGAATCAGTGAAACTAAAAGATTCCAGCTTGTTCTTGGACCAGGCTACTCTTCTTACCATTCTCAATAACCAAGTATCTTCTGACCTCTGTGCCACATGACCCATTATAGAAAAATGGAAAGGTAAGGAAAACTCTGCAGGAAATTTACATTCGTATGAGTTTCAGAGTGAAATGAGCCAAAAATACTGTAGAGCTAAGATCCTGGCTAATACTCATCCGATTCTATACCACTTGTGGTTATTTCAAGCATAAAGCTCCCTCCTCTTGCTTGGCATTATAATAGAAACAGCCATGTAGAACTTGAGTATTCAGGAAAGGAACAGCACATGTACTAGTTATCTTAACTCACTTTTAGGGAAGGCATACAGGCAGGTACTTGCAAGGGTTTGTTCAATATAATGACAATGGAGAGATCAAAAAGGAGATTATCTCTGCAGATTTAAAAGGTACTAATGTGAGGGGGCCTGGGTGACTTAGTTGGTTAAGCATCCAACTCTTGACTTTGACTCAGGTCATGATTTCACAGTTCATGAGATTGAGCCCAGCATTAACCATTGTGCTGACATTCCCAACACACTTTTTTTCTCAAAATAAGAATAAATAAATAAATAAATAAATAAATAAAGGTACTAACGTGTTCGGGAATTATTAATGATGTAACTTGTTTCTCCTCCTGAATTTGGTCATACTGCAGATAATCTAAAGGTCTAAGTATTCATACATCATTTCATCTCCCTGACTTCTGGATGAAAAGGAACCCAATGTAGGAAAGACACAGGAAAGAGGGAAGTTCATCAAATGAAACCGATATAATCCTAGACTCTTGAAATAGTTCTCTATCCGATGCAAAATCAATCATTAAATTCTGTTAAAACCCCAGAAAATTCTCTTAATCCTCGATTTCTGCCTACACATACCTCTACTTGTTGACATGGTCCAAATACAAATCACCCTGTGTTTTCCATGTGGAAAGTATAATAGACTCCTACTAGTTATTCCTTCAGGGGTTCTCAAGTTTGGCTACACGTTAGAATCATCTAGAAAGTTTTTTTTTAAGAGTACCCACATATGAAACTTTGTGGTATATAAATTATATCTCAGTAAGGCTGTTAGAAAAATACTCATGAATAAACTCAGCCTTGGTCAACTAAATCAGTATTAAATCTCTGGAGGTCTGGCCTTAGCACTGGGGTTGTTTTGCTTTTGTTAAAAAATAAAAATAAAAATAAAAATAAAAATAAAAATAAAAACACGAGAAATGATCCTAAAGCTGTCAGGACTCAGAATCACTGCTCTAGTCTGATCAGTACCTTACACACCTGGATTATCAGAATGTCTGGGGAACTTTTGGAAATACAGAAAGCTGTATGCATTCTCCACAATGTGCCCCCATATTTGTTAAATCTGAGTTACTGCATAAAAAGGGGGGGGGGAGGCAGCTTCCCAGGTGATTCTGATGATTGCAGCTGCATGCAGGAGGCCTCTGCACCACAGCAGGTGACCCAGCTAAGACAGCAGCTGCTTTCCCTAGCAGGGCTTCTCCACTGCTAAGGTGCTCACGGATGATGTGGGAATAATGTTAATATACCAAAATCTGATTCTACAGGTCTGGAGGGTCCTAAGAACCTGCATATCTACTAAATTCCCAGATAATGCTCACAATACTGGTCCTGGACCACACCTTGTGTAGCAAGGTCCTTGATCTCCCAGAAATGCCACTTACTACAAAGACTCATCTTCAAGTAATAAGGCTTAAAAGCCTTGCCTTCCCAGCCTTGCTCTAGTTCTCTAATGTGATTCCAAAGTCTGTTTTCTCCAAACCTTGACTACTTGATATGTAACAGCTATTGGAAGAAGAAGGTAGCTTCTCATTCCTCTCCAGCTAAGCTTTATTGTGTTTTGCCTAGTGGAAGCCTCTTTAAACTTACTTCCTCTCTCTTTACATTTCTTGAAAAATAATAGGCAAGATTTATTTATTCCTTATTTATTATAGCAATTAATTTATCAAATCCAGCTACAGAGGCCATTTTCACTAAAATGTGAATAAAACTCAAGTATTATTTACCATTTTCATTTTACTTCCTTTAAATTTCAGCTTAAATACTTGTTCCTCCAGGAAGCCCTCTTTGACTGCTTGCTCAGAAACCACCTTTACTTCTGTGAGTTGGCTTTTACCTTCAGACCCACAACAAGTCTTTGATAGTGTACAGCTGTGATGCCACATATTAGGCTTTATGTATCAAAGTCATACTCTATCCACTAAGACTTACAGATCTGAGAGGCTGACATCTCCTTTAGCTCAACAATGCACAGGTACACTAGGATTCAGCTTGAAAATCATCAACTCATTTATTAGATAAGTTGTAGTTACAGACATCCATATAATGGATGTATATATCCTATATACCCAACAGATTGCTGAAATAATTAGACAACAATAGACCAAAAATTGGTTTGTATCTGTACTTTTCTCTCTTCCATACTGGTAATTGCACACTCTGATTCTTTCTCTAAAATCTCCAGGAACTGAGCCTCCTAATCAATCCTAAGTCATCTATTCAAAGATAAGCCCATGACGATTGCCAATGATTATTTGCAAAATACTGGAGCTAATTAACATCTGTTATCTGTTTCAAAGGTGATGAGACAAGACAGACTTTCAACATAATTTTCAGGCATGGAGAGGCTCTGCTCCTAGACATCTTCGACCAAACAGGCAGGGGGCACCCTACAATGTCAACAGCAGAGAGAAAAAGAGAGAGAAGTTGCCTAGGAAGAGAAAGTTCTGGGATGTGTGGTGTTGTAAATGATGGGGAAATGAAGGAAGAAAAAGCAAGCTATGTTAAAAGGTCAGGGACACATTCTTGCATGTTGTGTTTTGAGCGGGAAGTAAAACACATGTTAATGAAATGTGGGCCACAGCCGTACTGCTGACTAAAGATGTACACATATGGCTAATGGCACATATTCTGAATAATCAACAGAAAAAGAAATGTTTTGCTTCTGAGACAACAAAATTAGTCCATGTTATTCCTCACTGATGTTGCCTAAGACAGCCATGTCTCATTATAGCTTTGAAGCATACGTTCTTCATTCTTTTTCAGTTCCTCTTTACTGATTTCTCTGGCATGAACAGTAGTTCTGTTTCTCTGTATAAATCTCTGCCAAGCAATCTTTGTGTGCTGGGTTTTGTTATAACTTAACCACCTATCTTTAGCCTGTCATTTTTTATATCTCCCATCCATATAAAGAATTGTTACTGTATTATATTCCTCACAGAAAATGCCAGGAACTTCCAGGCCAACGAATGCTCTACACAATGAACTATTGATGTTTAAAATGAAAATAGAATTCAAGTCAGAGTTCTGCACGGGGGGGGGGGGGGGGGGGGGGGGGGGGGGGGAGAGGGGAAACAACTCAGCTGAGAATTATAAATAAAATCCAGAGATCATCCTGTACAGAACAAGGATAGTAAGAGAACTGTGATATATGAAATTTTGATATTTCAACACATATTGTTCTTTCTTTCAAGTAACAATGGAGTAATTTACAGGCACTTAGTTTCCATTCCAGGCCATTGCACTTGGGTTTGATAATTCCCATATTTATTGACTTGATTATTGCATGCCATTTGGCTATTAGCCGCATCAGCTACCCAGGAGTTCACCTGCCACGTTAGAGACTCTAATGGCTTCCATTACAAAGCTAAGCAAGTTAATAGACCAAACCTCCATAAAGATACCTTAGTTGCTGGTTTAAATTCATTCTCCTCTGCATATATAGGTGACAGGCAATCCTATTCCGCTGACAATGAGAAGACTGTGGCTTCCAATTTCCCATGCATCTCACAGGTTTCTGCTACCCAGTTGGGCAGCCTGAAGAAGATCTGATCATTATGGTCAAACAATCCGAACCATCAGAGATGAAAGAAGCCCTACACAGGCATCAAAGACACCAGGTCTGAAAGAGAGTTAGACACTCCCATTTCTTTAAAGAAAGACCATGGAAGTGCCTTCCTGAGTGATCATCTCCTTAATTACCTACTCAGCTAAAGGACTCCAAGAGCTTTCCATCTTCTCTTGTGGAGTCAAGATTTGAGTCCAGATATTTGAGTCCTTGAGACTCTACTGCTCTCAAGAGCCACCCACAACAGCCTGGAAACACAATGCTAAATAAAGAGAGATTACAAGTCAGGTCATCCTCAAGGGCTGGCCCAGTGAAATTCCCCAGTCCACCAGAGACCTGTGCAAAGCCACACTAATGTTATGAAAAGGCTCTGAATGCTAGGCTTCTCTGAGAGTTGCCATTTTAAAGGCAGTATTTCAGTGGTTTAAACGAGTTGCCATTTAAAGACAGTCCTCCTTTCGGCTATAAAATGTTCTTTGGAATTTTATTTCAAGAGATGCAATAACGTAATGCTAATGATTCAACAAATACCATTATTACATGACCACCCTTAGCATTTATTAAGATACATGCCAGATATATTACTAAATGCTTAATATCCATTACCATTAATTCCCTTAAGTAATATTTATTGAAGATCTACTATGGGCACTGGGGTTATAGTGATATTCAAATCAGACTCAATCCATTCCTTGAAAAGAGCAGATATACTGCTTTATTAATTTAATACATTTAAACTTCATCAACAAACTTCCTAGACAAAAGTATTATTTATATTTTGCAAATGATGAAATTGACTCAAACTTTTCCAAGGATTATAAACTGAATAAGTTATAGGGCAGGATTTATTTTTTTAAGTAGTTTTTTTTTTAATGCTTTATTTATTTTTGATACAGACAGAGACAGAGCATGAGAGGGCGAGCGGCAGAGAGAGAAGGAGACACAGAACCAGAAGCAAGCTCCAGGCTCTGAGCTAGCTGTCAGCACAGAGCCTGATGCGGGGCTCAAACCCACAAACGTGAGATCTGACCTGAGCCGAAGTCAGAGGCTTAACTAACTGAGCCACCCAGGTGCCCCTTTTTTAAGTAGTTTATTGTCAAAGGGCAGGATTTAAAACCAAGTTTCCCTGATTCCAAAGCCATGCTCTTGAGCTCTTAGCCATGCTGATGATCTGAGATTCTGAGGATACAGTTAGACTGTATAATGTGGGAGAGCTAAAAATAAGGTTAGATCTTAGAGTATGGAGTGTCTTTAGAAGGAGAGACATGTTGGTCAGTTTTTAAGCAAGTGGGATAAGGAGGGCTCCCAACTGTCAGAATTATGGAAAGGAAAAAACATTGCTTGATATTTTTCTTCTGGCAAGAAGGGCTCTTGGCAACGTATCTTGTAAATGACTGAAATACTACCCTCCAATCATACTATACTAAACTATGTATATTTAGCAAATACCAGGCTCTATAGGAAACAAGAAATAACAGCTGCCAAAGTTAGGAAAAAGTACAGAAACAAATCTTTCAAATAACCACATTCTGTGTAGTAATGTACTTTTATGCAAATTAGAAAAAGATCAATATTGTTCAATTTTAGTAGCAGAAACTGCACGAAACCCCAAAAGCAGCAAGAGTCTCAATGGTCTTTGATCAGCAGTACTGTCTGGCTTTCCAATTCCTTTGCCTCCACCTGCGGCCAGTGAGAACACAACCTCACAATACCACATGGAGGGAATAAAGAACTTTAAAGTTCATCCAGGATCCTCAAAGTCTATCAATATCAAAACCTTCCTTGGCTTACGGGGCTTCTTGATTTCTAAAATTTCGTACCCTATTAAACATGAAAGTCCCAGAGGAAAAAGGATATGTATAAATATTAGTGTATAGACAGCTTCTTTTGAGTTTTCTTCTCATTTAATCTAGCCCAATGCTGCACATTGGAATCACTCTCAGTAAACCTTTGGCAATAGCCTTGGAGTGAGCAGGTGAGTAAACTACTGAACAAAGATGCCATTTCAGTCAGCAGGAAAACTATTTGGTTCCTTCAATTTAACTGGCCATGCAGTCCCTGACAGTAACATAACTGTGTATGAGTCTCTATAAATCTAAGAGAAGAAATGAATAAACATTTATGAGAGCACCTACTGTGTGGTAGGCATTTGTCCACACATGTCATCTATTTTAAAGCTTTCAAAGACCTGAAAGTTCAGAGAGGTTAAATAACTTTCTCCAAAAGGGTCACTCACACAGTAAGAAGTCAAGTTGAGATGAAAACCTGACTTTCTACTTCCAAAATACCTATTTTCCCAAGACATTCCACTGGCCTTCAGCTGGTGATTCGCAGCCTATTGTATCACAGTGAGCTCAAGAAGGAATCTAAAAAGCTCCAAGTAATACTGTAAACGAAAAATCAATCTAATTTAAAAACATGAAATAATAGAGGTAGAGCCAAGATGGAGGAGAGGAAGGGAGCTCTGTAAACTCCCTCTGCACCGTTTTTTGAACTGAGAAGGATATTACGTTCAACTGAGAGAGCGGAAGGAGAAAATACGAACTCCAGAAGGAATAGAACCTCAAAGATACCTGAGTGAGTGGGGGCGAATGGGGGAGATCCGAGGACGGGCCAGCCCGGGACAGGCAGGGGAGGTAAGATCCCCAGCCCTATGTGGCGCAAGTGTGCAGTGCCTGGGAGACAAAGGGAAGAGAGAGTCGGAACACGCTCATAGAACTGTCTCTGGGGAAGAGGCATAGAACGCTTGGCTGCGCGTGGAGACAGAAACCCACTCCATAGATAACTGCTGGGCAGCCGGAATCCCGAACCGCGGAGGCGCAAGAGAAGGAACAGCCTCCAGCCCTAAGCCATCTCGGCGGGGAATCAGAGGCGTCTGTGGCTGTGAGAAGCGGCTGCTCTGGAGAGGCGCGCTCCCCGGCAGGAAGCGGCCTGAGCTGTGACTGCGCCAGGCGTGAGCAATTCGAACTTGGTTTTGGGAACGGGACCACGGACCACATTTCCACGGCACACCTCGCCCCCTGCATGGACTGCGCGAATCCCGGGTTCTCACAGGGAAGAAATAAGGCGCGCACCGACGGGACCCTCAACAAAGAGTGGGTGGCGGGTGGAGGCCCGGGCGCGCGCTTAGAATGTGGGAGCTCCCAGCTCATTTCCAGCAGCGCACAGCGTCTTGAGCAAAGCTATCGGAAACTAAGAGAGACTCG
>NC_043710.1:37468570-37470739 GCF_006229205.1 Suricata suricatta
CTCAAAGAGCTTAAAAAACAAATCCAGAACTCCAGAACTAAGGCCTTCTATTCTTGCCAAGTGGACATAGATGTTCACTGCTTTCAACCTAGATGATAAGAGCAAAATGAGTGTTACCAAAAGAAAGAAAATCCTGAATGAAAGGCAGGTTCGGGTTCTGTTCTGTAGGATTCAAGACTTTTAAGATTCCAAAGGAATACATGTATACCTATACCTTCAGGAGTTTAGGGTAATCCGTCCTTTCTGCTAATGCTTGAGTTCAGGGGCTCACGGGGCCCTAAAATTCTCACTTAATAAACATTAAGCACTTTATGAGACATTGGGGATTTTCCTTCAGGAAAAGCTAAGGTATTCAAAAGGCGGTTCCACACAATCAGTAGTCCCAAGATTAAGTAACTCAATTCACCCCCAGCCAAATTGTACAACTATTGAGGGTATTTGAACTCCTGAATCTGTTGGTCAACAACAGATAGACTCTATTACCAGCAGACTGGCCTTGTGTTTTCTTCTTCTTTCAAATCTTCAAACTCAAGATACTGAATGCATCCACTCCACAGCCCTACCCATTGGCTACACCCACTTATCTTCAGCTGATGAATAATCAAAGCTCTGGAAAACACATGTGTTTGAATATATGTATACTTCTGCATGGATGTGTGAGCTGAAAGGCAAAGAGGAGTGAGGAGAGGACGAGTAAGTCCCATACAGCAAGCTACCATTCAATTTCTATACTCATTCTAGGCCAGCCAGTGGGAGCTAATTCTGACAGAGTTGTCCACTACTTATCTCGCTAAGTAGAAAAGAGTATTCTCTAGACTCAGATGGTCCTGCTTTAAATTCTGATTTTAGGTGGAGAAGGAGAAATACCGTATGTTTGCACTCAAAGGTCTAACAGGAGAAACCTAACAGAGGACCATAGGGAGGGGAAGGGGGAAAGAGTTGTGGAGAGAGAGGGACACAAATCATGAGAGGAGACTATTGAATACTGAAAACAAACCGAGGGCTGAAGGGGGAGAGGGAAGGGAGAAGGGAGTGATGGTCTTGGTGGGGGGTACTTGTGGGGAGGAGCACTGGGTGTTATACGGAAATCAATTTGACAATAAACTATTATAAAAAAAATTCTGACTTGATTTATTAACTCAATGGCCTTGGGCCAACTAAATTCTCTATTTCTAAAAGGAGAGAATATTTATTGTCAAGATTAAATGCAGTAATACATGTAAAACATAGAAAACAGAACATACCATACAGTAGGTACTCTAGAAATGTTAATCACTGTTCACACCATTACTCTGTTCTATAAGCAGAGCTCTTCCTGGTAAAGAATCTAGGAACTACTCAATGTCCACCAGACACCAGAATGTGCACATCACCCTTTATAGGAAAGACTTACCACAAGGGAAGCAACAAATTTGGGAGTAGAAGAACATAGACTCTATTAGAAATACATCTTATCCACGGTATATACCAAGCCAATGTTCCCCCAAGCATTTTGCATGTGCCTCTAGTTCATTTCCAGACTCCTTTGTTAATGCGTTTTTTCTCAATGGAGAGAGAATCTCCTCTCTGTAAAACTTTGTCATGCTTTCCCTTGGTCAAAGACATTCCTAAAGATGTTCCTCTAAGCATTATGAACTGTCTTCCTCCCAGTATCTCGAAAGTCTCAGCAGAGGAAGTCTTATTCCAATTAGAGACACAGTGTTTCATCCCAATCTGGGCCAGGGAGACTGAACACTACTTTAAAATGCAAGACTTTCAGAAAATATCATGTCTGCATATTTGGAAGATTTCAACTCTCACATGCAGTCAGAATCTAGGACATCTGACTTAATGTGCTATCCACAAACCTCCTTTGATCATTGGCTTTCTGTTTGTACTGGTCAGCGACTCTCATGTTTAAAAACTATGACTTGACCACAAATTCCCCTTTCAGATTTGAAAACAAACCAACGGAAACAAAACAATTAAAAAATGAAAAATAAGGGGCACCTAGATGGGTCAATCAGTTGAGCAACCAACTCTTGATTTCAACTCAAGTCATGATCTCATGGTCATGAGATCAAGTCCTGTGTCTGGCTCCACTCTGATATGGACTTAAGATTCTCTCTCTTAACCCCCCTTTGTCTCTCTCCCCCATTTGCACTCTCTCTCAAAGAGAAGATATATATA
>NC_043710.1:37470839-37509315 GCF_006229205.1 Suricata suricatta
TATATATATATATATATATATATATATATATATATATATATGAAAAAATAAAACCTTCACTCTAACTTAATCCCTTCCTGTCGAGGGCGGGCAGGTCAAGGCATTGGTACTGTATTATGTATCAGCCTCATGCCCTATCTCACTCAAGACTTGATAAAAGCTAAGTTCCAAGAGGGCTGGAACTTTCTTTTTCGGGACTAAGTAGCCAGTGCCTAGAACACTGCCTGGCACCTAGGCATTCTCAACAAATGAACGTTGAATGACTAAATGACCACAATGGTCATTTTCCAGATCAGTGAACTGATACACATCAAGTAAATTAGCTTGCCCAAAGTGCCCAGAGGCAGGAACACCTGATGACTGAAAATTCTAAATCTACAGCCTGTAGTTCTTCCACCATTTCATGTCGTATCTTTCCGTGGCATATTAAAAATCAACCCCCCCCCCAAAATAGCATGTTAGTGGCTCCAGTCATACAGTAGAAGAAAGTAAGACACTTGGTGTTTACGCCTGTCACTGCAAAATATGAGGAGATCCGACAGTGCCCAGGAACGTAATCCCAGGGATGCCCATTAAGGGTTTCTATCATGGTGACAAAAATGGTCTACTGAGAACTGGGAGAAATAATGTCCTGAATGAAGAGACAGGCAGCTCCAAGTAATGCCAAGGGGAAAAAGGGGCCATCGTTTGTCATTCGGATACCCAGCTGGAAATGCTTTTTGTTTCAGTACTAGCAAGGGCTCCAGACCTAAGGAGCACAGGAGAACAATCAAATTTGATGAACTGTATTCATTTAAAAGTAGAACTAGGAATCCCACTCACAAAATAGGCTACAAATCAGATAAATTGTAATACTCAAAATTATAACTGAATTAAGGACACCTAGGGCAGACATGAATGAGTTCCCTACAAAGGGATAAAGTGTTTATAAATGGTCCTAGCCAGCACATTCTGACAATAAAGGAAAAATATGTGATTTTTAAAGACTGCTAGTTTGATCTTTTTAACTGATCTTTCTTCTTTCTCCTGTAGCACACAGAATATCAGAACATTCAATCACTCAAGCACTTATTCAAGTGAATGGAGAAAAAACATTTCTTCCAAGATCCACTACAAAACCTTTTGCCCTGTTTTATAATAACTTCAAGTGACTTCAGAGTTAAAACAAGCAGTGTCCCTTTAGAATTATTTACTCCACTATTAACATCTAGCCCTACAAAATATAGCTAAGACTAGGTTTCTCTTTGAATTCAATACATGCAATCCAATGCCAAATTACCAGGAAAAAAATAAAAAGGTAATCCATTATCAAGGGTGGTAAAAACAAAATCAATGTTCTGTATTTTTGTAAGCCCCTTAATAATTCTTTAGGCATCCTCACTGAATCAGGATAGAAAATACCTCCACAGTGAAATGACCAGATCATATTATAGCAAATTGAGTCAAGTAGTAACATCAACAACTCATTCTAGCAAATCCAAGATCAGTGTGTCCAAGGGACAGAAGGTGACTTCTGAAAAAGAAATTTAGAAATTATAAAAACAAAGGCCAAGACACCAGTTACACTTGGACTTCCCTAATATCCTGCCTTCATCAAGCCAGTGGGAACCCTATACTTTTAAAAGTTTCTCTCAAATAAAACAGCTTCCTAACTGTTCTGGCATCCAGGGTCATTTAATCCATTAGGCTTATGAGCCTATAAGCTTTTTAGGAGCCTATAAAAATCTCTCAGTCCTGGAAAAAAAAAAAAGTATGTGGTTAAAGGAAAAAAAAAGAAAACTACACAATCATTAATGAGTTAATTTGTCTACAAAACGTACCGTTATAGCAACTATGCAAGTTGTTAAATTCTGCATTTGTAAAATATCTTAAATTCTAAAAACAATTTCAGGTTAGATTTTCTTACCATGAATATGCATAAAGATCACTGAGAAATCAGTCACTCGTGAATCAAATGTGGAACTCAGGCCAAATGATTTCAAAAGCAAACTTATTAAATTCCTTTAATTTTTTTATAGCAAAAATTATTTAAAAGATGACGTGGGTGTGTTTTAAGATGTTTAACCAGTGAAGTGAGTTGGAACCTCTAGGATAGGAGTGGTTAACACCTATAAGGAGTTTAAATGCCACTCCCTGCCCCCAGCATCCTCCACTTCCTTCCCCTTTCCCCCTTCTCCCACAGACCCTGCTAAGATTTGCAAAATATTAATGGAATCAGATAACTCATCTACTTACATGCTTGACTGGCTTCTCGATGCACTTAGGATACAATCTGGACTCCTTACCATGTATACCCAGTTCCCAGTCTGTCTCATCTTAAACTACGCAGTCCCTCACCCCCCTCCCCATTTTTGACGAAATCTATTAATCCTACAAGAATTGCCCATTCTCACCACTTCCTCTGCAATCACCTTGTTCTGCCCTACCATTATCTCCTGCCTGGATAAAAGACACTGGCCTCAAAGCAGGTCTCCCTTCTATTGTTGCTCACTAGAGTCAATTTTTAGCAAAGAGCCTAAGTGAATCTATTCAAAAGTAAGACAGTGTATGCTGCTCCTCTGTTCAAAATTCTCCAGTGAGAGAGTTCATTCAAATAGAATCCAGAGTATCCACAACAGTCCATGAGGCCCTACGTGATCTGGCCCCTCACTACCTCTACTTTTCTCCTCTGCTATCTTGGCTTGACCTTGCTGCTCTGTTCACACTCCCTCTCACTGTTTCCTGACCATACCAGGGACATTTCTGCACTCAGGGCCTTTAGGCTGTTCCCCTGGTTTGAAATATTCTTCTTCAAGACTTCTGCAGAGCTAACCACCACCTCCCTCCCCTCCTTCTCCAAGTCTTGGCTTCAATATCACTGTCTTTCAAGACCCAACTTGACCACATATTACAAATTACAGTCCATCATTGCCATTCTCACTCCCTAAGCCCTGGAAATCCCTATTGTATTCTATACTTTCTCCATTCACACCACTTGTTAATATACTCACTCTACAGCAGATTTATTAGAGTTTTTAAGTTGTTGTCTGTTTCCCCATGCTAGAATGTAAGTTCCAAGAAGATAGAAATGTTCAAAGTTCATCCTGTATTTCAAGTTTCTAGAATGATGTCTGGAAACTCTATATATGTCAGTTGAATGAAGAATCCATCTCCTTGCTTTTCCCACGCTGGCTTTTTCAAGTCTGCTATATAATAAAGAATTCATCTAGGCCTTGTCTTAGCTCCCCGGCATGGAGCTTCTAAAACTCAGTTTCTCAAGTAAAATTGTCTTTGTTATTCACAAGCCTGTATCACTCCTGAGCGCTTCGCACGTTTTTTTTTTTTTTTTTCAGGCTCGCACCCTGCAATACGGCAGAGTCAGACTTTCCGTAATGTTGAAAGCACACTTGGAGTTACTGTGGTTCAAATAAACTACAAAGACTGGAAAATCGGGGGGAGGGGGATACTGTTCAAACCGATGCACTCTAGCTGAAGGGAGACTTGGAGAATTATTTCTCCCAGGTACATTTATTGGTGAAAGACCTGGAAATTAACGATTTAGGGGTCCATTTTTAAAAATTTATTTATTTTGAGAGAGGGCGGGGGGGGGGGGCAGAGACTGAAGGGGGGGGGTTGGGAAACAGAGAATCCCAAGCAGACTCCATGCTGCCAACACAGCCCAACACAGGGCTCGAACCCATGAACTGTGAGATCATGGCCTGAGCTGAAGTCAAGAGTTAGACACTCTGGGTGCCTGGTGGGGGTCAGTCGATTCGGTGTCCAACTTCAGCTCAGGTCACGATCTCACAGACCATGGGCCCAAGCCCCACGTCGGGCTCTGTGCTGGCAGAAATGGCTTGGAATTCTCTCTCTCCCCCTCTCTACTGCCCCTCCCTTGCTTTTGCTGTCTCTCAAGATAAATCACTTAAAAAAAAAAAAAGAAAGAAAAAAAGACACCTAGGGGCTCTTGGTGGGCCCCTAGGTAACTCAGGTGGGGACTAGTCATGATAAAGACCAACCAAAAGGGCCAAAGAGAGTTGGAACTGTGAGCTGGCCTGACCTTCAGGGAGAAAAGGGGGGTTACAGATTGACGTCAATCACATAGTGAGTACTTCAATCATGCCTACATAATAAAATTCCATTAAAAATTCTAGACACCAAAGCTCAATGAACGTTCGTAGAATGTTCACCCCATGGTGAACATACTGATGTGCTAGGACAGCGACACAGTCTGACTCCTTTGGAAGGTGGCAGAGGAGCACTGTGTGCGGGGCCCTCCCAGACCTCACCCACTGTGTCCCTTCATTTGGCTGTTCCTGACTTGCATCCTTTATGATAAAACTGTAGCATAATTACAGAATGTTCCTGAGCACTGTGACTTGGTTTAGTGAATTATGGGACCTGACAAAGGCAGAGGAACCCCCAGACTTGTAGCCAGTTAGTATAAAGTGGCGACATCGTATTGTACATTATACCCTTGAACCTGTAAGATCTGCTAACTCCAAGTGGGCAGAGTGAGAATTGAACTGTGATACACTTGTTTATGTAGGTAGACAGTCCCTCAAATATACTGGAGACAAAGGTCACTCTACCATTTGTTTTTTACCTAGCTTAATAAAACAGAAAAGGAGCATTACCCAAAAGGAATCAAATGTATAGATTTATAAATAACTGGATTGAAGCTTAGATCTAAGGGTGAAAGGAAGTTCCCAGCCTTCTCATAATCCTAGACCAGCACTATCCAATGGAAATACATGTGAGCCTCAAATCCTATGTAATTTTTATTTCTTGGTAAACACGTTTTAAAAAGTAAAAAGGGCACAATTGTCATTATTTTTAGTTCATTTTGTCCAAAATGCCATCTCAAATATACTCAACATAAAAATTACTGAGATGTTTTACTATTCCACACTAATTCAAAATCTGCTGTGTATTTTACACATTAGCAATCTCAAAGTGGACTAATTACATTTCAAGCACTATCAGTAGCCACTCCACATTGGACAGCTTAGCTCGTTGGAAGAGCCATTTCTCCACATCAGAAAATGCCTTGAAAAGAATAGATAAACCATTTACAAGTAGAAAAATATAGAATGGCTAGTCTGAGGCAGGTCCTGCCTAACATACTTCATTCAATGAAGAGCTTAAGGCTAGAAGTTGGGGAGGGTTGTGAGGGTGGTGTTGGCTAATTCAAAAGAGCAGGGCCTCAATCTGCAGAGCAGATAACGGAGTCCCTGGTTTTAGAGGAGCAAGACCCCATGAACGCCTCAGACACGGACCTGTCAAAATGCAGGGTAAGCAGGGAAGTGGCAAATAACTTTGCTTCTCTATTGTCCACTGCAAAATCAGGAGTACAGAGATTGTCTGCTTTTTTCTGACTGTAAAGCCTTTGCAAATCTTAATGACACTTAACATTTCTTGAGCAGGGCACCATACCAATTTAAGAATTTTATTTCTTTTCATCTTTAGAACAAACTTCTTTTTCTGATAAATACACTAAGGTGTAGCAAGGTTAAATACCTTGTCCAAGGCCAGCTGGAAAGAATTGGATTGAGAAACAGAATTTCTCATCCTCAAGTCTAACTTTCCAACTAAGTTCTACAATGTAACCACTCTTCCCCTGGCCAAATCCTGTGTACACCTCAAAGCTCAATGAAAACACCAATTCCTCCATGAAGCCTTCCCTGATCCTCTTGCTAATGTTTATTTTACTCCCACTTCCAGCCCAAGTCAGTTATCTCATTCCTCTGGTTCATTTAGTTAGTGTCTTTTCATGAATTGAAGTATTTACACACATGTACACCTTCATGAATTCATTTGCTCACTATCTGTCTCTGCCAGACTTTAAAGTCCCAGCACAGGATGGCAAAGACCTTTTCTGTCTTGTTAAGTGTTGTACCACCAGGGTTTAAACCAGTGATTTATGCACATGGGAGGAGGAACCAGCAAGTCAATCAGTAGTGTCAGGTTGGTTATTAGATATTGTGATGCCAAAGTCTCTGTAGGTATATAAAAAGATAGGAGGTCCCCAAACTGAACCACTTTCAGTAGAGACACTGGAAGTGCTCCTAGATAATTCAAGAAATTTCTTCTTTTGTATTTTACTCTTCTCTACCTTCTGGTTCATTATTTGGTACATAATAGGATTCTGAAATCAATAGTATGAGCAATGACCAAATGTGAGCAAGTATAGCAAGGACTAGGTTGAAACATTGTATTAAAACAAATATAAATGCAAAGACCACCCCCACCATGATGGTGTAACCAAACCACAAATTCATAGGAAACCACATACTCTAAACTATTAAGAATAATAGCTAATAGTTTTCAGTGCTTTTAATTTCCAAGGCTTTAACCCTATATAATTTAATCCTCATAAGTATCTAGGAGACAAATGCTATCATTTCCATTATACAAAAGGTGTATTATTCAGGTTTCTCCAGAGAAACAGAACCAGTAAGATAGACAGATAGAAGAAAAGATTTACTAGAGGAGATGGCTCACACCATTATGAAGGCTTAGGAGTCCCTCAGTCTGCCAACTGCAGGCTAGAGAGATGGGAAAGCCCGCAGTGTTCATCAGTCTGAGCCCTCAAAGTCAGAGAAGCAAGGGAGCCAACAGTGGAACCCCAGTCAAAGGCTGAAAGCCAGAGAACCAGGGGACCACTGGTGTCAGTCCTGGGTCCTGAAGACCCAAGAATCTGTAGCTCCCATGTCCAACAGAAGATGCACATCCCAGCTCAAGAAAGGACAGGGAATTCACCTGTCCTCTACCTTTGTGTTCTGTTCCAGCCCTCAACAGATTGGGAAATGGTCACCCACATTGGTGGGGATGGTCTTTGTTATTCACCTACTGATTCCAACACCTCTGCAAACACACCCAGAAATACTGTTTGACCAACTCTCTGGACATCAACTAGCCCAGTAAAAAGGACACATAAATTAACCATGACAGAAGGGAAAACTGAGATTCAGAGACATTAAGCGATTTGCTCAAAACTCCTAAGAAGGAGAATCAGGATTCAAACCCAGAGCTGCACAAGTCCAGAGTCACAGCTGTACCAAGTGAGATACAGAGATGTCTCAGGGAAATGAATAGCAATGTGATGGCCTTCACAGGAGAAGTGGCATCAGAATGACACAAAGGTCCTATTCATCTAGTGAATATGCCTAACCCTATGTTTTATTAGCATAAAACACTGTTGTTCAGTATGGCTGGCCTGCAAGGCCCATACATATAAATTCTTTTTTTTTTATTATTTATTCTTGATACAAAGAGAGACAGAGCACGAGAGGGGGAGGGGCAGAGAGAGAAGGAGACACAGAACCAGAAGCAGGCTCCAGGTTCTGAGCTAGCTGTAAGCACAGAGCCCGACACAGGGCTCAAACCCACGAATGTGAGATCTGACCTGAACTGAAGTCAGAGGCTTGACCGACTGAGCCACCCAGGCGCCCCACATATAAATTCTTGAAGATGCCAGAAGATGAACCAATATTTTAAATTTAGAAACATAAATCCAACCTCTGATCCAGCAATAAGCTACTCTATTTAATTCCAGTGGCAGCAATGGTAGAAGCACGAGTGAAAAGAAGACCTTTTTATTCATCCTCCTACTGCTCTGGGTCTCGCAGGGTAGAGAAGAGAGGACAATTGTCCTCGAGAGTATGGGAACCAGCCATATCAAGTTAATCACTTTTAGACCCTGGTGCAGATCAGAAAGCAAAAAGCTCCGAATTTCTCTGAGTTAGTAAAACACACATTTTTGTTTTACTTGGATGAACTAAAATTTTACATCAGAATCATTAACAATTTCTTGTTGGGATGCCCTTTGGTATCATTAGCACTAAAAGAACAGGCAATATTTCTCTGGGGGGGTGGGTATGAAGATGAGAGGTGCCATCTGAGGAATTCTCCTGGAAAGGTCCAGAATTGCAGGAGCCAAAGTACACTGAGAAATCCCCAAAGTTCTACTCAACAAAAGTAGCAAATATTTATTGAGTGTTGTTAGACTATGGGTTAGGCATTGCAGGTAAAATTTTGAATAACATTTGGTCTGTGCCCTTCATCTCAGAAACTCACAGAATATATGCAGAGAGGGGAAGTAAAGAAAAATTAGCTGCCATACAAAGTGAAAAGTACATAAAAAGAGGTACATGTAGAGTGTTTCCAGAACACAGGTAAGGGAAATCTTTGTTCTACCATGGAGAAGGGTACCATATAGACTGAGCCCTGAAAGATGAACAGGAGTTCACAATTCATCCTGTGCTTCATACAGAAAGCATTAGGTGTTGGGGATGCAACAGCCAACAGGATTCACCCAAAAGAGACCAGATAAAATGGAGATTGTCAGCCCATTACCCTTCAAAGAAGGCTGTAGGTCCATATTCAACGGAATTTAATTTTCTCCTTGCAGAGAAGTCATGAATCTCATTCTGGAACTCATCACAAAACCAAAGAGATGCCACAACAGCGAAAGGGTGGGGAGGAAAGAAACTAGGTCGTACTGGTCTTTTCAAAGCCCCCATAGCTCACAGACCCTCTGAAGCTTGCACGCAGGACAAACCTCCCATATTAAAACTAGATGTCATACTTCCATAAGATGTTCTAAGTCTTTTAAAGCCCTATGTATACAAATAATCCACTGCTACATCTGAGTTAATTACATCTCCAGGAAAACCAACAGAAAATGCACTTGGCTCTGTGGTAACAAAAACATAAAGCTCATATTACCATCTGGGCTATCACCCTGCTTTACTAGTTAGTGCAGGATAAACACAAATATCACCGTTAGGGTTCCAGGGATTAGTGGCCTATGTGTCAACATGAAAGCAGGAGAAAATGCTAAGAAGTCTACCACCCTGCTTCCAAAACAAATCTCAGCACACAGTGCAGCAAAACAAGAAATGACAGAGTATGCTTGCTAATAAAAGCAAGAGAAAACAATTTAATTTAAACACACTAAACATTTGCTTCACTTAAAGCTTAGAAAATGCCATTTCATTAAATCATAATTTCATTTCAGAAGATGACTGTCAGACCCAAACTATTTTATTACACTAGAAGATACAAACATATAAAGATAATATATTTTTAGATGAAGTAAATTAAATTATGTTTGATTTTTTTAAGAAAATTTTAATAATGAACTTATGAATCCCTAACCTAAATCAGAAAAACCTTGTACAAATTTGCTTCACATGACACCCAAAGACCCATGGTCTCACAACTGCCCCTCTATGACTTTGCCAGTTATATCTTATGGGAGCTGGGCCCACTGGTATGTGACAAAATCTCCCTAAAGAGAGGACCTGGTGGGTTGCCTAGATGGCTCAGTCAGTTAAGTGTCTGACTGAGGTCATAATCTCAAAGTTCATTAGTTTGAGCCACACATCAGGCTCGGGACTGATGGCTCAGAGCATAGAGCCTGCTTCAGATTCTGTGTCTGCCTTCTCTCTCTGCCCCTCCCCCACTCACACACACACTCAATCTCCCTCAAAAATAAACATACATTGAAAATTTTTAAAAAGAGAGAGAGGACTTGGTCTTGCACACAGTAATACTGCTTATACTCCAAGATCCTCGATAGCTTAGATGTGAGCTCAAACTGAATCTCTTTTGGCTTAAAGAAAGCAAACAATTGACAAAGGTTTTAATCAAAAAAGTCCCTGAATTTAAGGGAAGGCATTAAAGAATTAACTATAGGGACACCTGGGTGGCTCAGTCGGATGGGCACTCAACTTCGGCTCTGGTCATGATCTCACAGTTTACGAGTTCAAGCCCTATGTAGGGCTGTGTGCCAACAGCTCAGAGCCTGGAGCCAGCTTTGGATTCTGTGTCTTCCTCTCTCTCTCTCCTTGACCCTCCCTGGCTCATGTTCTGTCTCTGTCTGTCTCTCTCTCTGTCTCTCTGTCTCTCTCAAAAATAAACATTTAAAAATTTAAATAAAAATAATAGACAAATATAATTTCTTAAAACATTTAAAAGTTTTTGAAAATAATTCAAGTACTGAGCTTTCCCCAGGTTATATAAATAATTTTTGGTCATTACAGAAAAAGAAATGTAAATAAAAATGTAAAAATAATTCATACTCAATAAATCTGGGTAAAAACATTCCCAATATTGACATAATTTTCAAAAGAGGGATTTCATTTAACACCTCATTTGCAGCTCTTTTTATGTACACAAAATAATGCAACAAGTATTTGTTATACTGCATTATTACTAAACATTTTTTTAATCTTTATTATAATTTTTTTGGTTTTTTATTTATTTTTGAGAGACAGACAGCACAAGCAGAGGAGGATCAGATGAGCAGGGAGACAGAGAATCTGAAGCAGGCTCCAGGCTCCGAGCTGTCAGCACAGAGCCCGATGTGGGGCTTGAACCCATGAACCATGAGATCATAACCTGAGCTGAAGCTGGACGCTTAACCGACTGAGCCACCCAGGCGACCCTCAATCTTTATTTTAAATAACAGGTAGAACCTCCATGACATACTTATGCCTCGTCATATCCCAAAAGATAAAGTGCTAGGAATAAAATTTGCAGCTGTGCCTAGGTGGCTCAGTTGGTTAAAGTATCTGACTCTTGGGTTCAGCTCAGGTCAGGATCTCACAGTTCATGAGACTGAGTCCCACATTGGGCTCTGCAGTGACAATGCAGAGTGTGTTTGAGATTCTCTCTCTGACCCCCCCCCCCCACAGTACCCCACTGATCACACTTTCTCTGTCTCTGTCTCAAAATAAACACTTTTAAAAACTTGCAAATAAGAGGAAATGAAAATTCTTAAGACTTTAGATGAACATTGTCAAATTGCTATGCTTAAAAAGTAGTTCCCATCCACTTCCCAGACAGAAATTTGTGAGGATGTCCATTTTCCTGTTCGAGCTATCTTCATCTTCACCTTGATGTAATTTATGGATTTAAAAAAAAAAGCATCTAATGGTTTTAATTTGTATGTATTTAATTATCAGACAAGATTGACAATTTTTAATAGGCCATTCATATTTCTTTTATGGAATCCTTTCTTACAGGTTTTGTTTTGTCCCATTTAAAAAATTTACATGTTTATTTTTTTTCTTATTGATTTGGCAAAGTTCTTAATATATTAAGGATACAGTCAATCATATATACTGCCAATTTGTTACTTGTCCTTCAAACTGAAATGCACCAATCTCCTTTTTATCATTTTTCCTAGAAATTTCTTGAGTTTTTTAGGTCTCTGCTACCCAAACATTTTTAACAGAGAAATTACTGCCATAATATAGGCTGCAGATAGAAGCCAAATGCAGTTTTGAATCACATTTCCGCCAACTAGTTACTGTGTGATCTCAGAAGCAATTCAGAATTTCTGAGTTTCAATTTCCTTAATTGTGCTAGATCATTTCTAATACATTTTCTTGTTTTAAAATTCAGTGAGTCTAGGAACTAACAAATACTGAAATTTTCATTTGGTATACATTTATGTTTTAGAGGAACATTTACTTTAAACTTTGATTAAAAAATGAAATGGAATTTAACGGAGACAAGAGCTTGCTAAAGTAATTAATTTACTAAAAGAATAAACTTTCTGCTCAGCTAGAAAATACAGTTGGTCTCAAATGAATGCCCATTTGATAGGTAGGCCTCCCAGAATATTTTATTATCACAGGTTGTCAGAATTACCAAACGGTTCCCTGGAGCTTAATAAACTATCCTCACTTTTCGGAGGTTGACATTGGGACCAAGGGGAAGGTGACTAACAGTTCACCCCGGAGTCAGATGAAAAGTTGAATGTGGACACCAACCTCCTCGCCTCTGAAGAAAAATTCTTCTCCTACTCTACATCTTTAAACATCCTTGAAATTTAAATATATTTAATGTTTTACTTATTTTTGAGAGAGAGAGAGAGAAACAGCATGAGTAGGGGAGGGTCAGAGAGGGAGACACAGAATCTGAAGACAGGCTCCAGGCTCTAAGCTAGCTGTCAGCACAGAACCTGACGTGGGGCTTGAACCCACTAACTGTGAGATCATGACCTGAGCCGAAGCTGGACTCTCAACCAACTGAGCCACCCAGGCACCCCTAAGCATCCCTGAAATTTAATACAATTATTAGAAACATGTTCTGGAAAACTTATTAATGAAGAAGAGTCAAATAACTTTTAAAATGAAAAAAGAATAAAGAGAAAGGAAGGAAGAAAAATTTAAGCTGAAAACTTACATAGTTTGATACCTAAAATACAACATAAAACTATAAAAACTGAAATGGTAACATAAACATAAGTTAATTTTTTTCATATGATAAAAGACATTTTAAAATAGTAATATAATTATTTAGTAAATAGCTCTAATACATCTGATCAATTATTTGAGGAAGATATTATAATGTTAAACTTTTATCTCACAAAAAGAAAAGCATAAATGAGTAATTGTTTAAAATTAAACTGCAAAATAGCATAGCAATTAAAGTAATCCACACAAGCAAAGGAAGAAGCAATGATTGTAAGGACTGAAAAGATTAGATGTAAAAAAAAATACGTCAATCAAAGAACACCATAAACAACATTAAAAGGTAAATGACATACTTGGAAGATGGACACATTCTTATGCCATAAAAAAAAATACAGATGAATATATTAAAAATGAGCAAAGGGCATGAATTTGCAATTCATAAAGGAAAAATGCACATATGTACTATACATACAAAAAATATTTAATATGTTTCTAATCAGAATAATGTAAATTAAAACAACAATGAGGTGTCACTGGTTTAACCTATCAGTTTGAAAGATTCAAAAAGTATAATACCAGTGAAGATGACCTGACTAGGGTAAAAGTGCTTTCATCAACTCTAAGGTATGAACAAACTAAACTACTTTTGAGAACAATTTAGCAATATTTCATAAGAACCTTAGAGCAGTGGAACCTACTTTCTTTAGACATTCTTATGCTCTAAGAAAAAAATAGAGATTCACAAAAATGTGTATACAAAGTCACCATAACAGTTGAAAAAATACCAAATTTTAGAGAATTATAGAACACACAAGATACAATGCAACAAGCCACTAAAAACCATGTGTTTGGGGTGGCTTAGTCAGTTAAGCATCTGACTCTTGGTTTCAGCTCAGGTCATGATATCACAGTTCATGGTTCATGCCTGCTTGGGATTCTCTCTCTCCCTCTCTCTCTATTCATCCCCCCACTCATGCACACATGCACACTCGCTCACTCTCTCCCTCCCACTCTTGCTCTAAAAATAAATAAACATAAAAAAAAAAACTATGTTCTTGTGGAGAGTAGAGGTTCAAGATGGCAATAGGAAGACCCTGAACTCACACCCACCCATGGATACAACAAATTCACAGATACATATGAAAACATTTTCTTCTAAAAATACTTGAGAACTGGATGAACAGTGCCTCCACAACAAAAGACAACAAAAGACACAAGTAAAGTATGAGAAGAAGAGATTCAGTCTTGCCAGGGAACTCACTCCAGACACAGTGACCCACAATTGAAAAGAGAACCCCAAAATATAGAACTTTCTCTTGAGTGAAGGGATGGTAGCCCCCATCAGAAACACCAATATACTGGTTGGGCACCAGAAATAGGAGCCCCCAAAATGTCTGCTTTTAAAAATCAACAAGATTAAGTCCATGGTTCAGAACCAAAAAACTAGGGAATGAAGAACCTACTTTTGAAAGGTTTAAGGGCAGACTCCCTTACCCTGAGTTCCAAGGCAAAATCAATAGTTTGAAAAGTACCTAGAGCATAAGTGAGGGACTTACTTACCAATCATAAATTTGCTGCAACAGAAGAATTTGCAGGGACATTCTACAAGGAAGAAAGATTGGAGGGGCACCATTTATGCAATCTCATTCTAATTTATTGGTGAGGGAGCTGTTGGGCACCACAACTGCCTGCTAATTCTAGGGACTGTGCTTTGTGCTCTGCTCACAACACACAGATGTACAACAAAGCCCAATGAGCACCCAGTGCTCCGTGATGGCCACACAGCATCAGTGCCATAACCAGACTGGTTGAATAGCACAACATCAAGAAGAATAATATCCATATTATAGGAGTCCCAGAAAGAGATGAGGGGGAGAAAAAGGTGGAAATATATTGTAAGAAACAATGGCTGAAACTTCCCTAAACTGGGGAAGGAAACAAACATCCAGGACTAGGAAACCCAGAGATTTCCAAATAAGAACCCCCCAAAAAACTACACCAAGACAGTATAATTAAAATGGTAAAAGGTAAGGATACAGATCATCTTAAAAGGAGCTAGAGAAAAAGCAATTTATTACATACATGGGAAATTCCATAAAGTGATGAGCAGGTCTTTCAGTAGAAACTCTACAGGCCAGGGGTAGTAGCATGACATATTCAAAATGCTGAAAGAAAAAAAAATCCAACCAAGAATTTCATGTCCCACAAGGTTATCCTTGACAATAGAAGAAGAGATTGAGAGTTGTCCAGATAAATAAAATCTAGAAGTGTTTACCACTAAACTGTTTTTACAATAAATGGTAAAGACTTTCTCTAAACTGAAAAGAAGAATAATCTCACTGGAAAAAGAAAATACATAGCAAAAGTAGTGGATCAGTCTCTTATAAATCAAGTATACAGGTAGAAAAACAAAACTATAAAATTAAATTTATGATAATTAAGAAATGCATAAAATAAAAAGATATAAGATGTGTCATAAAAAATATAGAGGGAAGAGTGAAAATATTAAGCTTTAGGATGTGTTCAAATTTAATTACTGTCAACTTAGTAGAGACAGTTTTATACATAGGATGTTACATATAATCTTACAGTAAATACACACATGAAAATGAGAAAGAAATCTAATCATAACACTGAAAAAAAGTCATTAAACCACAAAGGAAGAAAAAAAGAGAATTTCAACAACAGAAAATAAGAACAAGATGGCAATATGTACTCCAATCAATAACAACATTAAATCTAAATGGACAAATATCACCAATTAAAAGACAAGCTGTCTATATAAAACAAAACAAGACCCATCTGTATGGTGCCTACATGATTCACTTAACAAGTGAAAACAGACTGAGCATAAAGGGACAGAAAAAAAATATCCCATGCAAATAGAAACAAAAAAAAGTTGGCGTAGCAATACTCATAACAGACAAAATAGACTTTTTTTAATGTTTTATTTATTTTTGAGACAGAGAGAGAAAGAGCATGAGCAGCAAGGGGCAGAGAGAGAGGGAGACACAGAATTGGAAGCAGGCTCCAGGCTCTGAGCTGTCAGCACAGAGCCCAACGCGGGGCTCAAACCCGTGAATGTGAGATCATGACCTGAGCCAAAGTTGGAGGTCTAACCGACTGAGCCCCCCAGGCACCCCAAAAAAATAGACATTAAAACAAATTACAATTAAAGACAAATGGTACTCCATAATGAAATAAAGGGATCAATCCAGGAAGAATATAAATCATTTATAAATACATATGCACCCAACATCACCAAAGTACATAAAGCAAATATTAGCATACCTAACAGGAAAAATTGAAAGCAATACAACAATAGTAGGAGATTTTAACACTCCGCTTATAGAAATGTACAGAATACCCAGACAGAAAAGTAAGGAAATATCACTTTTAAATACCACATTAAACAAGATGGATTTAATAAATATATACAGAACACTCCCTCTTAAAGCAGCAGAAAACATCTTCTCAAGTGAACATGAAACACTCGCAAGGACTGATTACAGCTGGGACAAAAACATGTCTCAATAAATTCAAGGTGACTGAAAGCCGGGCACCTGGGTGGCTCAGTCGTTCAAGTGTTCAACTTCGGCTCAGGTCATGATCTCACAGTTTGGGAGTTTGAGCCACATGTCAGGACTCTGTGCTCACAGCTCAGAGGCTGGAGCCTGCTTTGGATTCTGTATCTCCCTCTCTCTCTGACCCTCACTCATGTTCTCTCTTCCTCAAAAATAAATAAACATTAAAAAACTTAAAAAAAAGAAAAGACTGAAATCCTATCAATCATCTTCTCTGACCACAAGCAATGTAAAACTAGAAATCATTTATAATCAGAAATGAAAAAACATTTTTTAAAAAAGCATGAAAATTAAATAACATGCTATATAACCAATGGATCAACAAAGATATCAAAGGAGAAATACAGATACCTAGAGATGAATATGAATTTAAAAAAATAGAACGTATCAAAACTTTATAGGAAGTAGCAAAGCAATTCTGAGATGAACATTCATAGCAATACAGACCTAATTCAAGATAAAAAAATCCCAAATAAACAACCTAACTTTATACCTATTTCTACAGGAAAAGAAAAACAAAGTCCAAGTTAATAAAAAGAAGTAAATAATAAAAGTGAAGGTGAAAATAAAATACAGGCTAAAAATGGCAAGATCATGAAACTAAGAGTCAGCTCTTTGAAATAACAAACAAAATCAACAAACCTTTAGCTAGACTCACCAAGAAAAAAAGACAGAAGGCTGAAGCAAAAAAAAATCAGAAATGGAGAAATTACAACTGATACCACAGAAATACAATGGATTAATAGAGACAACCATGAACAATTGTATGCCAACAGATTGGATGACCTAAAACAAATGGACAAATTCCTAGAAACATACAATCTTCCAAGACTGAATCGGGAAGAAATAGAAAACCTCAACAGATCAATCACTAGTAAAGAATATTGATTAAGTAATCAAAAATCTCTGAACACAGTTCAGGTTCTGCCTGTCTAAGTGTTCCCTAAGAAATATATTTGTAAATATGACTGCTCCCTCTCAGGCTGAAAAATAGTTCCTATGTGTTGTGAACTGAAGGTAAGTAAAGTGAGAATCACACAGGGTGAAAGGTCCTGGACCAATGGAAAGAGAGTTGGATCTAAGGAGATCACAGGCACATGCACAGTGCTCTCCGCACCCAGAAAACGGCACCTATGAGGAGGTAGGCATTTCCGTGGAAAATCTAGAGCCCTCATGATGGGCCAGGTAGCCGCACTCTGGGGATCTGTGTGTCTCTGTAAGTATAGAAGGCAGGCAGCACCTGAAGGAAATGAACAAAATCTTCCAGGAAATGTAAGTCACGTAGGAACTGCCTAGGTTTCTCATGCATGTGGTTACCATCTTTCAAGTGCTTTACTGTGGAAAATGAAAACAAGTAGCCCTACTTTTTAACCATTGTTAAAATATATCATAGCGTAAAAGCATTTCTCCAGTTTTATCTATTTCTCCCCTTACTACTGTAAAGAAACAGGAAGAAATATAATATACATGCAGGGATTCCATATCCTTAAGTAGGTAAGATTTAGATGATGTCCTTGGACTCTTTTCTGGGAAATCAGTGTTTTGTGGGTTCTGGGTGCTCCCCTGCATTGGGGTCTGGCTTCTATATCAGAGTAGTTCCAGAGTAAGCAGTGACCTGCCCAATGGAAGTGCCAATGGAGGCTTTAGGCAGAAACTGAGCTAAATGAGTCTTCAATTGGGCTGGAGTTGTACTGAACTGAACTTTAAAAACTAGAAATTTATGTTCAAGTATAAAAATAAGCCTTTATTTTTGCCCTCCTACATTTTGTGGGCTGACATCACTCCAAAACAGCAAAAGCAGTTACAATTCAGTGTGAATTAATAGAAGCAGGGCAATTCTTTTCTGCCTGAACCTGCAGATAGGCAGATGACTTCAAAGCTGAATTCTTCCTAACATTTAAAGATTGAATACTGATCCTTCCCAAATCCCTCTTAAAAATGGAAAGAGGAGGAAACACTTGCAAACACATTTTACAAGGCCATCATTACACTGACACCAAAACTAGATAAGGAGACCACTGAAAGAGAGAGAGAGAGAAGGAAACAATTACAGCCAATACCCCTGATGAACACAGAGGCAAACACACCCCAACAATTAGAAAACCCAATTGAACAATACAGTAAAAAGGACTGTACATCACAAACAAGTGGGATTTATTATAAAGATGCAAGGATGGTTCAACCCCTGCAAATCAAGTGACACTTCACATTAATAAAATGAAGGATAATATTCATATGATCATCTCAATATATGTAGAAAAAGTCTATGATAAATTCAACATCCATTTATAAAACCTCCCAACAAATTGGGTATTAGAAGGAACATACCTAAAAACCTATTAAAGGCCATATATGATAAACCCACAGCTAATACCACACTCAACAGTGAAATTCTGAAAGTCTTCCCTCTAAGATCAGGAACAAGACATGGATTCCCACCCTTGCCACTTTTTTTTTTAATGTTTATTTATTTTTGAAAGACAGAGAGACAGAGCATGAGCAGGGGAGGGTCAAAAAGAAAAGGAGACACAGAATCTGAAGCAGGCTCCAGGCTCTGAACTGTTAGCACAGTGGTCCATAATAGCCAAAGCAATCTTGATAAAGAAAAACAAAGTTGGAAATGTCATGTTCCCTGATTTCAAAGTATACTACTAAGCTCTAGTAAGTAAAATGGTATGGTAGTGGCACAAAAACAGACACATGGATCGATAAAATAAAAAGCCTCCAAATAAATTCACACATATATGTACAATTGATTTAGGACAAAGAAAACAACAACATATAATGAAGAAAGGACACTCTCTTCAATAAATGGTTTTGGGGAAACTGGGCGGTCATAAGCAAACCAACAAAACTGGACTACTTTCTTACACCATACACAAAATTAGCTCAAAATGGATTAAAGACTTGAATTTAAGACCTGAAACCATAAAATTCCTAAAAGAAACATATGTGGTAAACTCCTTGACACTTTTTTGTGGATCAGACTCTAAAGTTAAGGGAAACAAAACAAATGGGACTACATTACACTAAAAATCTTCTAGACAACAAAGTAAACAATCATCAAAATGAAAAGCCAGCATACCAAATGGGAGAAGATACTTGCAAATCATATATGGAATAAGGAGCTAACATCCAAAAAATACCTAAAGAACTCATAAAAGCCCAGAGCAGCAACAAAATAAACAGCCTGATTAAAAAAAAAAAAAAACACTATAAGTTAACCAACTTGAATTTAAATTTTTAAAAAAATTAAAAATAGGCAGAGATCTGACTAAACATTTTTCCAAAGAAGGCACAGATTGACAGCAGCCACATGAAAGATGTTCTGTACCACTAATTGTTAGGGAAATACAAATCAAAACCATCTGTTAGAATGGCTGTCATCAAAAAAGAGAAAGTGGTGCCTGGGTGACCCAGTTGGTTAAGTGTCTGACTCGATTTCAGCTCAGGGCATGATCTCACAGTTCGAGGGATTTAGCCCCAAGTTTGGCTCTGTGCTGACAGTGAGCAACCTGCTTGGGATTTTGTCTCTGTCTGTCTGTCTGTCTGTCTGTCTGTCTCTCTCTCTCTCTCTCTCTCTCTCTCTCTCTCCCCACCCCCCGCTTGTGTGCCTGTGCACTCTTTCTCTTCTCTCTCAATATAAATAAACATTAAAAATGTTTTAAATATAGAAATAACAAAAGTTGAAGAGGATATGCAGAAAAGGTAACCCTCATACACCATTAGTGGATTTGTAAATTGGAGCAACCACTGGAGAAGGGAGTATGAAGATTCTTCAAAAATTTAGGAATAGAATTACCATATGATCCAGCTATCCCACTAGTGGGTATTTATCCAATTATGAAGACCCTAATTCATAAGGTACCTGCACCTCTATGTTCATTGTAGCATTATTTATAATATCAAGAAGTGGAAGCAATCTAAATGTCCATTGATGGATGAATGGATAAAGATGTGACATAACAGAATACAATTCAGCCACTAAGATCCTATGGTTTGTAACAACACAGATAGATTTTGAGGGTATTAGACTAAGTGAAGCAAGTCAGAAAGATAAATACTGTATGATAATTTGACTTATACCTGGAATCTAAAAACAAACAACCAAAACTAAACCTCATAGATACAAAGAATGGATTGATAGTTTCCAGAATAGAAAGGGTTGGAGGGGAAGGAGGGGTGAAAGCAGTCAATTGTAGAATGATGTATGGTAACTAGACTTTTGGCAGTGATCACTTTGTAGTATATACAGGTATTGAATTATAATGTTGTATACCTGAACCATGATAAAATTATGGTCTTGAATATTTAAGGTTTATATTGAAAAGCATTTTACCACAAAGTAAGTACAATATGGTACTACCTTTATAAAAAAGGGACTATTCACATTGGAAAAAGAGATACAGAAAGAAATAGGCAGAAATTGGAAGAGTCCATATCACAAGGTTAACTGTGGTTTATCTCTAGGTGAAATAATTACAGATGGTTTTATTTGCTCTTTCTAGATTTTCTATATTTCAGTTTCTCTGCACTAAAAATGTACTACTTTTGAAATCTGGGAAAGCAATCATATTTTGAAAGATGCAAAGAAAGAACCTACACAACAGTTAATGGGAAAAAATATCAAGTTTTCTGTTGATGTTATTCCTATTGTTTAGATTCCATATAAACAGAAATTGATTTTGACAGAGAATCTGGTTTATCAGAGAAACACATTCACTAATGTAAGGCACCCTACAACCTGAGGAAGACCTATTGTAAGCATGGACACATATACAAAGAAAAGCAATTTTGCCAAACAATTATGTTTTAGGTAAAGCTTCCCCGGGCCTGCCAATTTCTCCAACTGCCTCTGCTTTTGACTGATGGAGACTGTGGCAGGAAACAGCTGAGAGCACAGCTGATGGATTCCTTCCGTAACTGCAGAACTCCAGGTAGTTGATTCTGTATTTCCACTACTTATAAACTAACATGACAGTGTCTAGTACTGAGTGGACTCCTCTGAGCTCCCCGGGGAGAACACCTGTCTGGAACTCACAGTCTCTAAGCAGTAAGCGTGCACGTCCCTTCAGAATGAGTCACACTAACACAGACTACCCAGCTGTAAATGATCAGTGGCTGCTGCTTCATCTCACTTGTCACTTGGGATGGGTGGGAGCCTTCCTGAATATGGGCTGGAGACAGCTAGCATTCAGCTCCAGCAACGTGGTTCCAACATGCACCACAGAATGCCTGTGTTCTCCCTGCAAGCCCTCTGATGTCGCTGCCCGAATAAGCCTCAGAGATTCAACTCCCTCCCCGATCTCCAATCTCCCACTGATTTGGCCCTGCCTACCTTTCCAACTTCATCTTCTATCTCTACCTCCCACCCCTTAGACTTACCTACCCACACTGGACTCCTTTCTTCTTCAAACAGGCTAGGCTTGTACCTCCCCTAGGGCCTTCACATCCGCTATCCCACCAGCAGCGGCATACTCTACCAGATACTTTTACATAGGGGCTTCTCCTGGTCTCACCTCCCTCTTCAGTAGCCAAACTAAATGAATCAACGCTCCTACCCCCTCACTCTTCAGAGTCCAAAGTATAACCCACTTTCATTATCTTCATAGCACTCCTAGAGATTCCCTTGTTCACTCTATCTCCATGCCTGGAACTGTAGCTGGCATATCAAAGACCACTCAATAAATATTTGTGGATTGATTTACTAAATTAGTAAGTTGTTGGCTATGCCTCCCAGATATATGCCGCATGTTACCATTCTCAGCCTCTCCACTGCTACCCTTGTGGTCCAAAATGCCACCAAGTCCTCCTGGATTTTTTCAATACCCTCCTAAGTAAATCTACCTGCTCCCACCCTTATTGCCCTGGTACCACATCCCCACGCTGAAAAGTCTGTTCTCAGCAGAGCAGCCACAGGGATCCTGTATAAATGTTAGATAATGTGACTCTTTGGCTCACACCCCTCAGGGGTCCCAAATTCACCCAGAGCTAAAGCAAAAATCCTTACCATGATGCACAAGGCTCTGGAGATCTCACTCACCGTGACCTCCCCGCCTCACCTACTCCTCCCCCTCTCACCACCTTCCAGCCACACTGGCCTCCTAGCTGCTCCTTGCTCAGGCCAAGAACATTCTGGCTATGGGGCATTTCCACTGGCTGTTTCCAAGCCTACAACTTCCCCCAAATACCTACATGGCTCACTGAAGGACCTTTTTCAAGTCTCATCAACTGCCATTCTCCTGAGGGAGGCCACCCTTCCCACAGCCAGCAATGCCCATCTGCCTGACTCAGCTTCATTCTTCTCCCTAATATGTACCACCTTATAATTTACTATGTTTATTTTTTATTTCTAATTGCTGGGATGTAGACTCTCCAGAGGTAGACATTTTTTGCCAGTTTTGTTCATCTCCCTCCCCAACACTCTCAAACAATGCCTGATGCAGTGTAGGCTGTCAATAAATATCTGGTGAACGAATGAAAGAAACACAAGAAGGAATAAAATAGGTACTTACGTTCAGCACCATTTGTGCCAAATGTGGTGACAATCACTTCTTTATCCCCCTACCATTCCTGGCCTGGATTTTTTAAGTGAAAAAAGGTCATGTCGCATAGAAGGAAGCCCAAAGTTAAACCAATGCTAATAAAAAGCAACCACTGGATTTTGTTGGGTGCAGAGACCAGAAACTAAAAGGTGTTCCTTTATGAGGCTCCTGTCCCAGAGATCCCTTTGCATTAATGGCTTAAATCACAAGATATTTAACAATCTTGACGAACCAGTAGAGTAGCGAGGAGCTGTAAGAAGTAAACCCCAAGGCCCCAAATTGAAAGAGGTACGGGCACGTGGCTGTCTGGAATAGATCTTAGAATCATAGAATGTCAAAGTCAGATGGAATCTTCATTGCCCCAGTGTCTAATCCTCTCACTTTACAGAGGAGAAAACCAAGTCTCAGAGAGGTTGGGTGACTCTGATGTCACCCTGGTATTTCAGACTCCTAGTCAGATAAGAGGACAAACATTAAAGCAGAAAACTTTTTAAAAATCATTTATCTCAGAACGAGACTTTTGCTGACCCTACCCTAAGCCTTGAAGACTGATCCAGGATGTAGGTCTGCATATTTATGTGTCACAGCAGATTTAGAAATAATTCCTCTTGTCTGAGTCAGATAACACTGCATATTTTAATTCTGCCAGTTGCTTCAGAGCCTGTGCTCTCTCACAGACATGTGACATCTTATTAAATCAACTGTAAGGAGGGGAAAAAAAGCCAATCTAAAATAGACTGTCTCAAAAATTGCATTTATATAATTTATGAGTTTTAAGTAATCTCTATTCAGATTGTCACTTCCAAGAATCTGATTAAAATTATTAGTTTACAGAAGAAAGACTGAATCCAGCTTTAAGGAAAAAAGAAATCCTTGCATGTTTTACTTTTGATTTTGCCATCCTCCCCTTGATATTGTGATGCTGAATAAAACCATACATATCATCACATGTGATGAAGGGGGAGCCAAGTTAATAATACCACCGACAAAGGCAGACAATTATATCTTTATTCATAGGCTCTGAAAGCACTTAAAATGCAGCATAGCCATTCCCAATAACTGACATCTACATCTGTGTTTGCTTGGGGCATCAGTTGTCAAACTAATATTTCAGCAATATATATTTTTTCAATGTAACTTTTTAAATTTTTAAATGCTTATTTATGTTTGAGAGAGACAGAGCACGAGTCGGGTAGGAGTGGGGGGGGGGTGTGCAGGGACAGAATCTGAAGCAGGTTCCAGGCTCCAAGCAGTCAGCACAGAGCCCCATATGGGGCTTGAACTCATGAGCCATGAGATCATGACCCGAGCCAAAGTTGGATGTTCAACTGACTGAGCCACCCAGGCGCCCCTCAATGTAAATTTTAAGGCATGAATTCAGACCTGCAATGGGGAACTGCCATGGATTACTGACAGTATCAGTCTTCTAAAGATTTAGTTTGTATGCAGCAACAAAAAGTTGAGATCTTGTTGTTGATGGACCTGTATGCTCTGAGATCCCTGGAGCTTGGGAGACAGCTTACAGCCACATCTGTGAGTGGACATGCAACCTTAAATGGTTTTCCCTTTCCCTCCTTGGCTTAGCAGAAAAACATCTAGGAGGCATTGTATGTAAAAGTATGTCCTAAAAATGCAGCTCAACAAGCTTAAATACAGTTAACTTTAGTGTGGAAGGAGGAAGTATGAAGGAACTAGGGACAAGATGAGGATCTTAGAAGAGGATCTATAATGTGGCTGTGGGTGACCCACAGCACACAACTTCAGAGGGCACCATCCACACTATCTTCCATGTGAATAATGTTCCCAGGAGTCATGCAGTGACCCTCTCCTGGATGATCTCTCTTCCTCCTTCCCTATTTTCTATCTCTTCCCATTATCAAGATACTGGCATTTTTAACCAGTGTGATCATGCCCAAGGGACATGCTCTTTACTATAAAACAACAAGTGCTTGGTAGCCTGAATGGCTCAGTAAGTTAAACGTCCAACTCTTGATTATGGCTCAGGTCATGCTCTTGTGGTACTTGAGATCGAGCCCCATGTTGAGCTCTATGTTAACAGCATGGAGCTTGCTTAACATTCTCTCTCCCCCTCTCTATCGCTCTCAAGATAAATAAGTGAACATTTAAAAAAGTGCTGTCATCCATCAGTAATCCCTTTCACTCACTCATGTCCTTCATTCACTCATCCACTCCATATTCACTGACAGCCTACATTTTGCTAGGCAGAAAAATCAGAAATCAAGTTGAGTTAGCATCTACATAAAGACAAAGAAACCACATCTAACTAATGTGCTAAACCATCTCAGTCACCAAAGAATATGAAGATGGACCACCAGGTTTCCTGTTCAACTAAGAAAGAAAATAATGAAGGGGACTCAGAATCATAAGAAGTCTGTTCCCTCCTCTAAAGATGGTACCTACCAATGGTAAATCACTGGGGAAAAAATGCCTTGAATGATTCGCCTCATTACAGACACACCTTTGGGTAGTCCATACCACACTAACTCTGTCTTAGCCATGTGGCTTGCTTTGGCTAATGGGACTATTGCAACCATTACAAAGACAGAGACATAAAGCGTGCTTATGTGTTGGGACTTGCCCTCTCTTACTGTTCTTGGGAACTCTGAAAACACCACTACGTGACCAAGCCCAAGCTAGCATACAACAGGATGGTATATACACAGCTATTTCACCCCACTGCCCTGCCCGACATTAAAACAACTTTTAATCATGTGAGAGGGGCCTTCCTAGACCACCCAGCTCTGGCTGACCTAAAGAAACCAAAGCAATTACAGATTTCTCTTATATGATAATACATATTAGGGTGGCTTGTTATTTGGCAAAAGTTACTGAGTCAGTATGTCACTTTAAGGCAGCAGAAACTCGAAAGATACACCCTATGACAGAAGCCCTGGTTAGCAAATAAAGGGTTTATGTGAAAACCTAGACATTTCCATCAAATGCTATCTAGCTCAGATCCTGAGGGCAATTTGCTTTATGTTCCTTGAATTATGAACATTATAAGTGGTTAGAATTTCTGGAATCATCTTGAAGCTAAATAAACTAACGTTGTCGTAAGTGATGTAATTCTGGAGGCAAAGATAAAATTTGAAAACAATTATGGCAGAAATGGCTGGTTAGGAGAAGTTTTAGAGGGAAAAAAAAATCAAATGTTGAAAAGGGACTACATTGCACAGGTCTCTTCTCAAGACTGAGGCTCTTATTCCCTTAGAGTCTAAGAGTGTTGGCAGCTGATAGCTCTTAGCTGATTCTTTCTTGAGGCATTTCCCTCAGCTGAGAACTGCCTTGCCCAAAGTCATGTCCCCTTTTTTGACTTGCCAAAGGTGCCACCCAATGACATCTCTACTGAACTGATGCAAATCCATTTCTTTATTTTTTTAATGTTTTGCTTTTGAGAGAGAGAGAGAGACAGAGACAGAGACACAGAGAGAGAGAGAGAGAGAGAGAGAGAGAGAGAGAGAGAGAAGTGGGGGGAGGAAGGAGACATAATCTGAAGCAGGCTCCAGGCTCCAAGCTGTCAGCACAGAGCCCACCATAGGCTCAGTCCCATGTACTGTGATATCATGACCTGAGCTGAAGTCACATGTTTAACCAACTGAGCCACCCAGGCACCCCAATCCTTTTAATTTCAATGCAGGATAACCGACAAGCGCCCCCCAGCTCCAGAACTTTCCATATGATTGGCTGTGGCTTTTATTATGACTGCATGGCATTCCAACTTCTTCCTTTTTCCAGTCCCGCTTCCTTCATTTCCTCACATGTATGTACCCTGAGAGCACTGCCCAATAAAAATCACTGCATGCTCTTCTCCAAGTCACAGTGTGCTTTCTGGAGAACTGGAGCTCTCAGAAGCACAGGCTTCCCAGATGGAAATAAGAGCAACAACCACGGAATTAAGCCATCACACACATAACGGGATAATGCCAACAGAGGAAAATGATAAGAAGTCATCAGACGCATGATCACTGCGTATGCAGAAAGAGGAAAAGAGGGAAGCATTCCAAGGGAAAAAAAGTCACTTGTAAACCAGCTGTGAACATCCTTGTGACTGTGTCCTACATTTTTTACAGTCCTGAGAATGCAAGAATCATGTTTGTTCACAGCATCAAAAAGATCAACGCTATGTCATGGGAGCCAGAAAATCAAAAGGAACCAAGTAGGTGAAAAACTTCTCTGGTAGAAGAGAGAAGAAGATGCTCATGTTATATAAGAGGCAGAAAGATGTCAAAAGATTGAATGAGGCAAAGACACATATCTTCACAGTTAGGAATACAAATGAGAATCTAACAAAAGACTTCTTGAAGGCATAAAAATTATAAGGAATACTTTGTTTTTAATGACTATGAAAATTTTGAAGACAGACGGTTTTCTAGGCAACATATGACCACACATTGATTCTGAAGTATAAAACTTGACTAAGTCAAAAAGCATGTAAGAAGAGATTTCCAGTCATTATTTTCAAAAATATTTTAGGACCTACTTTCACCAGTAAGTTGTTTCAAACTTTAAAGCTGCCAATAGTCCCTAGGCTATGTATCGTCCCAAGTTAAAGGAAAACAAACTGATGTTCCCGGATGAGCTCTAAGCAGCCATCTCTAGGGCTGATGAAACAGTAAGCAATAGAAAAATAGTAGCTGAGTGATGCAGAGCAAGACTTGCAGGGCAGAGACAGACCCTTCAATGTGGATGTGAGTTCTCCTTCACCCTAAGAATGTAAAGGCACTCCTCAGCTCTGAGCTTCTCTGACTTGGAAAATTCAGCTTCTGCATGGGTTGTGCTGATTGCCCCAGTTTGGGCACAATTCCCTGGAAAACAAGAAAGGTATGAGGGCACATATCCACTCACCTGATTCCTCAGCTGTTGCCTTTGGGTGACACATTAGCTGGTTTAGTAGACAAACCAAGTATAACAACCTTGAAATGAGTGTTAGCTATCCTTCTTGAGCCTGAACCAGCCCTCAGAAGCTTGGCTAAACTCTCTTCCTAATCCTTTTCTTTTTTTTTACTTTTTTGCTACCAAATCTTGATACCAAAACCTAAAGTAACAACACAAAACAAGAAGTAAAACAGCTTTAGATAAAAGCCAATTTTATTTAAGTATAAAGCTGTGAGATACTAGGAAAAAGTATTTTAGAGATTTAGGAATTATAGAAATTTAAAACCCTAAATGTTAAATTATAGGCCACTATTAAAAGGTGCTCATTCAGTAATGCAAGAATAACTTAAGATTAAAAAACCAATTATATCTTATAGGACATCATGAGTTCATCTATTAATAATCAGTAGGATGAGTTAATACCTAAAATGAATATGATAAAATTTGACAAAGATGATAGTAAAACACTAGGGGAATTGTCATTAATATCACAAACACATGGATGCACTCCAACTTCAGTTCAGGTTATGGATGATCTCATGGTTCATGAGTTTGAGCCCTGCATCAGGCTCCCTGCTGTCAACACAGAATCTGCTTCAGATCCTCTGTCTCCTAACTCTGCCCCTTCCCTGCTTTCATGCTCTCGCTTTCTCAAAAATAAACATTAATTTTTTTCTAAATCACAAACACATGAACAGTAACCAGGACACCTACTCCCATTTAAACATTAGTTACCATCAGCAAGTTCTGATAGGAAGCCATAGAGAGAGCAACTGAAATTGAAAAAAAGTGTAATTGATAACTTTTTGCATAAAATATATGGGTTGTTTGTTCGTTTTACCTACTTTTCTCCAAAGCAACATTTCTCATATTTGATTTTGTAGAACCCTCAAGATTCATGGGTCCACAGGGATCCCTGAATAGTCAGCAGTGATTTTATATTTTTATTTCTCTGATAACTTGAAAGATGATTTTTTTAAATATCTAGAATAAATGAATGGGCAAAACTGGATTTGGCCTGCAGGTCAAAGATGATCATAACTGTGAATGGCCTCATGGTCACAACTATCCCCAAGTATTACTGTTTAAATTGTTGAGTTCTGATAAGAACAAAGGGGAGGCTAACTTTTGTATTTTCATCAAGTGATGCCATAAATGGATGCTTTGCCGTGATGGGGAAAAAAAAAATCGAGGGAGAGAACAGCTTTCCCAAGGTGGATGATACTTGATGTTGAACCCAGTGAGCCTGGGCCGAAGTCATCCATCCACAATCACATAATAAGCAATGGTTTGAATTCAGCAAAAATGTTATTAATCACACATAATGAATGCTGGTAATTTGATGTTTACAGTTTCATGGTATATAATTAAGATCTATGATGATAAGCATATTCCAAGTTTTCATATTTTATGAAATTATTTTATCCTAATTATCTTTGAAATTCATTTAAGTGATCACATGCTGTTCAAAATACTTGTCCCTTTAAAACCTGGTCTCTGTACTTTTCAGAGATTTAGAAACATTGCCTTGGAGAATCAATTAAAATGCCATTAACACTAATGGAAGAATTCAATAATAAAGAGATACAAAGTAAATACACAAAGAAATCAATAGCTTCCTTAAACACCAGCAATAAAAAGGTAAGACATACAACGGAAAAAGATAATCACCATAATAGCACAACATATGATAACCAGGAATAACATTAAAGAAACATTCAGGAAAGACATATGTTAGAAGGAAAAAACCCCATAAAACTTTACCTAGAGACTCAAAAAAGTACTTGAATAAATGGAAAGGCATTTGTGATAAAAGAAGTAATATTTAAAAGGCAATTATTCTGAAATTTAATTATACATTTAATTCAATTTCCATTAAAGTCCATACAAGATTATTACTAAAATATGACCATGTTGGTCTGGAGGAATAAAATGGTAAGAAGAGTGAATAAAGTGTAGCAAAGTGTAAGAAATGAGGATGTGGCCTGAAAACAAAGTTCCAAAATAAAGTTAATTGAACAAGTATCTTTCTAGCACAACTTCCTAGAGTCTCCTACATACAAATATGAACTACAGCTGAGGAAGAGGATGAATAGAAAAGTATGTGGCATTTACCAAGTATATTTGCACAGGAAACCCCTCCTTACAAAGGAACCATTGTACATATCTCCAATACACCACAGAACACAGTGTGAGAAAAGCTAAAAATATTCCAACACATGAATGTCTCTTGGACTCTATTTCTGGACCTCAAAGCACTTTTGCCTCAGTCTGCTTCAGCCTTTCACACTTACATCTCATCATCATCAGAAATCATACTACCTCCAACCATCACATTTCATACATACAAACTACAATCTCTTACACTTGGGGCTCACTTGCAGTGCTTCACCTCAACCACATTTTTTCCACATCATGGAGGCTGTCAATCCACTAATCTACTCTGCACTTTCCCTATGTTCATGAGCTTTCTCCCCTGTCTTCACTTGCTCTGTATAGCTTAGATTCCTCATCTTTCTTTAAAATCGTTCCCTTGACCTCAACACCTGTAGCATCTCTTCCTCTCCATAGTTGTCCAGACAAACCCTAAACTTTGTTGAATACAACTCCCCACATTTCTCTGCTTTCCAACAATTTGAAGTTTTAGAAAAAACAAACTTCCACAACCTGCTTTATGAAATGACAAAACAACACTCTACACATTCCTTTCAACCTTTCTTCCCCATCTCTGAGAAGACTAGTCAAATCTTCTCTGTTATCTCCAGATTCCAACTATTTATGTGTTCCAGCTGTCATCTGATGTCCCCATGCACAGTCCATACAGAACACAAACTGCCTAATACAGAAACACTCATTTTTTGGGATGCCTGGGTTGGCTCAGTTGGTTAAGTGGCCAACTTCGGCTCAGGTCATGAACCCACAGTTCATCACTTCAAGCCCTGCGTTGGGCTCTGAGCTATCAACCTGAAGCCTGATTTGGATTCTGTGCCCCCCTCTCTCTCTGCTCCTCCCCATTCACATGCTCTGTCTCTCAAAAACTGGTAACTATTTTTTTTAAAAAACACTTTTTTGAACCACTAAATCAACACTCCTATTCACACCCATCTTGAACTTTTTAAAAGAAATGTCCATCTCCCAATCAATGGGCATTTTCCCTACTTCTCCTCTCCATGTCATACCACTTACCCCCTAAACGACACCCTCTGACGTCAAATTTCTCTTCTGTTGCATCTTTTCTATCCATATTTGTAACATACTCTAATGCCTTTCCTCTTAAGATATGAATATATGTACATATATATGTACATATATATATATGTATAAAGCAAACAATACAAAAACAAACATCAACTTGTTCCCCAATCTGTCCTCTGCTACCAGCTCATTTTTACATTACTCTTTACCATTTCTCAGAAGAGTTGTCTACATGTTCTTTTTCTGCATTTCTATCCTAAACTCAGCCCTCAACCTATGGCAGCCTTCTGCCTCCACCACTCCTACAGGAAGTGCTCTTGTGTCAAAACCATCAACAACTAGGGTGCCTGGGTGGCTCAGGTTATGATCTCACAGCACATGTCTGTGCTGACAGCTCAGAGCCTAGAGCCTACCTCAGATTTTGCATCTCCCTCCCTCTGCCTCTGCCTCTCTTCCCTCCCTCTCCCTCTCTCTCTCCCTCTCTCTCTCTCTCTCTCTCTCTCTCTCTCTCTCTCTCTCTCTCTCAGAAGTAAACAAACATTAAAAAATATTTTTTAAAAAACCATCACCAACCAACCACTTGGCCAATCTAATAGAAATCTTTCTGATCTCCTAATGTTTCTCAGCAACATATGACAGACCTCTTTAAGATTCTGCCCTATGTTCCCACCTTCTCAGTGAAGGCACCTATCTCACTGAGCACAATTTATCAGTCTCCATTGCTGTCTCCTCAATCTCCATCCGAAGTCTAAACTTTCAGAATCCTCAGGATTTGGACTGAGCCCATATTGTCCTCTCTTGATAATCTCAACCATTTTTATGTTTTCAAGTATCACTTATATCCTAATAACTCAACAAATTTAGTCTCCAGTACAGACTCCTTTGAACTTTAGCCATCCATATTGAACCTCTTACTATTCATTTCACAGATATCACAAATAGAACACATCCCAAATAAAGTTAATTTTCCCCTCTCAGAGTGATACTATCATCCACACAATTACTAATCCATAAACTCCGTGGTCATCCTTGATTCCTCCTTTTCTTTTACTCCACTCTATTGAACCTATCTGCAAGTATTATCTATTTAACTATATCTCAAATCCACCCACTTTTCTCCATCTTCACTGCTAATATCCAATCACCATCTTCTCCCGGTGGAGAGGTTTCTCTGGAGCCCTTGCTTCCATGGTGACCTCCTCCAATTCATTCTTCAAAAAGTAGTCCTTGGTCTATAAAATCCCAATCACATGTTCTGCCTCTGCTTACAATCTTTTAATAGTAAATCCTTACACTTAGAAAAAAGTTAAAATCCCTTACAATCGTCCCCAGACCTTTCAAAATATGGTCTCTGCCAATCTCAACTTCATGATGTGACTCTTTCCCCTTTTTCTCTAAACAAAAGCCACACTCCCTATAACACACCACGATCTTCCCCCCCAAAAAAAGCCCTTGACTTCAAGAATTATTAAAATCTATAGCCATTTTATTTTCTCATTTGTTATCCATCCTCCACACCAGAATATAACTTTAACATATTCAGGGCCAGACTATGTCAATCTCCTTATTGTCATAGCTGCTGTAAAGAACACAGGTGCTCAACCATCATAGATTCACAGTATTTTTTAAGTTAGCAAATGAAAACAAGTTCTCTTCTTGCCCACTCACTCTTTTCACCCCAAACAGGGTATCATCCATCTTCACTTGTTTTGAAAAGTTACTTTTTTTCATAGCCACGCCCCCTTTCCACCATGGTGAGTTATTACTGGTACCATAAGCTACTCTCCGTATGCTTATGACAATTTCAAAGGCCGCTTCAATGCACTGGTCTGCAATTACTGTTCATTCTAGATCTTCAGTTTACCAAAAGACATGTGGATCCACTAAAAATAAAAAATGGATAGGCATTTCCATGAAATGAAATCTCACAAACCATGTTCTGCATCATGTAGCTACTGCCACAATGATACATCGAATATTGAAAATTTCAGTCTCCGATGGTGCTGGAACACATGAGTTGGAATTTGTGTCACGAACAGTTCCCTGACCTCCCATTCACCTCTCATCAGACGTTTTCAAACATCATCACCTGAAAGTCCCCAGGCCAGCATGGCAAAGGACTGGCTCTCAACAACGAGATGAAAAGAAAAGCAGGTGCAGTGAGGAAGCAGCTATTGGCAGAGCAGGTTTCCATTTCAGACACCTGATGCTCAGAGTTCTTGTGCATGTGTCCAGGTTAAGATTTTTCCAGAGACTATAGACTGTTTAGAGTGGACCTCTTTTTACTATCTCAGTGGATACTGCTCCATGGTATTTCTAAGCTCAATAATACCTGTGAATACTTATTTTTCTAGCCCCTGTCCCCATTGCCCCTGAGACCCTGTCTTTCCTATGGGATCCTGAGCAGAGCAGTATGGCCTGGTGTCCTGGAAAAGGGTCCATGGAATGTTGGGCATATAAACATGTTTTCAGGAGTCTATGAGTCACATTCAATATATTTCAACAATAAGAGTAACATTTTCATGTAAGTATATTTGGAATTATCTGGATGTATGCCTCATAATTGAGTACTTCCATGTGATTTTTGTGCACATTTTCTGTTTATTTTCAATGAACTGTGCTGGGAGGTTTTAAGTACTATTAACAAGTGACTAAGAAGTGGACTAGACTGAGAAAGAATGTATTTAAGCCAAATGATATTTACAGAATGCTCTTCAAAACAGTGGTTCAAATACAGAAAGTGGAGACAAAGTCATTGTGCCATAGTTGATGGTGCACTCATGCCAAGTCCAAAGAACCTGTTCCTCAGAACCCATGATGCACACATACTGCATGAAAGGTTGATTTAATCTCAGCAAACACCATCCTTTGTCATGTTGAATCAGTGTAATTAATTTTAATTTTATTGACCTGTGGTTTTGTTTTTACAGAACTAGTAAGCTGATTTGCCTTCCTAGTTATACAAGAGCTATAATTATTAGGAATATATACCTAATTTGTGATGATACATATTTAAGAATTATTAGAACAAACATACAAATGAAGGCCTATTTTTTGGTTGGTTTTCTTTCCCCTTTTAAAAGTTTGTAAAGGCTTATCTAGTATAAAAAAGCATGTTCAGAATCAGTCCAGTCCAAGCTCAAACCCTAGCTCTACCAGCAATTTGCACTATAGTCTCTACAATTTACACATTCCCTTCAAACCATTTTTTCAGGTTGTAAGCCTATGAAAGCCAATAGGTGCTAACCACCCAGCCTACAGCTGGTGAGAAATAGCACCTGGTTCCTTTTAACTGACTCCCTGACTTGCTGCTATATAAGATCAACTTAAAAACTGAATTCTGTACCCATTGAGTGGTCACTTAATAATGTAATGAGATTATATTGGTGTTAATCCTTTTTATTTTTATAATACTTAACTATCTTAACTCATAAGAACTATGCAAAGTAAGACATTATGAGCCCAATTTTAAATTTTAAGGTAGTTAAGACACTTACTGGGAGCGATCCATCAATACATGATCAATGGCATGGTTTGGACTCAGCTCCTCCCAGTCAAGTGCCACTGTTCTCTTCACTACACAATGTCCAGATAACAATCAAGTCCTCTAAATTCTTTCTATAGGATATTACATTGGTTTGCTGATAGGTACAAGAAAAGGCCTGGTTTTTGATAAACAATGTACACCCTTATAAAACAACAGAAAGTTAAAAAAAAAGAATAGCTAGACAGCCATAACAGGAAACATTGGTTTTTAAAGCAAGGACACAGATTCCTGACCTTGAAATTTTCATTTTGTCCCTCTCTTCTTTAATCATTCCACTCACAACTGCATCCTTTTAGATTTTAAAGCCTATTATCAATTCATGCTGCAAAGAGGTTGTGTAATGGCTTTAGAAATTATATTAGGTCAGAGAACAATTTATTTTTTTTCTAATGACCCAAGATAATAGGAGTGATAAGTGATTTAAACTTTTGCCAAGAAAATATAGAGTTGAATTTCCACTGAAATTAGGAAACTCCTCATGCTCATCTTTTTATCCAATAATGGCTATGAGAGCCAAGGAAGTCAAAGATCAGCTGACGCTATTGACAGAGAAATCCCAGTGTCCAGGCAGGCATAAAAATTCCCTGTTTAGAGTATACCAGGTCCTTCTCTGTGCCCGTGTCATAAAGGGTCCAAGACTTCACTACCAACAAATTCATAGCTTCCAGGGAACAAAGATGAAAGACCATGAGCACAAGAACAGTATAAAGCTTAGAGGTTGACAGGACTATGACACATGATGCCACATTTACATGTGCTTGTTCAATATAATTTAATGCCTTCAAAATGTACACAAAGGTGGGTCAAAAGTGTTTCTCAATTCAAATATATGATATGTAAAAAATTAAAGCAACCTGAATGTTCAAAAGTATTGGAACAATTATATAATTCACTTGGTACTTGTGACAGGTTATTGTTCAGCCATTAAACTGAGGTTTACAAAGAATTCTAAGGATATAAGGAAGTGCTTTTGGCATGATGCTTAGTACTTCTTAAAAGGTATAAACATTCAGTGTGATCCCAACTGTGTAAAAAGAAAGTTATATGAGTGCATAGAAAAAAAAAACTCGAAGGAAACACATGAAAATACTCATGATAATTTTAGGTTGCTGAGATCAGACGGACCTGTATTTTTATTCACATTTTACCTATGTTTTCCATTATGCTTCAAGTAACTGGGTTAATGTTTTTTATCAGTTAAAACTAAATTATACACTCTCTATAGAACTATTAACATTTATTTCATCCATTGCAGAAGGGATGACCTTCTCTCTAAACAGGACTTTGTAGCACCAAAGATCAAAGAAAGGTATGTGCCAATGGAATAAAAGCACTGGAGACCTGCTACCTCACAAAGGACTCCAGACTACCCTTGGGAATTCCCACACTCCAAATTCATGTATTTAAGAGAAGGATTTTCCTGTTATCCCCTGCATGGGGATTCAATAAAGCCAAACCTGCCATATTATTGCCTCTTTTTGTCTTGCACAACAAAAGTTGGTCCACTGGTGACGATGATGTCAGAGATTTTTAACAAGGATTGGATGTGGTACAGATCTTCACCAGAATACTGAATTTTCCCTATTTAAAGAAAAATCATCCAGCAGTGGTAAAATTTTTTTATTGATCTTATATAAAATCTAAAGGGAGAATAAATACGAGGTTTAAAAAGAAAGCCTCAAGGTTTCTCTCATCTAGAACTCTTCCTATTCACTTTAAATATAATACCTTCCAATGACCTCTGACCTGCCATCTATACTCCATTTAGTCTTCTTATTCCAACCCCTTCTTACCATTTACATCTGTCAACCCTTCTTCCAGCCCAGAGTTACTAAGAATGGTTATTTTGAGTAAATTTTATTATAGTTCATAAGTTAAGGAGTTTATAAGGAAAAGTAAATCAGAACACAACTTCCTTTACAGATAAGGTTTTGCTAACCAAAAAATAATAATAATAATAATTAAAAGAGAAAATGGAATAAAAGGAAGTTATCTGAAATAAGCATCATACATAGTGATTTTGTTGATTTATATTCTGGAGTAAACTACTTTTCCTTGTCACAGACTACCAACAAACATTTACAGATCAATGTCAGTCCACAGACCACAAAGAGTTGCAGGGCTCTACTCCAAATTTTTGTTCAATGTGTTCAGACAGTGATAAATGCACTACATAAAAGACATAGGGCAACAGACTGAAGAGAACAGGGAGAGTCTAGGATGTTCAGTAAAGAATTCTACTAGAAAGGGACCAACTAGAAGAGTTATTAAGAAAAAGATAGCCAAGGAAAGATCTGGAGAAAGAATTTCCAGGAAGAGGAAACAGGTGGTGCAAAGAGCCTCAAGTGCAACACAAAAGTTAAGTAAAAATATAATAGAATTATTAAGTACTAAATGAAATTTGGAAATCACCTAGGCTAGAACACTCAAAAGGGGTGCTACACAAAACACAAACTCCATAGGTGGTTAAGTGGGATTCCATTTACAAGATGTTCCCTGGTCAGGCATGTTTGGTAAAAGTTGAATTAATTAAGTTTAAACCATTAAAAAAAAAAACCCTCAGCTTCTAACACATATTGTAAACCTCCATGTGTTGCCAAAGCCCAAGAGGAGACAGGCTATCTAACAATTTAATTTTAAAATTGAAAACACTAAGGTCTAAAGATGTTTGGTGACTTTATCCACATCCACTAGTGTGCTGTTAAATGTTTAGGAACGGGTTCTCCACCTCATTCTACCAAAATACATGCATATTAAGATCTTTTGGTGTTTGTAGCTTTATGTAGGCTATTTCTCCTTGAGTGTGGGTATAGCCTATAACCTGAGAAATGAATAGAATGTCACTTATATGATTGACTTACATTATACAAGACTCCATCTCACTAGAAGACTCACACTGGAGATTCATTTTCTCCATACCTGCCTTTAAGAAATAAGTGGCCACACAGCCCATCTCAGCTACCACCGCCCCACCAGGGTGCCCTCTGTGCAGACAGCACTGACACCCTGGCTTGCCTGCACTTCAGCTTCCAATGTCCTGCCAAAACACACTGTGCGGACAGCCCTGGGACCGTCCCAGCCCAGATCCACTTAAGCTCCTGCTCTCTTAACTAGGGCAGCCCCAGGCCATGCCAAAAGAAGTAACCAGGCGCAAACAGTCGACATGAAAGAAATCTGCTGAACACGATTGCTTCAAGTTTAGGAGAACGAATTATCCACGTAACACACGGAAAAAAATTGAAAAGTTGCACAAAATGGGGAGACAGAGGAATATGCTCCAAGTGAAAAAACAACCTTAACAAAACTTCAGAAAATAAACGGAATGAAACAGAGATAAGTAATGTACCTGATAAAGAGTTTTTAAGTAATGGTCATAAAGATGCTCACTGGACCTGAGAGAAGAGTAAAAGAACTCAGTGAGAACTTGAACAAAAAGATAGAAAATATAAAAACAGAAGTGACCAGAGCTGAAGAATACAATAACTAAAATAAAAAATACACCAAAAGGAATCAACAGATTAGCAAATGCAGAAGAACGAATCAGCAATCTGAAAGACAGGGTAAAAGGAAAGGACTTAAACTGATCATCAAAAATAAAAAAGAATATTAAAAAATGAGAAAAAGTTAAAGAATCTCTTGCACAACACCAAGTGAACAAGTATTTCCATTAGAGGGGCCCAAGAAGAAGAGGGAGAGAAAAAGGAAGAAAACAAATTTGAAGAAATAAGAGCTGAAACATTCCCTAATATAGGGAAGTAAACATATTCAGATTCAGGAAGGGCAGAGAATTACAAACAAAATGCATATAAGAAGGTCAACAGCATACCGAAATTTTCAAAGGCTAAAGATAAAAAGAGAATTTTAAATGCAGTAAAAAAGAATCAAAAAGTTATGTGCAGGAAACCCCATGAAGGTAGCAGCTAGTTTTTCAGGGGGATCTTTCCAGGCCAGAAGAGAGCGGCATGACACATTCAAAGTGCTGAGAGAAAAAAACAACTACAACAACAACCAAGAATACCCAGCATGATTACCTTTTAGAAGGGAAAGAGAAAGAGTTTCTCAAACAGGGGCACCTGGGTGGATCAGTGAGTTAAGTGTCCAACTTCGGCTCAGGTCATGATCTCGCAGTTTGTGAGTTCAAGCTCTGCATTGGGCTCCGTGTGGACAGCTCAGAGCCTGAAGCCTGATTCAGATTCTGTGTCTCCTCCTCTCTCTGTACCTCCCCCACCCACTCACACTCTTTCTTTCTCTCCCTCTCAAAAATAAACATTTGGGAAAAAAAGGAATTTCCCAAAAAAGAAGTAAGTTTAAAACTTAAAGTTCATCATCAAAAAAGCAGCCTTACAAAAAATGTTAAAAGCCAGACTGGTGACACAAATGATGAAGGCATAAAATAGAGGGTGATACCAAACTCCACACCCAAAAAACAAATAACCCAGTGAAGAAATGGGCAGAAGATATGAACAGACACTTCTCCAAAGAGGACATCCAGATGGCCTACAGGCACATGAAATGATG